>NC_080797.1:45881915-46186045 GCF_028018385.1 Neofelis nebulosa
GTATCATTCCGCTTACATGAAATGTCCAGAATTGGTAAATCCAGAGAGAGAACAGACTGTGGGTTGCCAGAGGCTGGAGAAAGAGACAAATAAAAAGTGACTGCTTCATGGGTACAGGGTCTCATGTGGGGATCATAAAATGTTCTGGAACTAGGCTGGTGGTTGCACAATATTGTAAATGTACTAAATACTACTAAATTTTATGCTTTAAATTTATTAAAATGGTGGATTTGATGTTACATGAATTTTATAGCTTTTTTTAAGAGTCAGCCTTTCTCAGGATGCCTGGGTGGCTCAGTCAGTTGAGCATCTGACTTCGGCTCAGGTCATGATCTCACAGTTTGTGGGTTCGAGCCCTGCATCTGACTCTGTGCTGACAGCTCAGAGCCTGGAGCCTGCTTTGGATTCTGTGTCTCCCTCTCTCTCTGCCCCTACCCTGCTCACACTGTCTCTCTCTCTCTCTCTCTCTCAAAAATAAAAAAATAAACATTAAAAAAATAATTAAAAAAGAATCAGCCTTTCTCTCTCTTTTTTTTTTAAGTTTATGTATTTATTCTGAGGGAGAGAGTGTGAGGGGGGAGGGGCAAAAAGAGAGGGAGGCAGAATCCCAAGCAGGCTCCACTCCAGCAGCACCGAGCCCAAGGCGGTGCTCAAACCCACGAACCATGAAATCATGACCTGAGCCAAAATCAAGTCAGATGCTTAACCAACTAAGCCATCCAGACGCCCCTCTGTCTTTTTCCTCTCTTGCGCCACAGGGCCTCAAACAGTGTGAGGTGCACAGTAGGCCCTCAGAACATACTTGTCAGAGGAATGAGTAAAATGGATCAGAGCCCAGGCCTACCAGCTCTTGGTCTTGGGATCTTTCCAAAATGGCAGGAAGCTCCAGAAAGCTCCTGGAGGCTCTAACTCAATGGTTCACAAACTCTTGGGTACATCAGAATCACCTGGAGGGCTCACTAAAACACAGATCACTGTGCCTCAACCCCAAGTTTCTGATTCAGAAAGTCTAAGTGGGGCCTGAAAGTTTGCATGTCTGACAATTTCCTGCTGGCCCTTGGGGGCCACACTTTAGGAACAACTGCCCTGTGCTACCATTAAACTGCAAGAGAAGAACTTTGACACAACCAGGATAGAGGAAAGGCAGGGCCCACATTTAATTAGAAGAGAGAAAGATCTGAACCACCTGAAAACTGAGCCACACAAAAAAATGAGTAGTCCATTTTAATCAGTTGAAAAAGCTCTGAAGCAGAGACTTGTTTTCTATCAGATGAGTTCACAAGTTTGAGGAGAATGTTAACTGTTCTGAGATTTACTGGCTACCTACTTGGGGCAGACATTCTCCCTCTCTCTTCAGAGGTGAGGTCACCCTGACTTTGTGGAAGCTCCTCAAACAAACCAGCTCCTTCCCCACCTCAGGACCTTTGCACTTGCTGCTGCCTCTGCCTGCAACAACACTCCCCATCTGCACCCTCACCTTTCCCTACTTCTCATCCCCTCTCCATCTTTTCTTATCCAGGTAATCCTTTCACAATCATTGAAAGCACCCCCTCTAAGAACCCTTCCCTGACAAGTCATACTAGCTCAGGAACTTAAGGATAGTTTAACATTAGGGAAATTTATTATTACATTAATGCTATTACAAATAATATTGTCATTTCAATTAATGCAAAAGAGCATTTGAAAAATTAAATACCTATTTATCATTTTTTTTCAAACTAGGAACAGAAGGGAACTACCCCAACCTGATAATAGCTTTCTACCAAAAACGTACAGCAATCATATTTATTCCCTTTAAAGAAAGAAATTAAAAAGAAAAAGAAAGAGAGAGAGAAGGAGTAAGAGAAAGAGAGAGAGAGAGGGAAGGAGGAAGGGAGGAAGCAAGGGAGAAGAAAGAAAGACAGGAATGAAGCAAGAAGACACATTATTATGACATCTACTTAACACTGTTCTTGGGGCACCTGGGTGGCTCAGTTGGTTAAGCATCTGACTTCAGCTCAGATCATGATCTCACAGTTCATGGGTTCGAGCCCCGCATCGGGCTCTGTGTTGACAGGTCAGAGCCTGGAGCCTGCTTTGGATTCTGTGTCTCCCTCTCTCTCTGCCCCTCCCCCACTCATACTATGTCTTTCTCTCTCTCTCAAAAATAAAAAAGTTAAAATTTTTTTTTCTAATTTACTCAATACTGTTTTAGAAGTCCTAGCTATAGCAATAAGACAGGAAAAACTAATAAGAAGTATAAGGATTGTACAAGAAAAAAACAGTACTGTATTGGACAATATTATTTTCTATATAGAGAATGCAATGAAATCTATAATATGTGAGAGACATTTATTTCATGTTTCTTCATGGTGGTAACTGCATTAGAATAACACCATTGTCCTCTCTTTGCTCTCTCATTCACCCCAAAAGAGTAATTTATTGGGTTTGGAGAAGGAACTCGATCTGCATAGCTCAGTACCTTCCTCTCCACTGTCTTGGGGAACAAGCCTGCCTCTAGGAAGCACTCATTCTCTGCTCCCCCATTCCAGGATTTTTACAAGGGCAGGGCCCATAGAAGATGCCTGTTGTTTTCCAGCTCTGTCTGTGACAGGACACATTTAATTCTGGAATGGAGTATTAAAGAGCCTGTTATAGTATATATCTAATCTATATTTTCCAAAGAAACTTATTGGTAATAAAGGGGATCATTTTTATTCTGACTTCCTACATCTGCTTCTCAGTTTGTTCTAACCTTAGAAGAGAAGTAAAAGTCATATATAGTAATTATCTCAAAACCCCAAACTATAAGAATTAGTAAGAGATATCAGAGAGGTGGCTGGATATAACCAATATATAAAAATCAATTTTATTCCTATACATACCAGAAGAACCAACTAGAAAATGTAATTTTAAGAAAATTCTAGGGGTGCCTGGGTGGCTCAGTCAGTTAAGTGCCTGACTCTTGGTTTTGGCTCAGGTCATGATCTTGTGGTTCATGAGGTCGAGCCCCGGGTCTGGCTCTGCGCTGACAGTGTGGAGCCTATTTGGGATTCTCACTCTCCCCCAGCCCCTCTCCTACTCACAAGTACGAGTGCGCACACATGCTCTCTCTCCCTCCCTCTCTCTCTCAAAATAAATAAATACTGAAAAAAAAGGAAAATTCTGTTTATAATTTTGGGTACTATTGACATTTTAACAATATTTGTTCTTCCTATCCAGGAGCATGGAATCTTTTTCCTGTGTGTGTGTGTGTGTGTGTGTGTGTGTCCTCTTCAATTTCTTTCATATGCTTTCTATAGTTTTCAGTGTATAGATTTTTCTAACCTCTTTGGTTAGATTTATTCCTAGGTATTTTATGGTTTTTGGTGCAACTGTAAATGGGATTGATTCCTTGATTTCTATTTCTGTTGCTTCCTTGTTGGTGTATAGGAATGCAACCGATTTCTGTGCGTTGATTTTATATCCTGCAACTTTGCTGAATTCATGAATCAATTCTAGTATCCTCCTTCTATCCCTACTTTCTTGAGGGTTTTTATCAAGAAAGAATGCTGTATTTTGCCAAATGTTTTCTCTGCATCTATTGAGAGGATCATATGGTTCTTGTCCTTTCTTTTATTGATGTGATGAATCACGTTAATTGTTTTCCGGATATTGAACCAGCCCTGCATCCCACATATAAACCCTGCTTGTTCGTGGTGAATAATTTTGTTAATGTATTGTTGGATCCGGTTGGCTAATATCTTGTTGAGGACTTTTGCATCCATTTTCATCAGGGAAATTGGTCTATAGTTCTCCTTTTTAGTGGGGTCTCTGCCTGGTTTTGGAATCAAGGTAATGCTGGCTTCATAGAAAGAGTTTGGAAGTTTTCCTTCCATTTCTATTTTTTGGAACAGTTTCAAGAGAATAGGTGTTAACTCTTACTTAAATGTTTGGTAAAATTCGCCTGGAAAGCCATCTGGCCCTAGACTCTTGTTTTTTGGCATATTTTTGATTACTACTTCAATTTCCTTAATGGTTATGGGTCTGGTTATAATTTTGAAAGTCTTGCAAGGTACCTATAAACAATGCGGACCAAAGACGTGCACAGTCTTTGCCAAGAAAATTATAAAATTTTAATAATGGAAATTTTAAAATAGCCTAAATAAGTGAAGAGATAGACCATGCTCACAGGTAAGAAGATTTAATAATGTAAAGAGAGCAAGTCTTTCTCTTTTTTTTTTAATGTTTATTTATTTTTGACAGGGAGAGAGACAGAGCATGAGCGGGGGAGGGGCAGAGAGAGGAGGAGACACAGAATCCGAAGCAGGCTCCAGGCTCTGAGCTGTCAGCACAGAGCCCAGAGAGCAAGTCTTTCTAAGTGGGGAGGCATCCCTTCTCTATTCTGGGTGCCACAAACACTCTCTACCTTTTCCCTAAGTAAAAAGGTAAATAAAGGGAGAGAGACTTTATCTTGGTTAATGAAGTAATGCCCAAAAATCTTTTTAAGCAATAATAGCTACTTTTATGGGGTGCTTACTCTATAAAGGAATTATCACAATAAGGTTTTGAACTAGGTACTATTATTATTATTATTATTATTCCCATTTTACAGATAAGAACACTGAAGCCCAGAGAGGTCCATCAAGTTGCCCGAGGGCACACAGCCGGTCAGTGGTGGAGCCTGGGGTAGAATGCAGGCAGTCTGGCTCCAAGTCTGGATCCTGAACCACTGATCTCAGCTGCTGTCAAGATAGTCCTGTCGTGCTGTTGCTCTCACTCACTGAGGAGCTGTTGTGAGCAGAGGGGAGGAGAAGGGGCAGCGAGATCACTGGGAACTGCAGAGCTCTAGGCCCTTTGTCTCTGGGCCTCAGGGGTGCATGTCCTGGGTAAGCACATCCATCGTGTGTGTCAAGGGGAAGAGGTTAAAACCTGGGCTGTACACGACAGATGAAGAATCTCCTGTGGTCATAAGGGGAGCTTTTCTCCTGAGAAATGAACCATGCCCAGGGTTCCTAGAAGCTCAAGGAGGTCCCTCCTCTGCTCAGATAGAAGACCCTGGTTCCCTCTGGGTCCCCTGTATGTTTAATTCTGTTCCAGTCCTTCTCTGTTTTCTGACCTGTTAGTCTCAGCCCCTTGCATTTGTCCCACACACACGTTCTCAGCTCCTACTTCTTAAAAAGCACCCTGAGAGGCAGGTGGCATGGTTCACTAGCAGCAGCTTCTGTCCGTGGCTGTTCTGCATGCCCCAGGGCAAGTCCCTGTGTCCAGTGTCAGAGTCCACGAAATGGGTCTGGCACCCAACTGATGCCCCACCTCGCGGGTGAGGGGTGCAATGTTGTCCCGGTAAAGACACATCCTGAGCCCTCAGGGAGCTCAGCTGAGAAAACCACTTAATCCAAGGCAGAAGGATTGCAGGTTTAGGGCACAGATGCAGAGCGTTTGGGGGGCCCAGAGCAGCGAGGGGCTTCCTAGCTTCAAATCCCAGCTGCTGTTCTCCCTACCAGTCGTGTGAACTTGAACAAATTCTAGGAGGCAGAGTGAGGCCCACCCACCTACCCCCAAGGCATTCACCTCCTAATCCTTGGACCCTGTAAATGTGCTACCTCGAGGGACAGAGAGGAGGTTAAGGTCACAGATGGAATTAACATTGCTAATCGGCTGACCCGAAGATAGAGAGACTGTCCTGGCTTATCTGAATGGGCTCAGTGTCATCACAAAGGTCTTTAACAGTGGGAGAGAGAGGCAGAAGAGACAGAATGATGTGGTGTGAGAAAGCCACAGCCTGTCACTGCTGGCTTTGAAGATGGAGGAGGGGGACCGGAGATGAGAACTGTAGGCGGCCTCTAGAAGCTGGGGGAGGTGAGGAAGCAGATTCACCCTTAGAGCCTGCAGAGAACAACGCAGCCCTGCGTAAGGCGATAAAGCCACGTTGTTCTAAGCCACTAAGTTTCTGGTACTTTGCTACAGCCAAGACTGAAAATGAATACACCATCTAAATGCTGTAAGCCTGTTTTCTCATCTCTAAAGTGGGAATAATAACCACATTTACCCTGTAGAGTAGGTGTGATGATTCAACAAGGTCGTGTATGGAAAAACCCTTGTGCAGAGCTAGGCCCCGAGACCCTCTGGAAATTCTCCCTAGACAAGCCTGCCCAAGCTCCCTTGGAAACAGGGGCGGGCCCTCCCCTGTAGCCCAGGGTACATGGGCATCTCTCCTTACCTCTTTTTGAGGATGCCAGATTCTCCCTGGGACCGTTCGGTCCATTTTCCCGTGCCCTCCCCAGTTCTGATTTTGTTGCTCTTTGACAGAGCAATCTCTGACTCTGGGAGTTGTGGGCACGTGAGGGATTTAGGAGCCGCCACCCCCTTTCCACCCCCAAAATGTATCCTTGACTAGAAGACCAGAGGGTGCACCTGCTATACCGTGATGGCTCTACTTCCAGAGCAGGCCTTGGGAAAGTCATCTCTTCACCAAAAGGGATGGCCCTCGTGAAAAGCTGCTGGGTGCTTGGATTTTCATCCACGTATTCACAGAACCGTAAGCTTTTGATGCTGGATTCACAAAGATACACGGGGTGGGGGGAGGGCATCTCAGCTTTTCTTCTTGGAGAGAAGAGACACCGCAGACAGCAGGTTTAACACCAACGTTTATTAAAGCAGACGGGGCGGTGGCCGGGGGGGGGGGGCAATAGATGACCAAGCAGCTCGGCAGCGCCCGTCCCCCCCACCGCCCCCTCGGTGAGCTTCACTCCTCAGTGCAAGACTTCCTCGAGTCGTCAGGGTGGGCAGCTTGCCCCAACTGCCCGCTCATCAGCCCCAGGGAAGCTTCCCCTTCTGCCCACCCAATCAAACCTGTAGGAAGACCATGGCTGGGGGGGGGGGGGGGAGGGGGCGGGGCGGGGGGGGGGGACGCCCGTTATACGTTAAGCTATTGGCTTTAGTGACTGACACAGGTTAGTAAAATGAAGCAGCGTGTATATATTGGCCATCAATCCCCAAAGCAATCTCTGCTGTGCCCACAGCTCACAAGGTCTGAACCCATCCATTTCCGCAACTGAAAAACAAATGAAAGAAGGAGCCTCGTCCTGTTTCGACAGTAGCCAGGTGGGTGTTTGTGAAAATGCTTGCTGGAAAAGAAGGAGAGAATAAACTGTGTGAGGATCCTGTGGATAAAAAGAAGGAGAGGGGAGGAAGAGGAGGAGGAGGAGGAGGGGGAAACAGCCGGCAAGCTGTCGTTTCCGAGCACTTCCCCCGTGTGTGCCAGGCCGCCACCGTTTGCCACGCGCTGACTTTTTTCTAATGCTCAGAACCACGTGAGGGAGGAGCCCTTATTACCCTCGTTTTGCAGATGAGGAGACGGAGGGAAATTGGACACTTTTTCCCGAGATCAGATTTCATGATCGGAGCGCTCCCTGACTCCGCATTCCAAGTTGGTGCGCCCCGCCCCTCCGGCCGCCGCTTCCTTGTTTCCCTGTAAGTGCGAGCTGCCTGCCGTGAGGCCTCGCTGCAATCTGGGTTTTGCGGGAGCCGGAGGTCCACACCCGGGCGGGCTCAGCAGCAGGGCCCATCCCACCCAGGGGCAGAGGAGGGAGCTGCCGCGGGGCACGCTCGCCCACAAACCACTCTTCCCACAACAGTAACAGGTGCCTCCCTTTCTGGAGGGATGTCAGTCCAGCTCCTACCCCTCAACCAGATGTTCCCCTCACTGTTTGCTGACTGTCCCTCGGAGGGACTCCAGGGGAGTCCACAGGGAGGGTGCGGGGTGTGGTGTCGCCAGAAGACTGACATCCCAACCACTGCCCAGCACGAGTTAGGGCGTAATCCTGCCCAGTTAGCTCCTCCATCACATGAGGTTAAACCGTAAGCCCTCAAATGGCACAGAGGTGTGAAGAGGACCAAAGAGGAGAGTTTATGTGAGAGCACTCTGCAAATTACAAAGAGCGATACTCTAGAGGGAGTGTTCCTCGGTCGGCTCGCAGTAGCACCAAATCAACAACAATGAAGACAGAAGATTTCTCCCGACCACCGATGATAAACCACCCAGTTATATCCTGTCCTGCTCTGTCCGTAAAAATTACAGAGGAGCAACTACAGCCGCTAGGCTCACCCTCTGAAGGGATTCGCTACTTTATCTAATAGGATCTGGGAAGGAGGAGAGAGACCGGGAGGAAAGAAGCAAGCCGCCTCGTGAGGGAGCAGAGGTGCCCGGCGGACTGTGCAGGTGCTGACAGTCCAGTTCAGGGGCCTAAAAGAGCAAACCCAGGGCAAGGGGGAGGCAGAACGGATGGGCCGGGCAGACCCCCAGGCCGGAAGGCTAGGGGAAGGAAGGAAAGAAGTTGCTGGTCCTGGTGACGGTGGTGATGGTCGTAATGGATGTCACTGGTCAGGCCCAGGGTTGTTGACCCCACCTGCAAAGACCCGAGTCTCCACAAGCCATACTTCTCCAGATTTGCATTCCAGTGTGACCTTTCTGGACAGCAAACAGGGTCACAGCCCTCCCCTGTTTGGGATCTCTTGGTGAGTCAGTAGGGGTCAGGCTCCCTGGTGTGTGCCCAGAGCCCCTCTCCACCTGGCTGCCGCCTCTCACCCCTGCCTGGCTCCTGCCACTTCCCCAGCCCACACCCGGCTAACCAGACGGCTCTCGAAATCCTCTGAGCCATGCGTGTGCCATCCCCCGCCGTCCCCCTAAACCAGAAGGTCTGGTGGGGGGAGGAACGTACCAGAGGCTGGTCCCGAGCCCCTCACACGGGATGGACCACGTTCCTGTCACAGTGGGGCTTGCAGTGAGGGTTCAGCCAGTGCTCCAGGAACTGCTCCTCGGCCCGGTGCTCCAGGCGGAGCAGATGATGCATGTACTCCTGTCAAAACAAACCCACACGGCAGAGCGGCTTTTCAGCAACAGCTGAGCTCGTGCAGCACGGCACGGCCGTGCTCCCGAGACAGGGCGACCAGGCTAAGGGAGGCTGGGAGGCCAGACCAGCGGGGAACCCGCCATGCCTACGCCTGTCCGCAGGGAAAAGCAGTCAGACGGGCCCAGCTGATGGGCAAAATAAAGAAATCTGACAACCTAGGGCTGAGAGGGTGTGTGTCTATGGGAATTCACACACACTAATGGGGTGTAGCATGGAAATACCACTCAGAAAAACAATTAGTGGCCTGCAATCCGGAAATCCCGCTCCTCAATGATGCCCCTACGCAGTGGTCCTCAAACGCTGGCAGGCATCAGAAGCACCTGGAGGCTTTGTCAAAACTCAGACTGCTGGGTGCTACCCCCGGAGTTTCTGATTCAGCGAGTCTGGGCTTGGGCTCCAGAACTTATTACATTTTGGGCAAGTTTCCAGCCAATGCCGGTGCTGCTGGTCACTCTGAGAACAAGAGAAACGTGTGTCAGGAGTCGTGTAAGAATGTTCAGAGAAGCAATAAACTTGTAGTGACAAAACACTGGCACTGCGCCAAACAGCCACTGACAGGAGGGGGGATACATAAACTGTGGTAGGGTCACCCCCATGGAATATTATACAGCAGTGAACATGAATTAACTACAGCTACATCTGACATAGTGAGTCTTAGAAATAGCGTTGAGGGGCACCTGGGGTTAAGTGTCTGACTCTTGGCTTCAGCTCAGGTTATGATCTCACAGTTTCGTGAGTTTGAGCCCCACATCAGGCTCTGCACTGAGCCTGCTTGGGATTCTCTGTCTCCTCTCTCTCTGACCCTGTCCCACTCACGCTGTCTTCTGTCTCTCTCGAAATAAATAAATAAACTTTAAAAAAAAATAGCATGTTGAGTGAAAGAACAAATCCAAGAAGAACAACATTCACAGCGTAACATCATGCTTTAAAGTCTCAAAACATGCATTGCTAAATAAAATATTATTTATGGCTGCGTGCATTTGTGATTTAAAAAGATCATCTTTTTTAAAAGGTGAGGAGAAAAATAAATACATAAAAGGCAAGGGATAACTATAAGAAAGCTGAAGTCGCTATACTATTATCAAACAAAAGAGACTTTACAACCAAAAAAGGGGTCCTCAAAATGTTAAGCATAGTTTAACCTCAAAATGTCAAACACAGAGTGACCATGTGACCTGGTGATTGCACTCTTAGGTACATGCCCAACAGAAATACTAACTGTGCACACGGTGTTCAGAGCGGCATCACTCATCATAGCCACAAAGTGGAAACAGCCCAAATATCCATCAACTGATGAACGGATAAACGAAATGTGGTACCTCCATACGATGGAATATCATTTGGCCATAAAAAGGAATAAGGTACTGACACGTGCCTCGACAGGGATGAACCTTGGAAACACGATGCTAGGCGAAAGAAGCCGGTCACGAAGAACCACATACTGTGTGATCCCATTTCCATGAAATGCAGCCAGCCCTGCACGTGGACGTGTTCATAGCAGAGAGCAGCTCACCGTCTGACGTGTCCATCGCTGGAACCATCTACTCAGGAACGCAAGCCAGAATGCGGACCCTCCTCGTCTCCCTCACCCCCAAACTCGTGTGACGCGGGGCATGAGGACTTCGAGTCAACTCCTGATGGTCCCAGATGTTCCCCCTTCATTGCCGCCATGTCTGTGGGTCGGGTCCTCAGTGCCACCCACCCAGGCTATGACAGCCTCCTCACCCCTCCACTCCTCACCCTGCCCCCCCTCCCTCCACCCCACGTCTCACCTGCCCCCACCATCTCTGCTCCAGCCTGACAGTGACTGGTCCAAAATGCTGCCCAAAGGGGCCACGGCTGTCCTCAGGCCTTCACCAGCACCACCCACCGGGAAGGAGGAGCAGGTGAGCTGGGCTGCAGCTCTGAATAGCATCACTGTAGCCGGCAGGTGAGGGCAGCTCCCTGTACATACATTTTGGTATGTATCGATATCATAAAAATCCCAAATCCTGAACACCCTGCTATGGTGTCAATAAAGCTTTAAGAGATGGTCCAGTTTAGAACTTTAAGTTTTTCAGTCCATTTCCCCATGCTTCACGACAGAGAGAGGCCCTGTCTCCTGCCCGGCTCCACAGCTGTCACCACAGCCATGTTGATCTCTGAGCTTCTCTAGAATCACTTTCTCCCTCACACGATTCACCTCAAGGGACTTTACCGAAGGGGCCATGTGGACAGGGTTAAGGGAACCACCAAAGAGCCTTCCAGCACCCAAGGACTAGCAATAGAGGGAAGCCATGGATGTGCCTAGACCTGCAGGGTCATGGAGGGGCACAGCCTCTGCAGGGCAGGGAGGGAGCAGGGAACAAATGCCCCATCGTCTCTCTCCTCTTGCCCCCCATCTCCTGCCTCACCCAAGCAGAAGCCAGCCTGCCAGGGAAGCTGGCAGTGCGGTCCACGGGGGCCAGCCACCTGAGCTGGGCAGAGCAGGTGCAGGCTGGATGGGGGATGGGGTGGAGGAAGCCAGCAGCCATGCCAGGATGATGGGCACAAGGGGCGCGCTGTTACCAGAAGAAGGGAGCAGAGAACACAAATAACAGATGCTTCTGAGGTCTGGGGCAGAGAAGCTGCCCACTGAACACACTGAGCACCGGGACCCGCCCTCGGGAGGACCACTGTTTGCTCTGCGTGCAGTGGCTCTCTCCCCGCCCTCCTCCCTGTTTGCTCAAGCTCGGTCTTCATACACCTGAGGGTCACATCCAGGGTCAGGGTGGTCTCTTCCCAACACAGCTCGGTCCTCAACAGAGCCAGCTCAGGCTGTGGGCTATCCCACATTGTTTCTCGTCGTATTACCTCGTGTAATTGATACACAAAACAGAAAAATGATAAAACAGCAGGTTGCTTCTTAAGAGGGAAAGTGCTACTTCTCCTCCCTTGGTGACAAAAGTCTCTTCCTTCCCCGCATACCTCGTCTCTCCACCTCCTGGTGCAAACAGAGAAGTGGTGCTGAACACCACCCAGACTACCCAGAAAAAGTGATTTCAAAAAAAAAAAAAATCTACTCATGTTGCTTCCTTGCTTAAAATACTTGAATGGCTCCCACGGGGCTCAGGAGAAAATTCTAATCACTTAATGTGGTTTGTGAGGCTCCCTGTGATCTGGCCTTGCCTATCTTCTGACCTCCCCTCACCATCAACCCCTTGCCCCCCGAGCTTTCCCTGGATGGGCCACACTGGCCCTGCTCTCTCAGCCTACGCTATTCTCTCTGCCTAGAACACCCACATGCCTTCTCTTTCTCCCATCACACTTCTACCCAACTTCGCAGGCCTCAGCTTAGATGTTACTTCCTCCAGGAAGCCTTCTCAGGTTCCCTGTGACCCCAGCGCTCCCTGGATGTCCCCCAGCACAGCCCTGGTCGCTCTGGTGGGTGAGTGACCTCTGTCCCTGAGAGTAAGGACTTAATTGGCCCACATCACATTTTTTAGTGGAGGTGCCATGTGGGCGGGCTCACAGGTGGACACACGAACTTGATGTTTTCTCCTCAAAAGAGAGTAGGTGGAGATTGGGAATGACTTTTAACTTGGAGGATGTATGCCGTTGACATTGCCCTGAATGAAGCCCGGGTGCTGCAATGATGGGATGTGAACCATCACAACGTATGAAACAGATCCACATAAACAATTTATAACCCCAAAGCAGCCAAATAATCAGAGAAGTGGCATCTCACCCCAGGAGGGAGTAGTCATATTCAGTAATATCTGTACAAGATTAAACTATTTTGGTATGTATCGATATCATAAAAATCCCAAATCCTGAACACCCTCCTATGGTGTCGATAAAGCTTTAAGAGATGATCCAGTTTAGAACTTTAAGTTTTTCAGTCTCTATGAAATCCTCTACGAAGTCTGCATCCCGTATTAAACACAGCTCTAAAAATTTTTTTTTAATTTTTTTAAACATTTATTCATTTTTGAAGGAGAGAGAGGCAGAGCATGAGCAGGGGAGGGGCAGAGAGAGCGGGAGACACAGGATCCAAAGCCGGCTCCAGGCTCTGAGCTGTCAGCACAGAGCCCGACGTGGGGCTCGAACTCATGACCCATGAGATCATGACCTGAGCTGAAGTCGGACGTTTAACCGACTGAGTCAGCCAGGTGCCCCTAAAAAAAAAATAATGACTGTGCAAAGGCATGAATTATAAAGTGCCTAATTTTCCTGAATTTTCTTTCCCACAGGAACCATGCAGCTTGAATTTGTTTTATCAAAGTTCTCATCTGACTCGTCCCAGGCAGGGGGTCTGTGGGGCGGCCAGAGAAGGGGCGGATGGTGAGAGGCTCCGGCAGGACCCCACTGTGTATACGGTGAATCCCCAGCAGCAGGACCCGTCTGTGAGTTGGGGCTGAATCCTGTGTTTGGGGCAGTTTGGGGCGTGTGCTCCAAAGATTGCCTGGAATAAATGAGGACACAGCCCAAGGTCCTTTCCAGCCCTGACATGCTGTCATTCTTTGATTTTATTATATGCTCATGTTTTCTGTTTATTGCTTTAAGAACTAACCCTACTCAAGAATATTTTCTTTAGCTAGCTTAAAGACAAAAAAATATATTTTATTTAGTAAACAAGTATGTGGCCAAATGCAATGCCGAGGAGACAATCATCGTATATTTTTATAATTTGCCTGTCTGGGGAGTCTTTGGGCGGAAGAAGAAGAATTGGGGGGAAAGGAAGGCAATGTGGGGTCTTGTAAATAAAGAGCAGAGTCTTCCCGGCACAAAATGACCCTTACTCTACCGTTCAGTGTGAGCAGCTCACCGAAGAAAGCCCATGTTGCCGTCTCCTTGCCTGTGTGCCAGACGGTGTGGGAGAGAGGCAAAGAGGTCCAGGTGTGAGCCTGGCTGGGGGTCTGCTCAAATCCACACCCTGCCGATATCACTTGACCTCTCCGGTCAAGTGATGCATCCATCTGCAAGACGGGGATGCTGCTAGCACTTTCTTCCCTGGGTTGCCAGGATTCAATGAGATGATACAAGTTCTGTACCACATACGTAGTCTCCCTCTGCCCGTCTGAATCCATTCCTCGCCTCCTTCACCTGGGCCTGTGCAGTAAGAGGCTGGCCTAAAAGTGCAACCAGACTCCCTTGACCTGGGGCTTCCCGGTGGGTTTGGCATAGAGATGCCAGCAGGGGATTAAAGGTAGGGGTGAGAGAGGCCACGGTGTGTCCTCCCATGGTGCCTCCGGAGGAGTTCCAGCGGGTCGGCTGGCTGCATTGTCTCCTGAAGGCCACTGCTCCTAGGG
Organism: Neofelis nebulosa; assembly: GCF_028018385.1. NCBI lineage: Eukaryota > Metazoa > Chordata > Mammalia > Carnivora > Felidae > Neofelis > Neofelis nebulosa. Next base: position 45,896,059 of record NC_080797.1, read on the forward strand.
GGCTGCCCTCTCCTGTTCTGGGAACCTGCCTTTCCTCATCAAGCCCAGGGCTGTTAGCCCTGGATCCTTTATCATCATCCCTTGCTGGGTGACCTGAATGCTGCCATGCCTTTGCAAAGAGTCTCTTCATCAAGCTCTGCCCGATTCCTTGTGGATACTCTTAAATAAGAAAGATCTGAGCCTGACTTGAGATTGAGGGGGGAGCCTCTCTCCCAGGAACTGGTCCACAGGAGCCTGTCAATAAGTGCTGGTTGAGTGAAAGACGAAAGTAGCTCTGGTCTGTGCTCCCCTCGGGGGTCCACGAGGTCAGAACTCTTTTTAGAATAATCCCAAGACATTACTTGCCTTTTCATTGTGTGCACTGGTGGGTAAAACAGGTGCCTTAACCAGAGTCAGGGCAGTGACAACCACTATCACTGTCCTCGTATCTTTCACCATCACACACTCACAGTTAAAATCCATGAATAAATACAGAACGTTCTTCAAATGCCAGTTTCCCTGAAGAACACCTCCCACCCCGTGAAGCGGAAGAAAGTGACCCAACGGGAAGCATGAAGACAGCACTTCTATCGCATGACCAAGTACGACAGTCTCCTCAAAGAATAGCCTTTATGAGGGGCGCCTCGTGGCCTAGTCGGTTGAGCATCAGACTTCAGCTCAGGTCACGATCTCACGGTTCGGGAGTTCAAGCCCTGTATCGGGCTCGCTGCTGTCGGCACGGAACCTGCTTTGGATCCTCTGTCCCCCTCGCTCTCTGCCCCTCCTCCACTCGTGCTCGCTCTCTCAAAAATAAACATAAAAATAAATAAATAAAAAGAAGAACCCTTGAGTGATTGCTGATGTCAAGGACAGAACTCGCTGTGTTTGGCAGGCGTCTCCTTGAAAATGAACGAAGTGAGCCTGTCACTTCAAGGAAAACAACTGCCAGTATTAGTTACTAAAGCGATAAACTTCAAGCTTTCGAGGAGAAATGAGAATTTTGAAAAACCTGACAGCTTCCATACTTACCGACTTTTCTGATGAGATCGCTCAGGGACCACTGGTATAGAGCATTTGTACACTTCTTACCATTATATGCTCATTTGCCTCCTTGCCCACTTAATCCCTGTCCTAATCAGCCAAACCTCCAACTGGCTTTTTGATGGCAGGGACCAAGGGCTACCTAGTACATGGCTCGGCGCTTGGCACATAGTAGGACCTCAATAAAAAACCATTGGAGAAACGTACAAACAAATAAATGAAATGACTGCTCTTTTTCCGTAACCTTTCAAAATCCTCCTTGGAAGTTTCCTAGACATCTGTGTTGATCCACTCATTATAAAGGCCCGGGCCAAACGTACATAAAAAGCATCAGAGAGTAATCTATATTTCACACTCTAAATAGCAGCTGAAATCATCGTTGAAGAAAAACAACCAAAACAGACACACACATAGAGAGAGAAAGAAATGAGCGCTGGTTTCCATGACATTTCCCTATTTATTTAAAATATTAGGAAAATGGATATGCCACAAAGGCCGAAAAGCAATCATTAGTCAAAGATGAAAAGCCAAGCTGCAAATCTGCTGAAAACCACAAATTCAACAATTGCATTGGCAGAGTTGGTAATGACCCAGCATTAATGATAAACTCAAATGTTCCTGGATCGAGAAAGAAGGGATAGATGGAAAATAAGTTTTAATTTTTTTAGATTCCCTTCTTTTAAGGGGGAAAAAAAATTAAAAGCAACAGAGAAACTAATATCTGCATTCCATGTCCAATGCCAACTGTTATGATTTAAGGAAATAATTTCTCAGTAATTAGAGCGGAAATTGGAAGTGATCCTTTATTATGGCACTGGAGGTGTGATAATGAAATTAAATACCCACTGGGCCCTGATCTAAGCTAAGAAACATAAAGTGGACAGTTAATCTGTCAAGGCAGGAACTTGTTCCAAGAAGGAAAAATCCTTCCTCTGACATTTGCATGAAATTAAGAGCCCATCAACATTGGATGAATTATCTTGCTCACGAGTAGGAGCAAGGTAAGCACATAGGCAGAAAGGTAGCCCAGAACTTAACTACCTGGGGACACCAGAAGGTTTAGGCCTAACACAAGGCAGATTGGTGACGTGTGCAATTTACATCACAGTCACTTCAACCTGGCCTTTGAGATCATGGGGGACAAAAGAGTAGTACTTACTACATATATTTATCAAGGGGCTAAACACAAAAGCATATTTTTAAAAGACTTACTTACAATAAAGCTAATATGATTTATACTTGACCAACAAGAACATTCCTTAAAGCAACACAGGCCAAAATGGAAAGCATATTCCCAGGGCACATGAGCACTTACCAATGCACTCACAAAAGACATCATTTTAGCTCAGATGTCATCTTTCTAAAGAATTTCCATGACTTACCCCAGCAGTTGGCAGATAATTTCTTCCCTAAATTTTGGGATGATTAGGAGAAATTTAATGAATTTAAGTGAGGCCATAGAAAAGATTTCTTTGAAATAACCTCCCGGTTATAGGGTAGAGTTATGGCCTACCTACAAAATTTCTCCCTGAAGAGAAAGAAGGAAGGAAGGAAGGGAAGGAGGTAGGGAGAGAAGGGAGGGATGGGGGTAGGAAAGGAAGGAAGGAAGGAAGGAAGGAAGGAAGGAAGGAAGGAAGAGAAAAGGAGGGAGGGAGGGAGGGAGGAAGGAAGGGAGGAAGGGAGGGAGGGAGGGAGGGAGGGAGGGAGGGAGGGAGGGAGGAAGGAAGGAAGGAAGGAAGGAAGGAAGGAAGGAAGGAAGGAAGGAAAAGAAAGAAAGAAGGAAAGAAAGAAAGAAACAGGAATGGGAATAAGTATAATAAGCATCTAGCAAATGTCAAATACTGTCCTTGGTGCTGGGGACCCAGATGTGCAACAAAGAGTCCATCAGCTCAAGCAGTATAGAACAGTCTAGTAGGAGATACAGATTAAAAAAATAAAAGTCAAAAATAGCTAACTTGTGCTGTGAGTTTTATGCAAAGGGATGCTCTCATTCATGGTAGGAGGGTAGGGACATCAGGGAGGCGTCCCAAAAAGGCATCATTTAAGGTGAGTCTCTTACGAATGAGAAAGAAAGAAAGAAAGAAAGAAAGAAAGAAAGAAAGAAAGAAAGAAAGAAAGAAAGAAAGAAAGAAAGAAAGAAAGAAAGAAAGAAAGAAAGAAAGAAAGAAAGAAAGAAAGAAAGAAAGAAAGAAAGAAAGAAAGAAAGAAAGAAAGAAAAAGAAAGAAAGGCCTTTTGGAAAGCAATTCGATAATATACACTAAAAGCTTTAAAAATATTCATATCCTGGGGTACCTGGGTGGCTCAGTTAGTTGAGCATCCGACTTCGGCTCAGGTCATGATCTCGCAGTCCATGAGTTCGAGCCCTGTGTCAGGCTCTGTGCTGACAGCACGAGCCTGGAGCCTGCTTCAGATTCTGTGTCTCCCTATCTGCCACCCCTCCCCTGCTCGTGCTTTGTCTCTCTCTCTCTCAAAAATAAATAAACATTGGGGCGCCTGGGTGGCGCAGTCGGTTAAGCGTCCGACTTCAGCCAGGTCACGATCTCGCGGTCCGTGAGTTCGAGCCCCGCGTCAGGCTCTGGGCTGACGGCTCGGAGCCTGGAGCCTGTTTCCGAGTCTGTGTCTCCCTCTCTCTCTGCCCCTCCCCTGTTCATGCTCTGTCTCTCTCTGTCCCAAAAATAAATAAATAAATTTAAAAAAAAAAAAAAAAATAAATAAATAAATAAATAAATAAACATTAAAAAAAATTCATATCCTTGGATTTGGTAATTTACTCTCTGAGAATCTCTCCTTAGCAAATAGTCCAAAATATTAAAAGCACTTTGAAGTATCCAAAGTCTATAAAGAATTTATCAAACTCAATACCCAAAAAACAAATAATCCAGTGAGTAGGCAACAGACATGAATAGACACTTCTCCAAGGAAGACATCCAGATGGCCAACTGACACATGAAAAAATGCTCCACATCACTCATCATCAGGGGAATACAAATCAAAACCACAATGAGATACCACCTCACACCTGTCAGAATGGCTAACATGAACAACTCAGGCAACAACAGATGTTGGTGAGGATGCGGAGAAAGAGGATCTCTTTTGCATTGTTGGTGGGAATGCAAGCTGGTGCAGCCACTCTGGAAAACAGTATGGAGGTTCCTCAAAAAAACTACAAATAGAACTACCCTATGACCCAGCAATTGCACTACTAGGCATCTATCCAAGGGATACAGATGTGCTGTTTCGAAGGGACACATGCACCCCCATGTTTATAGCAGCACTATTGACAATAGCCAAAGTATGGAAAGAGCCCAAATGTCCATCGACGGATGAATGGATAAAGAAGATGTGGTATATATACACAATGGAGTATTACCCGGCAATCAAAAAGAATGAGATCTTGCCATTTGCAACTACGTGGATGGAACTAGAGGGTATTATGCTAAGTGAAATTAGTCAGTCAAAGACAAATATCATATAACTTCACTCATAGGAGGACTTGAAGATACAAAACATGAACGTAAGGGAAGGGAAGCAAAAATAATATAAAAACAGGGAGGGGGCCAAAACATCAGAGACTGTTAAATATGGAGAACAAACAGGGTTACTGGAGGGGTTCTGGGAGGGGGGATGGGCTAAATGGGTAAGGAGCACTAAGGAATCTACTCCTGAAATCATTGTTGCACTATACACTAACTAACTTGCACTATTATGCTAGCTAATTAAAACATAAATAAGTTATTAAGAATAAATAAATAAATAACAAAATAAAACAAAAAATAAAAGCACTTTTTTTTTTTTAATTTTTTTTTTTTTTAACGTTTATTTATTTTTGAGACAGAGAGAGACAGAGCATGAGCGGGGGAGGGTCAGAGAGAGAGGGAGACACAGAATCAGAAGCAGGCTCCAGACTCTGAGCTGTCAGCACAGAGCCCGATGCGGGGCTCGAACTCATGGACTGTGAGATCATGACCTGAGCTGAAGTCGGACGCTTAACCGACTGAGCCACCCAGGCGCCCCTAAAAGCACTTTAATAACAAAAATGTTCAGAGTGTTGTTAGTAACAAAAACAGTGGAAATGATACAACTATCTAACAAAGAGAGTAATTCGGTATCATTATTGTTATAAAGAGTTTATAACAATATGGGAAATGCATATGTTATCATATTAAAAGAAAAACCAGGATACAAAACTATAGATCAAATATGAGCACACTTATTTTAAAATATACACATGGAGACTAGAAAGCAAAACATCAAAAAATGGCAATGCTGTCTTTGGGGAGAGGAAACCTGATTTTCTTCTTTGGACTCTTTCTTGGTTTCCAATGTTTCTATAATAAATATGAATGTCTTAAATTTTTATCTGTAATTACACAAGTATTACACGAACGCATTGTTGTTTAAAATTCAAACATCAACTATAAAGTTCCCTGGAGCACCACCGCCCCTCTCCTGTGTTGTTTTTGTAAGACTTATACATATGTTTATTGAAAATAGAAAACTGTGAGGCTCCTGGATGGCTCAGTTGGTTGAGCGTCCAACTCTTGGTTTCAGCTCAGGTCATGGTCTCACAGTTGTGGGACTAAGAGCCCGTCAGGGAGCCTGCTTGGGATTCTCTCTCTCTCTCTCTCTCTCTCTCTCTCTCTCTCTCTGTTCCTCCCCTGCTCATGCTCTCTCTGTCTCTGTCCCTCTCTCTCTCTCCTTCTCTCAAAATAAATATATAAACAGGGGCACTTGGGTGCCTCAGTCAGTTAAGCATCCCACTTCAGCTCAAGTCATGATCTCGCGGTTTGTGGGTTCAAGCCCCACATCAGGCTCTGTGTGGACAGCTCAGAGCCTGGAGCTTGCTTCCGATTCTGTGTCTCCCTCTCTCTGCCCCTCCCCCACTCATGCTCTGTCTCTCTTCATCTCTCCAAAACAAATACACATTAAAGAAATTTTTAATAAAATAAATAAACATTTAAGAAAATAGAAAACTGAGTGTACTGGACTGAGTGGTGTCCCCCCCCCAAATTTTATGTTCATCTGGAACCTGCACACGTGACCTTCTTTGGAAATAGGGTCTTTGCAGATGTAACCATGCAAAGATGAGATCATACTGGATTAAGGTGGGTCCTAAGTCCAATGACTGGTGTACTTATGAGATTAGTGCAATTTGAACACAGGGACACACAGGACACAAGGCCATGTGATCATGGACGCAGAGACAGGTCAAAAAACACCAAAGACTGAAGCAACCATCAGAAGCAGGGACAGAAGCACAGAACAGATTCTCCCTCAGAGCCCCCTAGAAGGAACCAACCATCCCAACATTTTACTTCGAACTTCCAGTCTCTAGATCAGTGAGAGGATCGATGTCTGCTGTGAGAAGCCACCCCATTTGTGGTACTTTGTTATGGCAGCCATAGGAAATGGAGACACTGAGGAATACCAAAAGGTATAAAAGGTGAAAGTAAAAATTTGTCCCAAATCTTATCACTGAGAAAATACTGCCATTATTTGGGAACATGTCTCCACACATAAGTACAGATAGAAGAGTAGATAAGTGAGGTTTCTTTTAAAACTTTCTTTCTTTCCAGGGGCACCTGGGTGGCTCAGTCGGTTAGGTGTCCGACTTCAGCTCAAGTCATGGTCTCACAGTTTGTGAGTTCAAGCCCCACATGGAGCTCTGTGCTGATAGCATGCAGCCTGGAGCCTGCTTCGGATTCTGCGTCTCCCTCTCTCTCTGCCCCTCCCCACTCACTCACTCTCTCTCTCTCTCTCTCTCTCTCTCTCAAAATAAATAAATAAACATTAAAAATTTCTTTCCATTTTGAAAGTGTAGGGACCCAAGGATCCTTACGCATACCGCTAGTGGGAATTGGTACAGTTGGTTAGGCAATTTGGCCATATTTAATTCAGTTAAAAGTGCATAAACCCTCCGACTCAGCAATTCCATTTCTTATCACTGAATGCAGCAAAACACTCGCATATAAGGATTTTCATCACACACTGGAAACAACTAATAATATCCATTGTCCTGGGAACGGCTAAACAAGTAAGCTGAAATATGTCCTAGTCCATTCAGGCTGCTCTAACGAAACACTACAGACCGGGTAGCTTATAAAGCACAGAAATTTGCCTCTCACAGTTTGGAGGCTCAAAGTCCAAGGTTAGGGCACGAGCAGGGCTGGGGGTGGGGGGCCTTTGGGGTCACACATTTCTCCCTGTATCTTCACTTGGCAGAGAGGGCAAGGGAGCTCTCTGGAGCCGAATCCCATCACACTGGGTGTTAGGACATCGACACATGAATTGGGGAGTAGGGGGAGACACCACAGCATAATACATTTATACTGTGCTTCAGGTAAAAATGAGCAAGAACAAAATGTATCGTTGAGTGAAAAAAAAAAAAAAAAGCAAGTTGCAGAATTAACCAAGCCCTGCTTCCCACACAGTGTTACTTCAGCAGTGAGGGGACAGGTGAGCCTGATATATTTAGGGCACAGTGAGGAGGCCAGCGTGCAGAGGGGAATGGAGGTGGGGACAGGGGAGGGGGCTGACAGACTAGGGTCTTGGAGGCCACTGTAGGACTGTGGATTTTATTGAGCACAAGGCAAGGAGTCTTTGGAAAGTTTTGAGCAGGGGAGGGACAAGAACTGGTTTCTTTTTTTTTTTTTTTTTTTTTTTTTTTTGAGAGAGAGAGAGCACAAGTGAGCAAGGGGCAGAGAGAGAGGGAGAGAGAGAAGTGGGGCTCACCTGAGGCGGGACTCAAACTCATGAACCATGAGATCATGACCTGCTTAACTGACTGAGCCCCACAGGCACCCCGGTTTTAACATTGGACTCTTGCTGCCCTGTTGAGAACAGACGCAGAGGGGTGCAGAGAGGAAGCAGGGAGGCGGGTTAGAGAGGATTGCCCAGTCTCCTCTCGGGGCTCCACTGGCAGCCATGGAGGGGAAGGAGTGGCCAGAGTCTGGATGTGGGGCCCACACAACTAGGAGGTGGCACCATTTGCCTGTGTGACGGTGCAGTCAGGAATCCCACCTAAGACTGCTGGGTCTGAGCTGCCTGTGAAATGTTGCCAGTCACGTGGACAGTCACGGAAATGAGTCTGGAGCTCCGCCGGGTGAGGCCATGTGCAGCCATCACCATAGATAATGATATTTAAACTCACTGGACTGGGACACCTGCTGGCTCAGTCAGTTAAGCGTCCGACTTCGGCTCAGGTCATGATCTCGCAGTTCGTGAGCTCAAGCCCCATATCGGGCTCTGTGCTGACAGCTCAGAGCCCGGAGCCTGCTTTGGATTCTGTGTCTCCCTCTCTCTCTCTGCCCCTCCCCCGCTCACGCTCTGTCATTCTCTCTTAAAAATATACATTTTTAAAAAAGTTTATTTGACAATAAATTATATTAAAAGTAAACAAACAAATCAGGAAAAAATAAAGGCCATTAAAAAAAAAAAGTTTAAACTCACAGGACTGGACGAGGCAGGAAGGCAGGCCCTGGGACACTCTGGCATTTAAAGGACTAAGGATTCACCAAATCACATTGAGTCACAGAAACCAAAAAGGGGGACGAGAGGCTGAGGGCAAGGGTTCTGGAAGACTGGAACCCCAATGAGCAGGGTGCCCAGAAGGAAGGGAGAGACATCAGCTGTGTCATGTGAAACAAACATGGGCGGGCTCCTGGTCCCCGGGACACCAGGAACAGAGGCCAAAAGCCTCCCTTGCAGTTAGCCCTCCAGGACCGGAAGCCAGTCCTCTCAAGCCAAAGCAGGCAGGGGACCCCCAGGGCTGGCGGAAGGAGATGCAGACTGGAGGTGCGAGGGGGCGCCTGAGGCCGGTGGCGGCCAGGGCTGGGGACCACCTTCTGAGTAGCAAGGGCACAGACCCAAACCCTGAAAATTAACATAAGCACAAGCATAACTGAGAAATACTCAAGGAGAGCTCAGAATATTGTTGCCACTATCTTCCCTTTAGACATAAACCCGGACCTTCTTTCCCAGCATCAGTTTCTGCCCAGGCAGATTTTTTTCTCCTCCATCAAGGTCCTGAGGCTTCATTATACCAGGGCTTTTCTGACAGGATGTCTTGACCAACGGAAGTACTTAGTCCTAAGCAGACTCCAAAGTGATTCGGCGGAAACCCAATCCAGACCGGCTGTCCCCAAGCTTCTGGGAGTGCCCATCCTATTCCCGTGAGGTCTAGAATCCACTCCCCCAAATCCCTGAAGATTTGGGGGCCGTGTTTCTCCCGAGTCAGTCTCATGGCCTGTTTCGCCACCACGGCAGCTTCTAGATTCGAGCGATTACCACCCTCCTTTGTCAACCACACAACACATCACCCACCCGCCTGCCATTCCCCACGAAGAACCACTAACACAATATCACTGGGTTAGCAGACTTGCTCCTAAGGTCTGGGCAATGACGGCGCAGAGAGCAGAAAACAATGGCAAATTGTTTTACGCCAGGCGCTGCTGTAAAATAAAAGTATCTGCTATTTGCTACCACAAGGAATTTCTCAGTGGTGTGCCCTCCAGAGGCCCCACCTTCCCACCTGCTTCTCCCTCTCTCGGACCCCTCTTCACATCCCCCACCCTGCCTGCCCCGCGGCCTCCATACATCCAACATCCCTCCTGTTTTCTTCCCCAGAGCCATGCTCCTCTGTCTCCATCCCCACTGGCGTTTTACCTGCTTCTAGCCAGTATCCAACAGGATGCTTACACGTCTCTGGGGTGGACACCAGTCCTCCCCGCAACCCGAGGCCACACAAGTGACCTTTCCAATAGCACCGTGTTCTCCCCGCCACACAGTCAGAGAACAGTCCTTGCAGTGCACCGGCAGGATTCATAGGGTCAGAACAGTCCCTCCCCCTGGACGCGTGGGGCACAGCTTGTCTGAACCTGTCTCCAAAAAGCCTCTATTTTTGAGAAAGCCAACATCTGCCAATACTTGAGCCACACATCAAGATTATAAACATCGCTTAGTAAATACTCATGAACTGCTGCAAATCTTCATACTCATTTGCATTTTGAATTCCAAATACCTCCCGAAAACTCCAATGGTTCACTCCCATCACTGGCCTCTCCTCTCTCTGAACCGGTTTTCTTTTGCACAGTCCCTCAGAGTGGAGAAGCGAGATAAAATAACCCAACCAGTCATCTCTTGGTGATTTTGAGTTAGAGGTGAGCACATGAGTCAAGGCTCAGGTCCCAAGGGCATACCCATTCCCCAGAAATCACTCCCTCTGCTCATTCGTCCCCGTCCACCTGTCTGTCTCCTGAGTATCATGGCAAGGAGGAGTGACAACCTGTCCAAAAATGTTATTTCCCATTACCCATGTAGAGTGGCATCTGAAGGGCAGCGTTGAAGAGGCTGTTTCCCGGACCTCTGCATGGCTCCTGTCACCTGGCTCCGATCTCCTCGCTCCCCTGCTTAAAATCCCAGCTGGCTCCTCCTGACTACAGAACGGAAGTCAACTCTGCTGCTGTCAGCCGTGGCCTTCCAACCTGGCCCCAGAGGACCTTCTCTTGCCATCGCCGTTCTTTCATATGTTTCAGGTACTCAAGTTAAGGTCAAAAGTGGAAGAGAGGGAATTGGAATCCAGACCTTCTGAAAAATTATTCTGCAAGGTCTTTTTCAAAACATACATGCACACACCCTCACATATACACACACCCATACACACATACACACATGCTCACATAGATATACACAACCTCACACACACCGTCGTACACACACCCATACATACACACACCCTCACATGTACATACACATCCTCATGTACATACACTCTCACACACACACCCTCACACACACATACACACACTCACATACACACATACTTTCCACACTCACACGCCCTCATGCATACACACACAGACACACACACTCTCACATGTATACACATCCTTATATACACAACACCTCCTCACACACACACCCTCGCATACACAATATATCCTCACATACACAATACACACCCTTACACATACACACACAGTCTCACATACACAACACACATGACATTTCCAATCCTGAAAACACAGGACAATGCTCCCGCCTGCCCTTTTCCCCAGCAAAGGGACGTTTGAGCAGATGGTTTGCACAGAGAAACAAGGTAGGCAGCAGGTGGTCTTGGCAAAAGATAAGGAGCAGGAAAGTGTGGTTCCCCACAGATCAGGGCAACTTAACCCCTTGGTTCCCACGCGGACGTGAGCCTGTGGGGCAGTTCCGCCCAGCAGCCCCCACCTCCCCTGAGGCAGAGGTCCCGCCTCGTGGCCTCCTCGTGGCCTGCTGACAATGTGATACCTACACAACCTCACACACACAGTCATACGGGGTCACCGAGTCCAGTGCTCACATTCAACAGCGATGCAGGACCAGGGTCACTGTGACGCCAGCCGCTCACCTAAAATGAGCAAATGGCTCCTCTTCCACAGCCGGTGACTGGCCGGTCACCCACTACGCTCTCGACAAACCCACGAAAGGGAGAAGGCAGCCACGACACCCAAGGTGGGGGAGAGGCCAGACAGAAGTCCAGGATTTCAGGTGCAGCAGCAGGGCCAGCTTGAAGGGAGGAGGCCCTGGCGTTTCCGAGAAAGCCTCTGGGGGCCTCTACGTAAACCCTCCGGCTCTCGCCTGGGGCCGCGTCCTGCTGCCCACGCTTTTCCTCCGAGCTGTAGACTGGCAGCAGGAAACCCACATCGTCCCTGAAGCTCTATCCAGAACCCTAAAAGATAAGCCCCGGAGTAAACCTTTTAGCCAGCTACTCTGCAAATTCTCTGCACTTTTAGAGAAAACTGAGGTCCAGAAAAAGGACACAGTTTTCTCCTAAATCCAAAACCCAAAGTCCATGACTAGTCAGTGGCAGAATACGGACTGAAATCGTACTGGGTGGAATATTTTCCCCACCTCACCTCCACCCCTTCTGCTGCCTGAAAACTCTTCATCTTCAAGCCTCAGCCCGGTGGACACCTCCTCTGGGAAGCCTTGCTAGCTCCTTCCCTCCTTCCAGTTAGGGTGAGAGACCCTCTTTTCTCAACCTCATTAGAGAACTTGAATCCAGCTGGAAGGCTCTGGCTCTACCTGTCTCCACCCAATGGAACAAAGGAAGAACGTCTAGTTTATTTTACGTCCTCAGTGCCTGGCACTTGGTGAGGCCCAGTCAATGTGAAATACAATTAAGTGCACGTCTCAGCCGGTGAGGAGCACTCTCTGCATGTTCCACGTGACCCTCTCCCTCCCTCTGTCTGAACTGAATCTAAACTAGCGCATTGACTCTCTCCATACCACTCAGTTCAACCTTCGATTGGTTCCTACATGTCTCGCGCTGTTAGCTTTTGTGTTCCCGACCGGACCCCAGGAGCTGGTATTACACGTAGCATCACGTGTGGCCCGCAAAGCCTGGCACGGCTGGGCTCAGCTTCGGCTGCATGCTGATACCACCTGGGGGGCTCTGACACCCACCCAGGGCCCGGGCCAGACCCCACACCCCACACCACCCCTCTGGGAGCGGGCACCAGATTTTTAACTTCCGCAGTTGGTTCCAGCGTATGCAGCCATGGTTCAGAATCACATTCCTAGAAAGATGTGATAGCAGAAACTGCTTGTTGATTCAGCTGGTTCTGCATGAGGGTAATGCAATATAATATAGTACAATACAACAGTGAATGACAGTGCAAGAGACACACAAAGTGACACAGAATGAGAAAGGTTGGGGAAAAAAAGGAGACTGTTCAGCATGGTGTAGCCAGGGTCCCTTACCCTCAGTGCTGTTGGCATTTTAGGCAAGCTCTGCTATGGGAGCTGCCCTGTGCATTATACGATGTTTAGCAGCATTCCCGGCCTTAACCCATTAGATGCCAAGAGCAAACTGTCCCTCCTCCTGCCCCCAAAATGCCTCCAGACACTGCCAGATGCCCCTGGGGCTGGGGGAGCAAAATCACCCCTGGATGAGAACTACCGATGCAGACTAGCCACCAAATCATTTATTGCATGTTTATTTCCCATTTCAATGGTAGACCCCATGAGCACTTTTCCAAATTTGGCTGAGTGGCAGAGAGGATTCTGGACAATGGGATCAGTGTCTTGGTGACAGGCATGCAGGGCTGGGCTGTACACAGGATGAATGGGAAACGGTTGGTGGGGTCAGCGGTGGGTTCTGAGGCCAGAGAGAATCACACAGAAACTAGATCTGATAGGTTCAAGGCAATTAAGAGGAGTCAATAGTGATCAGCCTATAAAAGATGACCAAGGGGCGCCTGGGTGGTTCAGCCGGTTAAGTGTCCGACTTCGGCTCAGATCATGATCGCATGGTTCCTGAGTTCGAGCCCCGCATGGGGCTCTGTGCTGACAACTCAGAGCCTGGAGCCTGCTTCAGATTCTGTGTCTCCCTCTCTCTCTGCCCCTCCCTCTCTCTCTCCCTCTATAAATAAATAAATAAATAAATAAATAAATAAATAAATAAATAAATAAGCAAGCAAGCAAACAAACACACATACATACATTTAAAAAAAAGACCAAAAACAGAACAAATTTTTTAAAAAGCCAGATATTCAGTAAAATCACAAAATTGGAAGCAAGCTGAAGGTTGTCACAGGTGAAGGCCAGTGATGACCAGAGGCCAGGAGAAGGGAAATGGTCAGAGAAGGAGCTCTCAGAAGTTCTGGGCAGGGAAGGACCACATCAGGCCGTGTTTGGGGACACAAGTCTAGCATGGCATGAAAGCTGGCACGGGAGGGGCACGGGAGGCAGGAAGCTGATCTGCTATGGTCCAAGCCCACCTGCTGCAACAGTCCAAACTCACCTGTTGCCCAGGGCCTAAAACCCTTCAGCCCCTGTGAAGTCAGAGCTCAGAGGAGCCAGGGGCAGATGCTGGCAGAGAAAACGCCCAGTGGCCAACTCTGCTGTTGATTAGAGCCTGTCTCCTGACCACTTGGAGGGGAGCAGCTCCTTCAGAGCCCTGCGAACCAGCCTTCCCCCAGGGGGAAGCCCTCCAGACATCGTGCCAAAAGCACAGGGGCCAGTTAGAGCCCCCAGGGGCCTCAAGCCAGACGTCCTGCTCCCCACACTCTCTTGGGTTCCCCAATATCTCCCCATATTCCTTCTTAGCCTCTTGGAGCCCCTCTTCCTCTGCCCACCCCTGAGCGTCGATGTCCCCACATGTCAATCCTGGGCCTCTTCTCTTCTAACTGCTTCTCAAACTATCTAAAGCTCCAGTCTGCATTCCCCCATTTAAAAACTCCCATTGTCCTCCACTGAACACAAGATAAAGTCCAAGGTACTCCAACCCTTTTTGATCTTGCTCCTGCCCACCTCCCAATTCCCCTCCACCCTGCACTTAGATATTCCAAGCCACATCTGACATACAGGGAGGGAGGAAGGGACGAAGAGAGGGAGGAAGAGAGGAAGGGAGGAAGGAAAAGAGGAAGGGAGGAAGGAAGGAAAGAAGGAAGGAAGGAAGGAAGGAAGGAAGGAAGGAAGGAAGGAAGGAAAAGAGGAAGGGAGGAAGGAAAAGAGGGAGAAAGGAAGGAAGGAAAGAAGAGAGGGAGGGAGGAAGGGAGAGAGGAAGGAGGAGGGAGGAAGGGAGGGAGGAAAAGAGGGAGGGAGGAAGGAAGGAAAGAAGGAAGGAAGGAAGGAAGGAAGGAAGGAAGGAAGGAAGGAAGGGAAGAAGGAAGAGAAGGAGGGAGGAAGGGAGGGAGGGAGGGAAGCCACATCTACCCTTGACATCCTGAAGTTCTTGGTTTGTTTCTAAGCCACTCTGTACAATAGCAATTCACCAGCTTCTCTGTGTCTGCTCCCAACTCTGAGCAGAAATCCAGGCAACTACAGCCTGCAGCCTCAGCACCTTGCTGGTCCCTGATACTTAATATTCAAAGGAGTAGTCACTGTTTGCTAAGTACTGTTATAAGTGCCTTATTAGGAATTACTTTATCCTTATAAAGTAGCTATTTTCTGTCATTATTTATAATATTATAGGAATGTAAGTGGTAATTATTTATTGTCAACCCCATTTTATAGCTGACAGTACAGAGGTACAGAAACATGAAGAAACCATCCCCAGTTTGCACAGTTAGAAAATGGGGAGAAAAGCCCAGACGGTGTGCCCCAGAGCCAGCACTCCTCAGCAATGTGCAATCCTGCATCTCAATAAGAGACTTTTAAATGAACTAATTCTGATTTAAAAAAAAAAAAAAAAAAAAAAAAACAGGAATGTTAGTACTTCAGCCACAGGATGGGGAGACAAGCCAGGCCCCGGGGCCACTAGGGCAGGGTCTAATATCACCCACCACAAGTCACAAAATGAAGGCAGGGAAGGGTGCCCTGGTTCAGAAACACAAGGCAGGTGGCCGCCACAAACCCACAGGGCAGGACGGAGACTAAAGACCAAACTCAGAGGCACGAGGTTAGGGCAGAGCCCCCACAGGCCACAGGGCACAGACTCTGCCTGACCAGACAGAGCATCGCTGGCCAAGGATGCTGGTCCAGCTTGCTGGGAGCCCCAGGGAAGAGGAGGAAGAGGGGGTTGGCCCCAGTCACAGGACATGGGGCCCTGACATCCGGCTCGGGGGTGGCATCTGGCAGCCCACAGGGGATCCTGGGACTCTGGCCATCAGCCACACTGTTTCCATTTGAAATATCGTGTGCATAGTAGGTGCGTGGAGCTCGAGCCTCCGGGGGAGAAAAGAGGAGAGTAAAAGGTTGAGGTCACCTGACACCTGAGACCCGGCAGAACCTCTGTCTAGTGGCCCACGCTGGAGCAGGGCCAGCACCTGGCTGGGTTTCATAGTGAACGAGCATTCAAGCGATCACACTTTCCCCTCCAATAGTCGGGAGCCCGGCACTCACCCGCATGGGCTCGTCAGGGAACCCAGGTTTGCTCGGCCTGTCCTGCCGTCGGGATCTCAGGAGCTGCTTGGCCTGCTTTTCCGTCAGAATCGGAGAGGCCCCTGAAAAAAGTCGGGAAGGGGCCTTCGGGACTCTCGCAACAGGAGCTCGTGCACCATCTCACAGTCCAAGGCGAAGGATTTGCAAGTTCGATTTCAGTCAAACACAAAAGCGCTTTCACGGGGACCTGTCCCAAAGGACGTGGCATTCCAGAGAGCTCTGAGGAGAATTCTAAATTGTTTCTAACTCAGAGCCAAAGCTGCACAACATAAACATAGTTACCTATTGCAACGGTGCATTTCTTTAAAAGTGGGTGCTAATTTAATGAATACGGGATTTTTTTTTTCTTTTTCTTTTTTTTCAACGTTTTTTATTTATTTTTGGGACAGAGAGAGACAGAGCATGAACGGGGGAGGGGCAGAGAGAGAGGGAGACACAGAATCAGAAACAGGCTCCAGGCTCCGAGCCATCAGCCCAGAGCCTGACGCGGGGCTCGAACTCACGGACCGCGAGATCGTGACCTGGCTGAAGTCGGACGCTTAACCGACTGCGCCACCCAGGCGCCCCTTTTCTTTTTCTTTTTTGTTTTTTTTTAAGTAATCTTTCGAACTCACAACTCCAAGACTAAGAGTCGCATGTTCCACCAACTGAGACAGCCAGACGCCCCTGAGTAAGTTTTTTAAAACACATTTTCTTCAGTTCTCTGGTCAATGTGTTTCTTGTCCCTTAGTTTTGCTTTGATGGTTTTTCTTTTTTTTCCTAATCCCCAAAACACTAAATCAGCTAAAAGTTGTTACTGGAAGATTCTCCGTGAGAACAAGACTGTGTTAAAGTTGATAATCACACATGATCTCTCAAAGAAGGTATCATGATAAAATTATATTAAGTTTTGATAATCACGCACGAACTCCAAATGATATCATCAAATAAAAGTCTGTCAAGTTTTGATGATGTCATATGAAGTCTAAAAGACAGTATAGTTGAAGATTTATCAGCATTTCTGAGAATTAATATTCAAATACATTTAAAGATTAATAAAATAGGGGCACCTGGCTGGCTCAGTCAGTAGAGCATGCAACTCTTGATCTCTGAGTTATTAGTTCAACCCCACATCAGTGCACAGATTATTTAAATAAATAAAACTTTTAAAAAATAATAAAAAATTTAAAAATAAAGACTGAAAAATAATTATCCCTAATGATAGCAATTCTGGGAGCCTGCTCTTAGGGAGGAAAAAAAGAGCACTGAATTATTATATATTACATATTCTTTGAAATGAAAAAAATATTTTACAAATATAAAATAGACTGATCCCAGCTTGTCATGTCAGCATAGAAACGGCTGTTTTCAGAGTTCACGCTCACCTGAGAAGCAAGTCAGTAAGTTGAGGCAGAGGACAAGCACAAATAGCTTCTTCATCCTGTCTTTGTTCCGCTCTCAGCCTCTTGCAGAATGAACGGCCCTGAATGGGCCAGCCTACTTAAAGGAAGCACTTCCGCCCCCCCCCAACCCCACTTCCCCCATCCCCTCACCCCCCCCCCCCCCCCCCGCACTTGTTTATGCTCTGACTAACTACACTTACGGTATGATGTTAAGTGCATCTGACTCTGAGTTTTTAGTATGACCACTAAACTTTTCCTCCGAATCCCTATAAATTTTCATCCTGAGCAAGGAAATCACCCCTCTGTGATGTGACTTTCAGAGCATGAATTGGAGAAAGCAACATGTGATATTGACTTCATTTAAACAGACGCAGCTACATCATACACTGGTTTGTGAGTGTCTGTTTTTGCTCCTGTTTTCATCTCTTTCATTAACCGTCTCTTACATTTGCACATTGTATGACATCTCTCCAAAGCCCATTCACTAATTAGGTTTGACCTTCCTAATAGTTTCAGAGGTAGGTAGGGAAATTGGCAAGGAGCATAGTAAAAGGGAAAATGTTTTTTTCAGCTGACTTCAGAGCCAGAACACCCAGGGTTCGTGTCCTAGCTTCACCTCTTTCTAGCAACGTAACCTTCGGTAAATCACTTACCCTTTCTGAACTTTGGTCTCCCCCCCTGTACAAAGGAGGAACAGTCCCTACCTTGTGGTTGTGATTAAAGATGAAGGATAAGCAGCAGCTAGCACCATATCCATTTTACAAATAAGGAAGTGAGGGCCGCCTAGGTGGCTCAGTCAGTAGAGGCTGACTCTTGATTTCAGCTCAGGTCATGGTCTCACCATTCGAGAGTTTGAGCCCTGTTTGGGATTCTCTCTCTCCCTCTCTCTCTCTCTCTCTGCCCTTCCCCCACTTGCTCTCTATCTCTCTCAAAATAAATAAACAAATGTTAAAAAAAAAAATAAGGAAGTGAGGTTTGGAGAGGTGAAACCATATCCAAGTTCACAGACTATGGATGCTGATGTAGAGCCAAATTCTCCTCTCTTCAAAGGCTACTGCTCTTCCCATTATGCCCAAAAGGGCCTCCTGCAATTTGCTGCCCATTAGAAGGGTAAGCAGCCCATTTCAGACTCAAGGTTACTTTTACAAAGACAATAAAATCTCAGTAATCTGAAGTTCTTTTAAATTCAAATCATCTGTAAATATTACATAAAGAAATTATTAAATATATTCTTTAAAATGTCTGGAAGATATGCAGCATTTACGGGGATGAGATTCTCGAGTCAGAGAAATGATCTGCTGTTTCTGTGGTCACTTTGCCCAGCTCCGAGGAAAACAATGTTCTCTCTGTAGTTGTCCGAATTGATGCTAATGTTGTGCAACTGATATTGAACCTGAATGTTCTATCCACTCTGCTGGTATAAGGACAGTTTGAACAAATTGTAAACAAGAGGAAAAAATCATGCATTGTCAGCAAAGTTGCTCAGAATTTGATCTTCAGTTTTATGCTCTCGGTTGCTATTAACGTCCTTCCGTTTTTATGCAGTTTTCAGTAACTGAGGAATTTTAGGAGCATTATTTTAGAAATAGATATTTGTCACATTATGTACCTTGTGGTTTTTTATGTGCATTGTCAAATCTCTCGTTGCTTTTGCTCTTGTGGTTGAATCAAACACTAACCGTATTGTTTTATCAAATAAATACTTTCAGTGGACCAGAAAAAGAAAATGTATACCCAGCCAGAAATTTCTAATGTGTCCAATGTAAATTTACTACGAAAGTATTTTTTTAATTCAGTAACTTTTGTCCATATCAGGAGTGTCTGATAAAAATATGATGTGAGCCACAGATGCAAGCTGCATACATGATTAAAATTTTTCTAGTAGCCACATTTTTTAAGTAAAAAAAAATTTTTTTTTAATTTTTTTAATGTTTATTTATTATTGAGAGACAGAGAGAGACAGAGCATGAGCAGGGGAGAGGCAGAGAGAGGAGGAGACACAGAATCTGAAGCAGGCTCCAGGCTCCGAGCTGTCAGCACAGAGCCCGATGCAGGGCTCGAACCCACAAACCGCGAGATCATAACCTGAGCCGAAGTCAGACACTCAACCAACTGAGCCACCCAGGTGCCCCCCAAAAATGAAATTTTTTTATATTCTATTTTATGTATCATGAATACCCAAAATATTATTATGTCGATACGTAATAAAACTAAGCAAATGATGAGATATTTTCTGAGGTTTTTTGCACCAAGTCTTCAAACTACAGTATATATTTTATGTAAAAGTTCATGCATTTCAAGTGCTCAGTAGCCAAATGTGGCTGGTGGCTACCATATTGGATGGCATGGGTCTAGATCCTTCCTTCTCTCTGGCCACCACCTGAGTCTAGGCTACTGTTACTCTTCCCCCAGCTTCTGGCACCAGGCTCCCAACTAGTCTCCCAACCTCCCCTCCTGTTCACTTTGATGCATTCTCCATGCAGCAGCAAGGATGGTCTTCTTAAAATAGAAATATAAAATAGGAAACGGACCTCATCACTTCCCTGCCTAAGAAACCTTTCTTATCTTCTCACTGGACCGAGAACAAAATCAGAATCCTTACTATGCACTACAGGACCCTGTGGTATCTCTGCCTGCTGCTCTTTCCAGCCCTACTCTAACCACACCCCTCTAGCTTACTGCAATCCAGCCACACGTGGTTACTTTCTACTTAACAAACTCTTCCCACCTCAGGACGTTTGCACATACTTTTCCTCACACTTTTAATGACTGGATCCTTCTCATCCTTCAGGCTTTGATTTGTAAGTTCTCTTGCTCACGCAAGCCTGCCTTCACCAACCTGAGGAAGGTTCCCTGCCCACTCCCCACCACTACCATCACACTCCATCTCCTAGCACACACCATAGTGTGTAAATACTGGCTTTGTTTACTTTTAAAAATCTGTCTCTTTCCACTGGACTATAAGCTCTAAGGAAGCATGTATTACTTTTGTAATTAAAAAAAAAAAGAAAAAAGGATGCTCTGGATCCTGGAACTGGAACTGGAAAGGTGCTACTAGAGAAAGTCAGGGACCTGTTCTCCCCCACCCTTCCCCTGGCATATTGGTTCAAGGTCTCAGGTGGAGAGCACTCTTCAGCTGTTATGGCTGGGCCAGTGCCCATATTGTTCCAAAAGGGGAACTATAGGAAAACCAAAAGAGCAAGGTCACTTTGTAGTGAGCGTCACTCTAGTGAGGAGAATTCTTTTCTACCACCTATCCTTATTCCCAGGGAAAGCAGAAGCCAGATCAGTCAGGTGAATCTGGGTGTGCCTGGGTGGCTCAGTCAGTTAAGCGTTTGACTTGGCCTCAGGTCATGATCTCTCAGTTTGAGGGTTTGAGCCCCATGTTGGGCTCTGCATTGACAGCTCAGAGCCTGGAGCCTGCTTTGAATTCTGTGTCTCCCTCTCTCTCTGACCCTCCCCTGCTCACTCTCTGTCTCTTTGTCAAAATTACATAAACGTGGGGTTTTTTGCGGTTTTTTTTTTTTTTTTTAATTTAATCAGGTGAATCTGCAGGGCTCTCAGTTGAAGGTGCAATTCCCAAAAGCTCCACAAGGTGGCAGACTAGAGAGCAGAACCAGGGACATCCAAGGTCAGGGGAAAGAAACAAGGCCACCAAGGTTAACTATTCTAGAAGCTGCCAGGAATACCAGAGAATCCACTGGAGATGGAGAGAGATGTTGCTGCAGTGCCTCAGACTATTTTCCTAGGATCTGAATCAATCTGAAGGTCTTCATTAGATGCTGAGGCCTAGAAATTCTGCATTACCAACTACCAACAGGAAGAATGCTACCACCCATATTCAAGGCATCCGAACACAGCTGATATTTGTGTGGGCTTCCCTCTTCTTAAAAGGAATTCTCGGAGCACCTGGATGGTTCAATCAGTAGGGCGTGCAATTCTTTTGATCTCAGAGTTGTGGGTTCGAGCCCCACTTTGGGTGTAGAGATTACTTAATAATAAAATCTTTAAAAATCAAAAAATAAAAGGAATTCTCAAATTACACTGATGTTTAAAGATCTGAAAAACCTGATACCATCAAGCTCCAACATCATCCCACCAGATATTCTCTAAAAAGGATAAGACAGTGATTTCAAATTCTGTCAGCTAAAGAAACTTCAGGGACAAGGGCACATCTTTATAAATAAATAAATAAATAAATAAATAAATAAATAAATAAATAAATAAATAAATAAATAAATAAATAAATAAATAAATAAAATAGAAAGATGCTGAATCTGTCCCAAGAGAATTATAATGTGTCCACATTCTTTAGGCCCAGAGTCAATTAAATATTTTCTAATAGGGGCGCCTGGGTGGCACAGTCGGTTAAGCGTCCGACTTTGGCCAGGTCACGATCTCGCAGTCCGTGAGTTCGAGCCCCGCGTCGGGCTCTGGGCTGATGGCTCGGAGCCTGGAGCCTGTTTCCGATTCTGTGTCTCCCTCCCTCTGCCCCTCCCCCGTTCATGCTCTGTCTCTCTCTGTCCCAAAAATAAATTTAAAAAAACGTTGAAAAAAATATATATTTTCTAATATTCCTTTTTGTAGTTGTTTTCTTTTTTTTTTTGTCTACCTTCCCCACTAGACTATAAATTCTATATTTTTATGGTGTATAATTCTTCTATAACTTTTATAGTAGTAACTCTGTAAGCTGTACATGAACAATATACATGTTAATATACAGGCACACTGTGCAGGCAGATGTCAGGTTTGGGCAGGTGTGGTGGGTTAAATCATTAGCACCAATTCTTCACCACCACCACATATGCATGCTCTTTGCCATATGACCTTGAAGTCCCGCCCTTTGACCTCGGGCTCAACCAAGAGACTTGCTTCAGACAATGGGATGGTATCAGACACAACACGGACAAAGGTATATGCAGTGTGTTTGTGCAGGTAGTTGTGCCCTCTTGCATTGCTGCCATTGCTACAAAAAGAGCTTCCTCCAGATAGCCGCCCCCGCACCTTGGTCTCAAAATTAACTCAGATGTACCCAAGCAAGGAGCTCAGCCTACAAAGATCCACAGCTTGCAGCAGATTCACTCAACCTAGCCCCACCTAGTTTCCAGCCACCACAGCATGAAGTACAGTTGCCCATAACCTGCAGATCCTTAACATTACATGATTGTTATTTTAAGCCACTGAGTCTAGGAGTGGTTTGTTACACAGCATCACTCTGACAACAGCTAACCAATACAGGGGGTTCTTATGAGATGGGTAGTATGTCCATAACTGGGTGCTATTGGGTCTAAGCTAATCACAGGGTCCTGCCGGAAGCTTCACTCAAAAGTGAATGAATATCTACTGGGTAGGCCATGTGGTATAATGGTGAAGATTGTGGAGCACAGAGCCATCAATAAACCTGAGCTTGAATCCTAGCTCTGAAACTTAGTACCTAGGTCACACTGAAGCTGTAACTGGGCAGATTTCTTAACTGTCCAAATGACTGCTTTTCCATTTATAAGAAAAGAATAATAATTACAATATAACTTTCCTCTTAAGGTGTTTTGAGACTTAAAAAATTTTTTTAACGTTTATTCATTTTTGAGAGACAGAGCACAAGTGGGAGCGGGGCAGACAGAAAGAGAGACACGGAATCTGAAGCAGGCCCCAGGCTCTGAGCTGTGAGCACAGAGCCTGATGCGGGGCTCGAATTCAAGAGCTGTGAGATCATGACCTGAGCCAAAGTCAGATGCTCAACTGACTGAGCCACCCAGGTGCCCCTGTTTTGAGACTTAAAAGAGAAAGTGTATATAAGGTACTTGACAGATATTGCAAGGATCTAATACTTGGAAACCACTGTTGGTGTTGTCACTATTCTTACCATTCCTTCTTCTCATCCGTGAAAGATGATTTGTGAATCATCTTTGCTTATATTTGCATACACACACACACCCCATTCTCAGACACACGATAGAAAGTCCATAAAAAATGTTTTGAATGGCCAAATAACATAGAGATTAATCAAGCACATATTAAGATATATAATTCTATATATTGTTGAAATAAAAATCCATCTTTATTAGAAAAGAAAACACGGCCCCTTTTCAATAGGAGTTGATTCCCCCTCCATCTCCACACCCTGTGCCCTTGGCTTCCCTTCTCATATCCTCAGGACTTCTACACAAACACATACCTTCCTGTTTGGAGCAATAATACAATGGCAAGATGGTTTGGCCTTGGACAGGAGCCTTTCTGGCCTGCTGCAGGCTTCCACAAGTAGGCTGTAATTTCTGTGCTGGGTCCAGGACATTGGCCCAGCGTACATCTGCCCAATAGGTAAGGACAGCCAAGGTCAGCATCAGATTCCTGATGGCCAGGGCCAGGCTTCTCTCCAACCTAAACAGGAATGACAGGGGTACTGGCAAAGTGTGGGAACGTACGGTGGTACAAATAAACACACTAGGGGAGTGGAACATGGACCAAATAACTTGTGAAACCACTTCTAAGGCTGCTGTCATATTACACTTCATTCAGGAAAAGTGCTAGGCCTTCAACTGGGAGAGAAAAGTTTGATTCTTCTGGGGAAGAGATGCTGAAATCTGTGTTGTTTTTCTCTGTGGGATCTCAGTTGGGATGATAAGCTTCAGAGAGACTAAGAGACACTCTAGCCCGGATTCCCTAACCTTAAGCGGCTAAGAATCATCCAACATCTGTGAAAGCCTCTCACATAGAAGATGAAGACAAAGGAAACCAAAGGGAAAAGCAACTTGGGGCCATCAGAGACTATGCACAGAGAGAAGGGAAAGAAAACTATCCAACACTATCCTCCGATTTCTCAGAGGATATTTTTGCTCTCATGAAACAAGAACAAGAAGTTGGGGGGAAAAAAGGAATAGGCCAAAATCGAATCAACAACAAAAAAGAAGTTCTTAGAAATTAAAAAAAGATCCAAAGATAAAGCTATGGAAATAGCTATTTTAGAAAATAGAAATAGCTATTTTAGAAAATATCTATTTTAGAAAAATAGAGCCAAACAGAGAGAGAGAGAGAGAGAGAGAGAGAGACAGAGAGAGAGAGAGAGAGAGAGAGACAGAGAGAGAGAGAGAGAGATACTGAGAGAGGAGGAGGGAGATTTAAAAAAATAACAACAACAAAGCAAGGGAGAAAAAATATTTTTAAAGAGAGGACATTTATCCAGATGAGTTGAAAACTTATGTCCACACAAAAACCTGCACACAGAGGTCTATAGCCCCTTATTCATAATCGCCGAATCTTGGAATCAACCAGATGTCCTCCAGTATGTGAATGGATAAATAAACTGATAAGTAATATTCCAGACAATGTAATACTATTCAGCACTAAAAAGAAATGAGCTATCAAGCCATGAAAACAAAGGAATCTTAAATGCCTATTACTAAATTAAGAAAAGTCGATCCAAAAGGGCTACATATGATATGATTCCAACAATATGATATTCTAGAAAGAGCAAAGCTATGGAAATGGTAAAAAGATCAGTGGTTACAAGGGGCTGGGGATTGGGGGAGGGGTGGGAATCAACAGGCAGAATTTTTAGGGCAGTGAAACTATTCTGTATGATGCTGTAATTGTGGGTACATGTCATTATACATTTGTCCAAACCCACAGAATTTGCCCCACCAAGAGTGAGGCCTAATGCAAACTAGGGACTTTGAGGGGATGATGGTGTGTTAATGGAGGTTCATCATTGGTAATAAATGCACCACTCTGGTGGGAGATGCTGACAGTGAGGGGAAGCTCTGCCTGTGTGGGGACATGGGAATACCTGAAATCTCTGTACTTTCTACTCCATTTTGCTGTGAACCTAAATCTGCTCTAAAAAATAAAGTCTATTTTAAAAAATAGAGAGAAAGAGGACATTCTAGTAGTTGCAACATCTAAATAAGAGAAGTTTTTAAAAAGAGATCATAGGGGCACTTGGGTGTCTCAGTTGGTTGGGCATGCAACTCTTGATTTCGGCTCAGGGCATGATCTCATGGTTCTGAGTTCGAGCCCCACATCGGGATCTGTGATGCTGGATTCTGCTTGGGATTCTGTCCCTCTCCCTCTCTCTGTCCCTCTCCTGTGCATGCGCTCTCTTTCTCTCTCTCTCAAAATAAATAAATGAACTTTTTTTTTTTTTAAAAGGAGATCACAGAAAATAGAGAGGAGGAAATGAACAAAGTAATTCTGGAACCAAAGGACATGAGCTGCTAGACTGAAAGCACCCAGCAAACCTGACAAAATAGATAAAAACAGACTCACACCGGGCACTTGTCTGTGAAATTTCAGAACACTAGAGAAAAAGAGAAGATTCTCCCAAGTTTCCAGGAAGCACAAACAAGTCCCATTCAAGGGATCAGGAATAAGCATAGCGTCAGACATCTCTACAGCAACATTAAAAGCAAGCAGAAATGGACCCATGTCTTCAATGTTGTGAAGGGAAATCATTTCCAACTCTGAATTCTATACCCAGAAAAATAATCAGGTATGGAAGGTGGAATAAGGGTATCAGTAGACATCCAAGGACTCAAAACAATACCTCCCATGTACCTTTGTTCCTAAAGGTACTGATGGGTGAGCTCCAGAAAGACAAGAGAATTCACCAAGAAAGGCCAAGTGCCAGGACCCAGGGAACAGAAGAAGGTACAAACAGAAGAGTGGTGAAGGGAAATCCCAAGATGACCCCTGTGCTCCGATGCAGAGGGCAGGCAGTCCAGTTTGGCACAAGGTGTGATCTACATCACAACCTGAAGACACACTGAGGACAGACTGTCTGGGTGAGCCAGGTTCTTATTTATTTATACTTTGATGACCACGAGCTGACAAGGTTCCTGCTCCCCCAGCCCTATGCGTTTTTCCTGGATCAGCTGAATACTCCTTTCTCCCTGAGCAAGGTGCTAAGAATCTGAAGGAAGTCCTAAGCAGCTAAGAAGGAAACATGGAAAACAGCCCCTCTCTCAGCCAGATTTTTGCCTGATGTTCAAACTACAGCCCTGTTCAGTTGTCCTCACTGTGATTAGCAATCTTCCCAAGACCATGCTCTCTGATGTCCCCGGGGGTGGTGGGGATCTCCTCGGGGAAGCTGGATTCAGACTCTGCCCCAGACTCTACTCAGCTCATCTCCTCAGGACCAGGTTTGGGCTTGTTTTTCAAAACAGAACTATATTGGGGGTGGGGGCTACTTTAGGGATGGTAGAATTATAAAGAAAAGCAAGGGAATGAAGGATATACAGATTAGGAGAGTAGTTGTTTCCTGATGAGGCTAGCAATCAGGTGGGCACAGGAGAGGCTCTGAATGTTCAATACATCAACCTGTGTGGTGGGTTACACAGGTATTTATTTTATTATTGTTTTTAACTGCACGTATGTTTAACTGCGTATATGTGCTTATATGTTTCATTAGATATTTTGAACATGTGATATATTTCACAATTAAACCCCCCCAAAAAAGTTTGAATAAGAAAATAAAAGGATCACCTGGGGAACTTGTTAAGCAGGCAGAATCTCAGCTCCATTGTAATTCTGATTGGAGAGACCTAGTCAAGACCTGGGAATCCACGTTCTTCCATGATGCTGATGTAGGCGGTCAAAAGACCACATCTTGAGCCACCTGCTTGGCTTCAGAGCATGGTAGGCTTTGGCATCCGACTAACTGAAGTCAAGGCCCCAACTCGGTTGACTACTGGTTGTATGACATCAAGCAAGTTTTCTTCGTCTGGAAAATGAGAATGATAAATCATATACAAACATTATATATTATTAGAGACAAATATAAATATAAATATTAGAGACAAATGGCCAAAAACAGAGGTAAGCTCACAACTGTGAACTATCTCCATAGAATGGAATACTATGCAACCGTTATATACAAATTCATAAAAACATGGAAAAGTTATTTTGTAAATGAAAAAAAATAGCCAGACGAAGAATATATCTACCATATAATCAAAATTATGTGCAGAAAAAAATAAACCACAGTTTCCATAGAAAATAATGAAAAAATATGCCTCGGTGTTCAAATACAGGTCGTCTTCGGGGTGAGAGACGGATAATTTTCTTCCTCTTTTTACTTTTCTACATTTTCCAAATGTTCTATACTGGGAATTTTTTTAAACCCCTTAATTTTTTAAAGTATATCCTTTGTTACGTTTTCAAATCGAAACTAAATTAAGGGCTCTGCTTCCAATAGGATTCACAGATGTGTATGGCCAGGATCCATCTGATCCAAGCCACACAGTCTTCTCACTTCACCACAGTCTGCCACCAATTTTTATAATCCAGATGGTTAAACACTTTAGATCCCTACTCAAAATGCAGCCCAGGAACCATCAACATCAGCATCATTTGACCATGTGCCAGAAATGCAGGTTCTCACCCCACTTCCCCAAGAAAGGGAATTAGAACCTGCATTTTAACAAGATCCCCAGAGGCAAGGTTTTTAGAGATGTAACAAAATAAGAGACACTCTCTCTTTGATGGTTTGATTTGGATTGAAGCTAACTTGAATGGCCAAGTTAAAATGAAGGGATCTCAGTCCCAACATTGCCTATGGGCCATCAAGCATGTTTGTCTACCGCTCTGCGCCTCAGTTTTCCTCATCTGGAAAAATGGGAATGATAAACTCAGCCTGGTGCCTAGCAAGTGCAGAGATGGAAGCAGGGGTGCAGTAAGCCATTTTTTTAATAGGTCTAAAATAATGCTTCTTGTCGGGTTTGTTTCAACAGGACTGGCACTCTGTGGCAGCTGGGGCTCCTGGCACAGTGTTTGGCTCACCCTAAGCCAGTGTGGGTTTAATAAACAACTAGCTCAGGTGACATCTACCAATTTTTTACTTGGATTGTCCCATTCTTTCAGTATATAATACTCAAAATTGCCAGTTTTCTCCCAACACTCAAAACTGTGCCAGCTCCCACCTCCGCCACTGAAGGACGTGGGAGAAGTTGAAGGTCATAGATAAGCTTACCGTAAACCGTTCATACTAGAACTTCCTATACTGTGGGTTACGGACCGGCACGGCTCAAACCTGCATCCTCTCTACGTACCTCACCTAATGGTTACTCCGCCCACCGTTCTCCTTTAGCCACGCCCTCGGAGTCCGCCCCTCCCACCCGGCTCCACCCTCTCCCCCAGGCCAGTCTGCCTTCGCGTTCCACCCCTCACCTCCACTGCGCCCCGGGGCTCGCGCCGCAGGCCCCGCCCCTGCCCGCGGCCGCGCCGCCCGGCTCGGCGTGCGCAGGGCTCACTCTGCCCTTCGCTGGCGTCGGCGTCGGCGGGCAGGTAGGCCCCGGAGGTTTGCTCGCGCGCGCGCGCGCGCGCGCGGCCGCGCGCGGGCGGCCCCAGGCCTGGTCCCGGAGCTGCGCCTCCGCCCACGCGAGGTAGGGCCTGAGGGGCGGGGCCGGTCGCGAGGCCTCGGGAGGAGCCGGCGGGAGGCCGCTCTCGGGCGCAGCGGCTGCGCCCGGGAGTGGAGTGCGGGCCGCGAACTAACGGTCACGAACGCTGGCAGCGCCGCGCGACCCACGTGCGCCACCGCGCCCAGAGACCCGGGCACCCAGCTCCGCGGCCGCGTCCCCGCGGAGGGCAGCCTATCCGTTTTTCCTGTGGGCGACCCCGTGCCCGGCGCGGGGAGGAGCGTGACAGCGCTGGGCGCCGCCCCCTCGGCGCGGCTCGGCGGGAGGCTCCCGGGTAGCTGCGGGGAAGAAGCGGCGCGTGCTCCCCCTTGGAGACCGTGGGACCACCCGGGCAGAAGGCGCCCTCGGTGTCCCCTGAAAGGCGGAGGGCGGGCTAGCGGGGACCGCGAGCCCCGGGCGGACCCCGCCTGTTTGTCTCCCAGTTAGAAATCGGTCTTAGACAAGATGGAAGGGGAGAAGAGGCCGGCGCCCTACGAGGGCCTGTTTGCCGACGGGCACCTGATCCTGTGGACGCTGTGCTCGGTGCTGCTGCCCGTGTTCATCACCTTCTGGTGCAGCCTCCAGCGGTCCCGCCGCCAGCTGCACCGCCGGGACATCTTCCGCAAGAGCAAGCACGGGTGGCGCGACACGGACCTGTTCAGCCAGCCCACCTACTGCTGCGTGTGCACTCAGCACATTCTGCTGGGCGCCTTCTGCGACTGCTGCGGGCTGCGCGTGGACGAGGGCTGCCTCAAGAAGGCCGACAAGCGCTTCCCGTGCAAGGAGATCATGCTTAAGAGTGATGGCAGGGCCCTGGACGCCATGCCCCACCACTGGATCCGGGGCAACGTGCCCCTGTGCAGTTGCTGCGTGGTTTGCAAGCAGCAGTGCGGCAGCCAACCCAAGCTCTGCGATTACAGGTACGGCCTTTGTGGGTACACGTTGTCCCAGGATGCGGGGTAGGAGTCGGGATCTCGCAGAGTGCGCTAGAGACCTACCTTGATCTCTGCAAATGGCCTCAACTGCCCACTTCAAGGAACCAAGCTAATAAACATCCCGGGTATTGGACAAGCAGGGCAGCTTTGCAGTATCATTTGCCTAGATGATACATCTAGCCTCCGCTCCTCAGCCAGCCTGCCCTTTTGGGCAATAAAACTTGGCACTGAACTTTGATCCAGAGGCCTCTAAGTACTGCATACTTCATAGCCACCATGTTACGTTTTCGCTTTTGTTACTATGGATTATTTCCATTTTAAGTGAGAAAAAACGAAGTGTGGACAAATTGACTTTTCCTTAGACTCACAAAACTGATTCTCCTCAGCATCCTTTTATGAATGGACAGTGAAAACAAGCATCATTCCATGGCAGCGCTTTAATTATCTTTTTCAAATATAGATATTGGTGCTGTGATGAAAGATAAAACTTAAAAGATTCTCCTTTCGCCACATGGCCTTCTTAGGACTGGTAGCATCTTAGACAGTCTCGGATTAAGCCAAGAATATTTTGATGGCTTCTAAATAGACACACATTAGACAACACATGAACATTCTTAAATATTCTCTGAAAATAGGTGAAGATGCTCTTTGCTGGTATTAGAGATTCATAATAAAAGGAGATGCTGCTCCCGCAGATCATCTGCTTTAACTCATTTTGCAGTTGAGCGAATTTTAGTCAGTGGTTAAATGGAACTGGTGTCTGGGATTTCTAACCCCCAGCATAGTGTTAGGAGTACTAACACTTAGCCTTGTCTCAGCCTTAAGTCTGGACATCTCCACTGTCCTGAGTTTTATTTCTGACAAGTAGAAAGGGCCCGAAACATGTTTAAGACCTAAAAGAGAAAGCTGACACTAGATAGAAAGTTACTTTTTTATTTATTTCCGTCTTTATTTTTTTCTTTTACTTCAAAATCTTTTTTTTAATTTGTCTTCCGAATTTAGATGTACTTCTGGCATCAATGAGAGCTAGGTTACCAGCGTCTTTAAATAAATTTAATAGCTCTCCCTATAGTTAAGCTTTAGTCTTCAAAAGCTGGGATTAGTTGGAAAGAAGACATGACTGGCGTATTATTTCCTTCCCTTCTTGGTGTTTGTGTAGAATTAGATAAAAATGGCCTCCATAAATATCTGAACTGCACTTCAGATACTCCTTAATGAATAATAGTGCTCTGATCTTCCACCCAAATGATTTTTCTTAGAAATGAGTATCTGGGGGCGACTGGGTGACTCAGTTAAGCGTCTAGCTCTTGATTTCGGCTCAGGTCATTATCTCACGGTCATGGGATCAGGCCCCACATCTGGCTCTGCGCTAAGGGTGGAAGCCTGCTTGGCATTCTCTCTTTCCCTCTCTCTCCCTCACTGTCTGCCCCTCCCCCACTCATTCTCTCTCTCTCTCTCTCTCTCTCTCTCTCTCTCTCTCTCTCAAAATAAACATTAAAAAAAAAGTGGGGCGCCTGGGTGGCTCAGTTGGTTAAGTGTCAGACTTCAACTCAAGTCACAATCTCACAGTTGGTGAGTTTGAGCCCCTCATTGGGCTCTCTGCTGTCAGTGCAGAGCCTGCTCTGGAGCCTCTACCTACCTCTCTGCCACTCTCTCTTGCTCTCTCTCTCTCTCAAAAATAAGCACTTTTTTAAAAATTGCATTTGCACCAAAAAAAAAAAAAAAAAAAAAAAGCATATCCGACCCAGTTCCTCCTCTGCTTAATTAAACCCCTACCCCTTCAGTTGCTCCTGGTCACTTACCCTGATGGTCTTTCAGTATAACCTTCAGGTGCTTAACATGGTGCCCAGGGGCTGACGTGCTCTCTGGACCCTGCCTGCCCTTCCAGTTTTTACCTGCCACCACCTGCGTTAAACTTTAAGCACCAGCAACACTGGCTTTTTCATATTTCCCTTCTCTTTCTCAAGGCTTTCCTCCCCTGGCTAGCTTTTAGGCATCCTTAGAGACTTGTCTTGTGTCCTTTCCTCCAGGAACCCTTGCCTGATCTACTCACCCCCAGGCCCAGAGTTTTCCTTTTTGATGATGACGTAATATCCGATATCTCAGTGGTTCTCAAAGTAGGTTCCCCAAACCAGCGGTATTAGCATCATTTGGAAACTTGTTAGAAATGCAAATTCTAGTGTTGCCAGATTTAGCAAACAAGATAAAAACATTTGCAGTATTGCGGCCAGCTTATATCCCCCCAAATCATTCGTTGTTTATCTGAAGCTGAAATTCAGTTAAGCATCTTCTATTTTCTTCGTGACCCTACTCCCACCTCCGACCCCCTGAATCAGAAACTTGGGCTGGAGACGAGCAGTCTTTGCTCTGGCAGGCCCTGCAGGTAATTCTAAAGTTGTATGTACCTTTTACAACGTCAGCCTCTGTCCTTAATGTTGTGTCCTCCCCTTTGTACACAGTGAATGTGATGATACATCTTTTACTCACGAGTTTGTTCTTACCAGATACTCAACAGTCTGTCCTCAGCTTGCTAGAGCCCCTCACCACAGGTGGGGATTATTTCTGTGTAATTTAGGAAATGCTTGTTACTCCCAGGAGAAAAGAGCATGGCGCCCTGAAGTTGTGCATGTTCTGCAGTGTTCTCCTGTATTTTAGCCAATAGCATTATGCAGGGTTACTGAATGCTCTGACCTTCCGTAGGAACGAGATATTTCAGGAAAATAAACTATCTATTCGAACTTTAAACACAAGCCAGACTGTCCCTCTGGATTTTACCCAGCCCTGGCGAGGGCTTCTACCATGTCTGTATCACTACAGAAGTATGAGTCTTAAGGGAACTAGAAAGACCCAGGTAGTAACTGATTTTGAAGCTTGCGGGCCAGTTCAGCTCTGCCGAATAAGTGACAGAGGCCCTTTAATTTATACTCATTCAGTCTTGATTCAGTTTTCACATGGTGAGCATCTATGTATTTTGTTTCAGGCGCTGTGCCAGATTCTACTTTCCCTGTAGGTTTTTTTCTCTTCGTGTATATTTCCCCAACCACTATAATGTGTCTCTGCACCTAGTATCGTATCACTCCTTCCCTATCCTTCCTTTTTTTCTTAACTGTCACCTGACTAAAATAGGGAATTGTGTTATAAGTATTCATTATATTTGTTAAATGAACCTTTGTTCCTTATAGTAATCCATCTCTTGTTAAGAAAACTTAAGGTGTTTTTTTTTTTTTTTTATGTTTATTTACTTTTGACAGAGAGAGAGAGAGAGAGAATGAGCTGGGGAGGGGCAGAGAGAGAGAGGGAGACACAGAATCGGAAGCAGGCTCCAGGCTCCGAGCTGTCAGTGCAGAACCCGACACGGGGCTCGAACTCACAGACCACGAGATCATGACCTGAGCTGAAGTCGGACGCCCAACCGACTGAGCCACCCAGGCGCCCCCTTAAGGTGCTTTTTTATTTATAAGGCCTTTTCTTC
This sequence comes from Neofelis nebulosa, assembly GCF_028018385.1. NCBI lineage: Eukaryota > Metazoa > Chordata > Mammalia > Carnivora > Felidae > Neofelis > Neofelis nebulosa. The sequence goes on from NC_080797.1 coordinate 45,929,121, forward strand.
CTTACATCCTATCCCCTTACACTGATTAATGAAACAAAGCTTTCTTCATTACATCCTATGTAAGAAAAGCTTCCAAAGCTTTTCTTCCTTACATCCTATGCCCCTTACACACAGATTAATGAAACAAAGCTTCTGACTTCTAGCAGGTGATTACATTGGCCACTTTAGTCTTGACTTTGATCTTAAACTGTATGTTTCTGTGGTCTGTCGGTATGTATTTATTCATTTCTTTAATTATCTGAAATGATGAAAGATCCCAGATCATTTTTTTTTTAATTTTTTTTTTAACGTTTTTATTTATTTTTGAGACAGAAAGAGACAGAGCATGAACGGGGGAGGGGCAGAGAGAGAGGGAGACACAGAATCGGAGGCAGGCTCCAGGCTCTGAGCCATCAGCCCAGAGCCCAACACGGGGCTCGAACTCACGGACTGCGAGATCGTGACCTGAGCCGAAGTCGGACGCTCAACCGACTGAGCCACCCAGGTGCCCCTCCCAGATCATTTTCTAGAGTAGAGGTGGACAACCTTTCTATGAAAAGACAAAACTAAGTATTTTAGGCTTTGCAGACCATATGGTCTGTCATAACTACTTAACTCACTGTCTGTCATGGTACAAAACTAGACAACACATAAATGACTGGGTGTAGCTGTACTACAATAAAACTTTATTCACAACATCAGGTGGCAGACGTATTTGTAGTTGGCCAACCCTCGTTATGGTGTGAATATCATAAATGAACACCCCGAGGCACCTGGGCGGCTCCGTTGGTTGAACGTCCACCTTCAGCTCAGGTCATGATCTCACGGTCCGTGGGTTCGAGCCCCGCGTCAGGCTCTGTGCTGACAGCTCGGAGCCTGGAGCTTGCGTTGGATTCTGGGTCTCCCTCTCTTTGTCTGCCCCTCCCCAGCTCACTCGCGTGCTCTCTCTCTCAAAAATAAACATTTAAAAACTTAAAAAAAAAATAAATAAATGAACATCTCAACCTCATGTATAGTTCTGCCACCTCCTCTAGCATACTAAAGAAGAGAGCTATCATGAACAGGTAACTTAACAAAAAATTCTAAGAAGTGTTGCCTGTAGTTTCTTTTTTCCCCTGTGAAGCTGCTTCTTTAAAAAATAAAGCAGTCAGGGGCACCTGGGTGGCTCAGTCAGTTAAGCGTCCGATTCTTGATTTCAGCTCAGGTCATCATCTCACAGTTTGAGGGTTCGACCCCCACATCAGGCTCTGCTGTCAATGCAGAGCCAGCTAGGGATTCTCTCTTCCTCCCTCTGCCCCTTTCCCACTCATTCTCTCTCTCTCCCTCTCCCTCAAAATAAATATACATTAAAAAATTTTTTTAAATAAAGCTATCATACACCTGCATAAAAATGGCACATAGGGTGATGTTCTGTCTTGATAAAGGTTTTAGTTATAGGAAAATGTTCATTTGTCAAAACTCAGCAAATGTACAGATTTGTACATTTAATTGTAAATTTTACATCAAAAGAAAAATCCCATAAATAAATGATGAACTCTAGATAAAGATAGGCTTGCTTGCTGAACTATTTAGGAAGTATCCTGATATCTGCATTCTACTTGAAATACACCAAAAATTAGGTGGATTGATGGATGGGTAGAAATGTAACAAAGCAACTATAGGAAGATATTAATGCTGGAATGTAGGTGGTTTACTGTTTATCTGTTTACTGTAAAAAAAAAATTCTAACACAAAACATTTTAAAAAGCAAGGAGACTATCCTTGTTTCTTGGAAATCCTTGTTGAAATATTGAAAGATAAAATCTCATAATGTCTAATACTTTCAAAAGATTTAGCTATATGTGAGTTTACACAAAGAGATAAAGCAAATGTGGGAAAAAATATTAAGAATCAGAGTGAAGGGTTGATTTAAGGGTATTCACTTTGCTATTCTTTTGACTTCTGTGTAGGTCTAAAATGTCAAAAACATAAGCAATGAGTCAGTGACATGATCGCTGGAACTAAAATATCAAGACATTATATTAGTAATGTCTTGTTTTCCCATCAGGTTTGAAATCTAGATCAGGTTAAACACTAATTACAAAACACATAGAGACAATTCTCAATTTTGAATATAGTATTTGTAAGGAAAAGTATAATGTTGAATAACTAGTATGCATTTTGGCTCTACCTTTAAAGAACAAAGGCTGATAATAGCCATCATTTTAGCTAAAAGAATCTTTTCTGAAATGTATGAGAATGCAGTAAATAATAAAGGTGTCCCAAGTCTGTGGGGATAGAAAAGATTGTTTTACGAATGGTGCTAGGACAGGTATTCTCTGGGGGGGAAAGTGAGGTCTTCAAACCACACTCTCTGCCACAATAAACTCCAAATGGGTTAAAGCAAGGGCTCTTAGTTCACAGATGGGTAAGATTCCAAGAAACCCTGACCCTTTCAGGAGATTTTCAGTGGAGCCTGTAGCCCCGGAAGAAGCACTAAATTAAAGACATCGGTGCGAAAACTGAATGGGTGGGAATTTGCAAATAGTGAAGGACTTCAGAGCTTAAAAGCATTTAAGTAAACCCCAAAGGGAAGTAGGGAGCTATCAAAAAATAAATTTAAGTACATTAAAAAGTAAATTTAAAAGAAACCGAAAGAAGTTTGCAACAAATATGACAGGAGGGAGGTTAATACCCTACATAAATCCAAAGTGCATGCAATTATTAAAACCTAGTAAAAGGTGACTATAGGACATGAATCCACTCACAGAAGAAGACAAAAAATATTCAGCGTCACCTAGTGATCAAAAGCCTTCAAATTAAAACCAAAAAATGTGTTTTCTATCAAGGAAAAAATTTAAAATACTAACGTGCAGGATTAGCAAGTGTTAGACATGATAGACATCTCGATGAACTGGTAACAAGCACACTGGACAGATGGACCACATACTGGTTACTGTGAAACTGATGTCCGTGTTATGTGTCAACTGTACTCAAAAAAAATATTAAAAAGAAAACAGTCTTAGGAAAATGCATGCCCTTTGAGTCAGTAACTTGGCTTTTAGAATTCAAGGGAAATAATCTCATTTATGCTTATGGTTGTTCGTCATGTTGTTTATACTTAGAAAAATAAGCTAGGGGCGCCTGGGTGGCGCAGTCGGTTAAGCGTCCGACTTCAGCCAGGTCACGATCTCGCGGTCTGTGAGTTCGAGCCCCGCGTCAGGCTCTGGGCTGATGGCTCGGAGCCTGGAGCCTGTTTCCAATTCTGTGTGTCTCCCTCTCTCTCTGCCCCTTCCCCGTTCATGCTCTGTCTCTCTCTGTCCCAAAAATAAAAAAAAAAAAAAAAAAAAAAACGTTGAAAAAAAAGAAAAATAAGCTATCTAAATGTCTTATTTTTAGGGGCACTTGGCTGGCTCAGTCAGTTAAGCGTCTGACTCTTGATTTCATCTCAGGTCATGATCTCCCAGTTCATGGGATCGAGCCCCATCGGGCTCCACACTGACAGTGCGGAGCCTGCTTGGAATTCTCTCTCTCTCCCCCTGTCTCTCTGCCCCTCCCCTGCTCCCACCCTTTCTCTCTCTCTCCCTGTCTCTGTCTCTCAAAATAAAAAAGTAAAACTTTAAAAATTAAAAAATAATAAATGTCTTATTTTTTTAATGTTAAATTATATATCCGTATGTATGGTACTATACATTCTTTACAAACCATATTTTTTTAAATCTTTAATGGCATAGGACAACATTCATGATAACATGGAAAGAAAAGTACTGTCCAGATGTACATATATCATAATGAGAAACACATCTATGCACAGTAAAACTGAGAAATACAGGGGTGCCCGGGTTGCTCAGTTGGTTGAGCATCCGACTTCGGCTCAGATCATGATCTCATGGTCCGTGAGTTCAAGCCCCGTGTCGGGCTCTGTGCTGACAGCTCAGAGCCTGGAGCCTGCTTCCAATTCTCTGTCTCCCTCTCTCTCTGCTCCTCCCCTGCTTATGCTCTATCTCTCTCTGTCTCTCAAAAATAAATAAATGTAAAAAAAAAAAAAACCTGAAAAGTACAGCAAGAAGTTAAGATTTATTGTCTTTGGATGATTTTTATTTAATGTCTCTTTGTATTTTCTAAATTCTCAAGCATATGCTGATATTATCTTATTGAAAATGTATTTTTAAAAATGTATGTAGGTAGTTGACAAATGTATTCTGGTTTTTAGAGACTCAAGCAGTACAGCAATACAGAAGGACATAGGATAAAAAGCAGATATTCTTCCCAGCCCTCTCATCCCACTTTTCTTCCCAGAGGAAACCAGTGTGAAATAATTCAGGGGCACCCTTTCAGATTATTCTCAATTACAGTCCCCTGTTGTAAAGTTAATGGTGTGGTCTCAAGCTTAGTCTGAAAGGAACTATTCACTAAACATATGCAAGTTACTTTACAGTTTTCTGTCTAACGGATCATGCAGGTAACACTTCTTTCAGGGGTAAATAAGACTCCTGAGTAAATAGCAGTAATCAGTTGAGAAATCTGAACATCCACCGGAAAAAACAACCTTAAAATAGAAATCCAAAAGGGTTGACCTTGGGCAAAAGACTTTTATTCTCTCTCTTTTTTTTAATTCATTTATTTTCTGCCGGCCTGCTTTTGTCTGTACACTCAGCTCTGCCTGCCTTATCTGTGACTGGATTAAAGTCTTAGCAGATTAATAATAGAAACTGGGACCTTCACCAGCACTATTCTCTGCTTGTTTCACGCTCATATCCAGAGAGGCAAATCTGAATGTACATATCTTCTGTCTATATTTCAAGTACAAACATAGAGATTGGTTTTGTATTAACTGCCAACAAGAAATGCACTGTTTGGCTGTATCTACTGAAATATTTTCAGATGGTCATAAATTACGAGGTTTTCAAACTGGACAGACTGGACCCGAGGAACACAAAGACCCAGGCCAGTGGGGCATTTAATTAAGCAGCGAGGACTTTAGGCCTCACAAACGTTATTTCAACCAAAGCACAAATAATTAAAATACAGAACCATTGTTCTAGACCCACTCTTGTTTATGTGGATATGTCTACTGGCATTTACCGTGTTATAAATTAAAACTGGGAAATTGCTTAAATACTCATTTTTAAAGTGACAAAATATTTTTATGAAAATTTAGTGAGAAGAGTGACATTATTCTACCTTTTTGGTACATTTCTTTGGTTTAGAGGCCACCTAGATCCTCCTGTCGGCTGCTGCACTGGGTCTGTACACACTTGAGAGGAGGAAGATGAAATAACATCTTGGTATTAATATTAAAATGATTTTAATCTCAGAGTCGCCCTGCAAGGATCTTGAGGGGCTCCAGACCACACTTTATTTTTCTTTTAACGTTTTTTATTTATTTTTGAAAGCACCATCACAGAGAGAGAGGGACAGAGGATCTGAAGCTGGCTCTGCACTCGTAGCAGAGAGCCCCATGTGGGGCTGGAACTCACAAACGGCGAGATCATGACCTGAGCTGAAGTCAGATGCTCAGCTGACTGAGCCACCCGGGTGTCCCTAGACCACACTTTAAAAACCACAGTTAGGGGCATCTGAGTGTCTGACCCTTGATTTCAGCTCAGGTCATGATCCCGGGGTCATGAGATCGAGCTCTGCATCAGGTGCTTCACTGAGCGTGGAGCCTGCTTAAGATCCTCTCTCTCCCTCTTCCTCACCCCTCCCCTGCTCGTTCTCTCTCTCTCTCCCTCCCTCTCCCCATCCCCACTCTCTCTCACTTTCTAAAAAATAAAAATAAAGTTATAGAGGCTCCTGAGTGGCTGAGTCAGTTGAGTATCCAACTCTTGATTGCAACTCAGGTCATGATCCCAGGGTCGGGAGATCGAACCCTGCGTCCAGCCCTGCGCTGAGCATGGAGCCTGCTTGGGATTCTCTCCCTCCCTGTTTCTCTGCCCCTCCCCTGCTCCCATGTGCGCACGTGAGCTCTCTTTCAAAGTAATATATTTTTTTTTAAGTTCTAAAAAACGCTATTAAACTGCCAAGTATTTTCAAACTTTATTGCTCATTTTCACTGTGCAGATAGTTATAATTCTTTTCTTTGCTAGATTTTATGCCCAATAGTGGTGAGATTACTAAAGGATCAGTTTGCACATCAGTGAAATTATGGTTTAAGATTAATTATTGTCTTTGTTTCTTCCTTCCCTCAGGTGCATTTGGTGTCAGAAAACGGTACATGATGAGTGCATGAAAAATAGTTTAAAGAACGAAAAGTGTGATTTTGGAGAATTCAAAAATCTCATCATTCCACCAAGTTACTTGACCTCTATTAATCAGATGCGTAAAGACAAAAAAACAGATTATGCGGTGGTAAGCCGAGTTCATTTTTCCTTATGTAACTGATTTTCACAAAGCTGCCCGAGTCCCTGTGTGACACTTAATGGTGGCCTTGAGGGAAGAATCGTTACCGTGGGCTGCAGAGCCCTGCCCAGTGTTTAGAGCTGTGCCACCAAGTTCGGCCCTTGAGTCCTTTCACATCTAAAGGGAAATTGGAAATGTTATATTACTGGTTTCTAAATCCCTGCCTGCACCTGCATCACTTGGGGAGCTTTTTAAAAATGCAGATTCCTGACTCCACCTCCATCACCAGGTTTGATTAGGAGGCCGAGGGTAGGTCCCAGGAATCTGTATTTTTCTTTAAGGTCCTCAGACAATTCTGATAAACAGCCAGATTGGAAATTATTTATCATTATCAGTGAAAAGAAAACAGGGATTTTGCTCACACATTGTTCTAACAGAATTTTTCTGTTCGGAACTTTATGTTATTTGGAGCATTAGATGCTCCAACAAATAATTTGAACCTTAAAGCTGTCAACACTTTGCAGCATGTATGTGTGTAGAAACTGATCTAAATGTATCTTTCAGTCTTTATGTGGTTCTTAAGGGATAACTGTAAAAATTTGCATTTATTTCCTACTTGAATATGCCAAAATAGTTGAACTATTTTATCTCGAAATTCAGTTTTGTGTCTTTTCCAAGTTAGGATTTTATTTTATTTTATTTTATTTTATTTTATTTTATTTTATTTTATTTTAGGGTTTTATATCTTAAATGTCATCTTTGACAGTAGTCCTGCCAAAGAAAAAGGCATTTAAAAATTTTTAAATATTATGTTTAATGTTATGGTACATATTTTTTAAACGTACATACAGTGCCTTAATGTGTCTGATTTCAATCTAAGATCATAAGGGGTGAGAATCACTAAGTAAAACTGTAGAACATCATCGTTGTTCACATCCACAAGGAGAAGGGAGAGGAGAGAAAGGGTTAGGTTAGAGAAATACGAATTTCATTTGACTTTGGGCTTTGTATAAATCTGGATTCTTGAATCTAATTGAGTATACCATTTAAAATGTTTTTTTAATTAAAAAAAAAAAAAGCCTTACAAACTAAAATACATTAGAATATATCCAGAGAAGGACAGTCAAGGTAAGAGAGCAGAGAAAACCTGTGTCCATGCTGTGAACAGTTGAAAGGATGTAAAATGGATTGCCCAGGAGACAAAACTGATGAAAGATACAATGCTTCAGGTGTTTGAGCACAACAGTTATATGGAAGAACAAATAACATTATTTCTGGTTGCCTTAGGAAGCAAAATTAGAATGATGAATGAAAGTTATTGAAACACAGATTTTTAACTCAATTTAAGTCAAAACTTTCTAACAACACATGAAGCGCAAGTTAAATTATTCATCTATAAGTTCCCTTTCCATTCTTAGAATTCTTTGATTTTTGTATTCATTGTAGTGTGATAGTTGTTTTTTTTCCCAGCGTATTTACAGCACTATTGCTACCAAGAAATGAAAAATTTATTGCTGGAGCGCCTGGGTGGCTCAGTTGGTTGAGCATCTGACTTCGGCTCAGATCATGATCTCACACACAGTTCCTGAGTTTGGGCCCTGCGTCCGGCTCTGTGCTGTGTCAGCTTCAGATTCTGTATCTCCCTCTCTCTCTGCCCCTTCCCTGCTTGCGCTCGTCTCTCTCTCTCGACAATAATAAACATTTTTTTTAAAAAGAAAAATTTATTGCTCACCATCTTTGAGATATTAAACCCTTTTCACTCGCATTAATTTTTTTAGCTAGCCTCTAAGCTTGGAAAGCAGTGGACCCCATTAATAATCCTGGCCAACTCTCGTAGTGGAACTAACATGGGAGAAGGGCTGCTGGGAGAATTTAGGATCCTCCTAAACCCAGTCCAGGTAACTAAAGAGAAAACTTTCCTTCTGTATTAATCTTCTCATGCTTAGCTTTTCGTTTTCCCTAAGTTGTAATGGTGGTTAATGCTTCAAACCAGTCATCACTTGATTTTAGGAAAGAATTCTAAAAGTATCAAGCCATCCAAATATATAGAGAAAGAGGTACTCTCATGGTGGGGACATAAAATGGTGCAGCCACTTTAGAAAAGTGAAGCAATTTCTTAAAAAGTTAAATATAAATTTACCCTACCACCTACCAATCCCATTTCTAGCAGTCTGCCCAAGGGAAGTGAAAGCATATGTCCCGCAGAGACTTCTATGCAAATGTTCATAGCAGCGATATTCATAATAGCCAAAAGGTGGAAACAACCTAACTGTCCATTCACCAGTAAGTTGATAGAACCAAATGTGTACCCACACAAGGGAGTATCACGCAGTGATAGGAAGGGACGAGGCACGATGCATACGTGCAACCAGGAACGAACCTCAGAACCATGCTAAGTGAAAGAAGCCAGGTACAAGGACCCTCGGGGTATTTCCCTTTTATGTGACCTGTCCACAACAGGCAGATGTACAGAAACAGAGGAGTGAGTGGTTGCCTGAGGCCAGGGCTGCAGAATGGGAGTGAGTGCACCCAGACACTGAGGGACCCTCTCGGAGCAGTGAAAACGCTCTAGACTGGATTGTGATGGTTGCACAGCTCCGTAAACTGACTAAAAGCCATTTAATTGTGCACTTTAAAAGCGCATTTCCATATATATAAATTGTGCCTCAGTTTAAACAAGAAGAATAAAAGGATGGCAGCATTGAGTTTACGTGCTGGCTGCTTCTACTTTGAAAAACATTTATAAACAACTCCTGCGACAATCAGAAACGCAATAATTGTTTTCCTTGCCGTTTGTATTTTTCCCTTTCAACAATAGATACTTAAGGAAATTATAAAAGTAATAAAAATGGAAAGAAAATCACCTGCAGTTTCCCCACACGAATACACCGGTTGTTTTCATTTGTCCATGTTCTTTGCATGCATTGTCTGTGCGTCTGCATATTAACATCACAGTAACAATACTCTAGATTTAAAATTTGTGTTGTTTTCAGTACTTAAAGAGTATTTGTCCCTGGTGTGATGTAGTCTTCATAATTACACCTGAAATGATGAAGATAATTAATTGAATGGATATATCCTGTTTATCCAGGCTCCTGCTGTTGGAGATTGAGTTTGTCTCATAATTATACAACCATAAATAATGCCACACTGAATACCTTTATAAACAGGCGTTTTCATTTTTTGAAATGTTTTCCTAGATCATTTACAGAATTAGAGGTATCAAGGGTCCTTGCATCTTTACATCATTGTATGTATGTTGCAAAATTACTTTCCAGAAATGTGCACAAACTTGCACCAGTGATGGATTTGAAAAATCCACTATAGGGGCGCCTGGGTGGCTCAGTCGGTTAAGCATCCGACTTTGACTCAGGTCACGACCTCATAGTTCGTGAGTTCGAGCCCCACGTCGGGCTCTGTGCTGACCGCTCAGAGCCTGGAGCCTGCTTCACATTCTGTGTCTCCCTCTCTCTCTGCCCCTTCCCTGCTCATGCTGTGTCTCTCTCTGTCTCAAAAAGTAAAATAAACATTTTTAAAAAAAGAAAAATCCACTATAAAATATGAAGTAATGTGCTAAGGGTGAACTTAGCACATTCTGGTTTCACGTGAACAGGAAGGAGGCAGTGTCGTGTAATGGATAGACTGTAGGACTGAAGGTGTATGTCAACACTTAAGTATTGGGGGACTCACAGGCAAGTTATTTAACCTCCCTGCGCCTCAACTTCCTGGTCAGTAGAACGAGGCTTACTTGTGAGTAGGGCCAGCGTCCGGACGAGCCGCAGTATCAGCAGTCTGGCGCATCGCTAGGCACTTCGTAGCCCATGTTGTTCTCCAACCGCATCCATACTTATCTGGGGGGACGTCATCCTCACAGATGGAGGATAGTGTTGGATACAAATAAGTGTTCTTTTTCTTTCATTTCTAGGTTTTTGATGTAACTAAAACCCCCCCTGTCAAAGCCCTGCAGCTTTGCACTCTCCTTCCCTGTCACTCGGCCCGCGTGCTTGTTTGTGGAGGGGACGGCACGGTGGGCTGGGTCCTGGATGCAGTCGATGAAATGAAGATTAAGGTATCAACCTTTAAGACCTGCGTGCCCTTCGCAGAAGCAGTTCCGAGATACGGATACAGTATTATGGTTACATTTTTTATTACACAGATAAATATTAGAAGACATTGCCAATTTTGAACATTATGATTAAGCAGTTCCTATAACCTTCAGCAAAACAACATACAGCTGTTATATTTGTGTCTCTCTTGCTTTGGTCTATAAGTTTTACCAAATAACATTACCCCACAAATCATCTGAAGAGAAAACTCCCAACACACGTCTTCCGTTTTCTAGGGACAAGAAAAGTACATTCCGCAAGTCGCAGTCCTGCCTCTGGGAACAGGCAACGATCTGTCCAATACCTTGGGCTGGGGCACAGGGTACGCGGGAGAGATCCCCGTCGCTCAGGTCTTAAGAAATGTGATGGAAGCAGATGGGATTAAACTAGATAGGTGAGTTTTACTTCCTCCAAAAGGTAGATTTCTGGAGCTTCGGTAATATTGTTTGGTCTAAAAATGAAGACTTGAAGTAGTTACAAAATGTAACTTAAATGTAAAAGACTGTGTTAATTGTACTCATCCACGATGCTGGGGTTTTATTCTGTTATATGAGGACTGAAGTCACATTAGGTAGAGCACTCATCTCAAAATTTGTGTAGTCACTTAGGTGTGCTTATTTTTTCAAATGCTATTTTAATAAAAGTACTTCATCTACAGGACTGCAAAGTTAAGTGGCAGTTAATTTGATGATAATTGCCTTTTTTTTTAACTTCTGTATTTTAGATGGAAAGTTCAAGTAACAAATAAAGGATACTACAACTTAAGAAAACCCAAGGTATGTTTTCTGGGCCTCAGTTGCACGTGATTTTAGCACTCTTAACTAGTCCGTCATATTTTATAGTGGATTTTTCAAATTCATCACGAGTGCAAGTTAGTGCCCATTTCTGGAAAGCAGTTTTGCTTTGTACACGTGTGGCGCAGTGGTGGGATACAGAGACGCGGTGCTTATTCCCTCTGGGGGCCGGTTATGGAGCAGAAGAGAAACCCACGTGCTCAGCCCCCACTTGGCCTGTAAAGAGGGCTGTGGGGGAAACACATTGTGAGTGTGGGTAGCGCCTCCCTGGCAGATCGGGCTGGAGAGGTTTCGGGGGAAGAGATGGGTGAGGTGGTCCTTAAAAGGTAAACGCAATTTAGATGGACAGAGAAAGGAACAAAAGACTTTCCAGGCAGAGGAAATAGATCCTGGGGACGCAAATCATGGTTAGCAAATACTGCGGAGATCAGCTCTGTGTTTTCTAAAAGATACTCTGGGGGTGGAGTGAAAATAGCCTTGAAAGTTGCACGAGGGCAAAATACGGGGACTTTTAGCAGGAAGACAGCAAAAACATTGTAGAGGTGGAAGTGATCGACCCTTGGCAGCTCGGTAGTAGAGCAAGAGAGAAAATACACGTTATGCCAGATTTCTAGTTGTTGAGGCTGGATGTGTGGGAATGACCGTAACCAGGATACAAAGAGAAAGAGTTTCAGGTTTGAGTAAGAGGAAAAGGAGTTAGATTGGGGGCATACCAGCCTTGAGGCTGTGGCACATTGGAAGGGGGTTGGAAATGCAGGCTTAGTTAGTGCTCAGGAACGAGACAGGGCTGGGGATGGAGACTGAGGCTCTCATGCTGGGCTGGGAAATAAATTAAGCAAGGACCAACATCCTGGCTTGACACGGATAGAAACTGAGACCCTGGGGGTTGCAGTGAAAGTGAAAAGCAGGTGTATGGGCATACAGGAGAAACCTGGGTGCAAAGTAGAGCCATTCTAGATGATAAGGTCTGAGGTGCAGCACATTACTCAGAAAAGCAAAGTGAAATTTATGTGGATTGTTATCGGCCTTTGAACCGAAGCTTTATTTCTGGAAACTTCACTGGATAGGTAGCATCAGCTCTAAGTGAAATGTAAATGCAGAAAGCATTAAATTTTGATAAAGAACATACAGACTGAGATTTAACAGATTACACATATGTAACAGGCTTAGATTGAAGCATATTGCAGTTATTTATTCTTCCCCCTTTTCGCAGGAATTCACAATGAACAACTATTTTTCTGTTGGACCTGATGCTCTCATGGCTCTCAATTTTCATGCTCATCGCGAGAAGGCACCATCTCTGTTTTCTAGCAGAATTCTTAATAAGGTGTGTTGGATAAAATAACATTTCCTGCTTATCACTGAAGGTACAGTAAAAATAGTTCAATTATATCTAGCCCTCTTCCAAGTAGATTCAGATAGAACTTACTTACGGAAACGTTCACCTGTTTTGTTATTGAAGTGTTTTGTGGCTGTGACAAACTTCTTACAATTTGGAGAATGTTCCACAGCACATTCTGCTCCAGCAGCAACTAAGTGAAATTCACGATAGCCTATCTTACTTAAATGGCAACAAACATTGGAAAGAATTTTAGGCAGGCAGGATAAACTTTTGGTGAAGTCATGAACGGGAAAAACATAGATTCCTTTGGCTTCAGAAAGCTCCGAAATGCAGACGAAGGAAGAGAGGGAGCAGTTCGTTTGCCACGGCTTTTACCTACGCTCACCACTCTGACTCCTAGTACAAGTGATTCCTTTGGTGCAAGTTTCACTTTGGCATTGTTTTTTTTTTTTTTAATGGCTTTTGGTGATTGAGCAACAGGATGTAAAAATTTAATGCGAAGCGGTTTTGCTCCTGGTTTCAGTTTTACAAGTAGTTCACGTTTACAAATAGTTACCTCTTACTAATATAATTACTAAGGCCACAAGTGTTGCCGTTTGTACGATTAGTAATTAACATCTCAGAGCTTCCATCAACCTTTCTATTTTCGGAAGTGATTATAAGTGTCCTTTAGATGTGTCTCTATTCCTTTCATTAAGTGATCTCAAGTACTAGGAAAAGGTGGAGTTTTCTAATTTTGATACAGTATTTCTTTGTAAAATGTAGCTTTTTGGATAAACTGGGAGAAAGCACCATTTAGGCACATGCTACTGAAAAATGGGCTACTTCAGCTCAGAAGTAACACGTCTTTTTTCCCCAGGAGAACCTAGTCCACTGTAAGCAAGCAAGACTCAATGATCACATCAGGGATCGTTGGTTCAGTGTCTTATCTTGCTTACAAGCTCATTAGGTTGCTTTAATATCCCATTTTCTGTCCATTTCTCCTAGGCTGTTTACTTGTTCTATGGAACCAAAGACTGTTTGGTACAAGAATGTAAAGATTTGAATAAAAAAGTTGAGGTAAGCTTTTAAAGTTTTAGGTGGTCTCTGGATTATAAACTTTTTTAAAGAAAAATGCTGAATTTTCTGTTAACATATTTTGCTAACATACATGGAATATTTATTGTGGGCCAGGCGCTTTACTAAGTGCTTCATACACATTATCCCACTGCGTTGTCACCACAATCCTACAAGTCAGGCACTACTCTATTGCCATTATGCAGAAGAGAAAACTGTTTGAAATTAAGTAATTTGCCCAAAGGCACACATAACCAGGATTTGAACCCAGGTTTATCTCCCTCCGGTCTGTTGAACTGATACTGAGCAGCTTTCCATTCACACTTGATGACAAATGTGAAGCAATCTTCACGTAGTACCCGACTCATCATGGACTCTCAGAGGAAGTTTAAATGCAAAGTTTATATGACAATTGTGATGTGTCTCTCTTCTATACAAAGCAAAGTCGAGATGTAGGAGCAGGAAAAACAGAATATTAATGAGTGCTTGTCGCTACAGTATCCCTGATGTCATGATACGGCAAAATCTTGTGTATATTCCTTGCTTGCTTCCAGAAAGAATCTGTAATGGTTAACAGCACCAACAAACACATTAATACAGAGAAACGTAAAAACTAGTAAAAAGAATAAAAGGGCAAGAGCTTAGGAAGAGAGAAAAGTGAGCAGGGAGCGTGAGGGGCCTGATGATACGTATGCCGGGTAATTAGGCTAACGCTGAGCTCACACGCTTTGCGGCCACAGCGCAGGAGGAATAGATTTGCCATAAAAAAAGTTCCTTGCCCTTTATTACATTTGCTTCATCCTGGGCTTTGATAACCTTGGCGGAATGGGCAAACATGCTAACGCTTTATTGTTTTGTCTGATATTTTATTTATACAAAAATTATTTGTGAAGCCACCTACACGATGCCAGGCACTGTCCTAGGTACTGGGGATCCAGTGATAAATCCCTTGCTCTCACTGAGTTTACAGCGTAGAGGGAAAGAAAACATTTAAAGCACACTGCAGGATAGTGTGACAGGTGACATGATCAGGAAATCTTACAAGAATAAATAAGGGTAGTATATAACCCAGGGGCTGGAGAGACTGTCTAGGGAAAGTGACTGTAACATGTCTTTCTGAAAGAAGTGATGAGCTGGAATCTGAACATTAAATAAGAGATGGCTGAGTGAAAAAGGAGGTGGAAATTGTTCTCCACTAAGAAGCATATGTGCAGAGGCCCAGAGGTGAGAGAGGACATGGTGTATTCGAGGGAGCTCCAGCTGGAGGAAAGCTCACAGGAGGGACAGAGCAGGAGCAGAGGCCAAATCTCAGAGGGGCCGTACTAGCCCGTGAAAGAACTTGGATTTCATCCTGAGCTCCAGTCAGGCACAGAAGGGCTGCAGTCAGGATGACACATTTGCATTCCCTAAGTGCTCAATTTCCTGCTCTGAGAGCAATGAAGATGAGGAGAGACGGGCCAGGTAGGCACCCGCAGGGCAGAGGTGAGGGTGTGCTGGACTTGGGACTGTCTGGAGTGACGGAGTGACGGAGAGGGGAGGTGCTTGGAAGTAGAGGGTAAAGGCGAGGAAATCAAAGATGACCCCAGGTTTCTGGCCCAGGCACCCGAGGCCCACGGGGGTGCTCTTTCCTGGGAGGTAGATAGGGGCCGCAGGGAAGATGCTTTGCGTTAACCCAGTCTTGTGCCCAGCAGTTGCAGGTGCCACCACTGGTTGGAACCGTTTTATGGGCAGTAGGATCCACAGATCTGGCCCGGTTTGCTGTCCTGGACCAGCAAGGTAGAGCTGTCAGCGCTGAGATGGCAGTTAACGACATCGCACTGGCTTTTTCCTCCGGAGTCTGTGGCCTGAGAAGAGAGAGGAGCCTAGAACATAGCTAGAGGCGGGAGGTGGAACTCAGCAGTGACCGAGGAGGAACACCCAGAGGAGGAGGGTCTGACTCCCAGAAGTGAAGGGAGGGAGTAGTTCAGGAAAGGGTGTCAGGTGCCACTGAAATAGCAAATTGGGTAAGGCCTGAAAAAGATGAGATTAACAAAAACCGTGTCATTTTACCTTAGTTTAAAAAAATGAAGTTGTTATGATTAATGTAATAACCACTGAACAGATGGGAAAGGCTGATTCCTGGGGCGGGGGGGGGTAGGAAATAGTCTTCTCTACACGTGTGTCTCTCACATCCTGTATGTATGCAGATGGAGGTGAACCCTTGGTGGAAGTGTGCAGAAATAGTATGCCCTGTAGTAATTCACTACTTGTGTTTCTTTAAAGCTAGAACTGGATGGTGAGCGAGTAGAACTGCCCAATTTGGAAGGTATTATAGTTCTGAACATCGGCTACTGGGGCGGTGGCTGCAGACTGTGGGAAGGGATGGGAGATGAGACTTACCCTCTAGCCAGGTATGTACATTTATGATTGGGTTTTTTATGACACTGTTTTCTTTAAAGCAGTCTGTTTTTGGGGCGCCTGGGTGGCTCAGTCACTTAGATGTCCAGCTCTTGATCTCAACTCAGGTTATGGTGTCATGGTTCATGAGATCGAGCCCCACGCCCAGCTCTGCACTGTCAGCTTGGGATTCTCTCTCCCTTACTCTCTGCCCCTCCCCTGCTCACATGCATGCGCATGCGCTCTCTCTCTCTCTCTCTCTCTTTCTCAAAATAAGCTTTAAAAAAAAAAAAAGCAATCTGGGGTGCCTGAGTGGCTCAGTTGATTAAGCGTCCGACTTCAGCTCAGGTCATGATCTTGTGGTTCGTGGGTTCAAGACCTGCGTTGGGCCCCACACTGACAGTGCAGAGCCTGCTTGGGGTTCTTTCTCTCTCCCTCTCTCTCTGCCCCTCCCTGACTTGTGCTTTCTCTCTCTCTTGAAATAAACTTTAAAAAAAATTTTTTTTAGGCACTCTGTTGTTTATAGACTAATATTTTTTCAAATTTCTATTTTTGTATATGTCATTAATATGAATACCTTATTAAATAATAAGTTGATTGTCCACCGCTGTGAAAAAGTATTTGTCTTAACGTGACTGATCTTACTTCATTGCATCACACAATCCATGTGTCCTTTTTCCAACTGTAGGCATGATGACGGTTTGCTAGAGGTCGTTGGAGTGTATGGGTCTTTCCACTGTGCTCAGATTCAGGTGAAACTGGCAAACCCTTTTCGAATAGGACAAGCACATACGGTGCGGGTAAGTGATATATTGCTCTGTATTTCATTGAGTCCCATTTCTAAGCCACTGATCCATAGCGAAAGAAATACATACTCTAGCTTTCCAGAAACAGTGGTGCACAGGGGCACCCGGGGGGCTCAGTCAGTTAAGCATCCGACTGTTGATTTTGGCTCAGGCCATGAGCTCAGGGTTCATGGGATTGAGCCCCACCTCAAGCTCTGCACTGGCAATGCAGGGAGCCTGCTTCAGATTCTCTCTCTCTCTCTCTCTCTCTCTCTCTCTCTCTCTCTCTCTCTCTCTTCCTTCCCTGCTCGTGCACTATGCACTCTCTCTAAATAAATAAATTAAGATTTTTTTTTCTAAGAAGTAAATAAATAAACAGCGGTTTACACCCACACTGTCACTCAGCCTCCACCAAAGGCTTCGATATGATGGGGAAGAAACAAAGTGTTCAGTGGAAAAGAATCCCTTAAACGACTGATAATAAAGATATATTCAGATTAATTTTCTAAGAAGGAAATGCTCATAATTGTCCCTAGAAAAGTTAAGGGACTGTGGATGATATTACTAAGGAAGACCTTTCTGAGCTTCTGGGGACTTACTTGTTTCTAATTATCTGTTCCCTAATACCAGTTGATTTTGAAGTGCTCGATGATGCCAATGCAGGTAGATGGGGAGCCGTGGGCCCAGGGCCCCTGCACTGTCACCATAACTCACAAGACACACGCACTGATGTTGTATTTCTCTGGAGAACAGACGGACGATGATATCTCCAGTACTTCAGATCAAGAGGACATAAAGGAAACCGAGTAGATGGATGAGGAATGAAAGTTTAGAATTCTCCCAAACAAGCAGATACGTATTTGTCCAGGAGTAAAATTCTCTATCAGCTGTTTGGTCTTAATTTCACCAGTAGTAGAATGGGTATACATCCGTGTAAATAGCAATTCCAAAAACAGCCAAATTGCCAGTTGTTTACAGATGCCTGTTCTTTTTTCAGCAAAATGGTCCCGTCGTGTAGTACTAACTTCACAAAGTCCCAGAGGGCTAATGACTTGCAGGTGAGACGTTTGTCATGGCTTCATGTGTGAGAGCAGGACTCGCTCTGAGGTCCACACTCTCCTTCCTTATTCTTGAACACACATCTGATGGACAAGATGTAGGTGGCAGAATCATTGCCATCTTAATTCTTAATGTTGTGACACCATCCTAACATTTGGAAAGTTAACTTGCTTTTTTGAACGGAGATGACTGGCGTCCTACCCCCAGGGTTAGTGAGGGCCTTCCGCCACGGCTGGCCCCCGAAGACTTCTCAGCCTAGCACTGTGTGGATGCATACGGATCTGTTTCCAGGAAACCTAAAAAGGAGAAGTGTTAAAGGAGGACATTACTTAAATTTTTTATATAACTTTTAGGAGCAGATTGAGACCCCCAGATGTTGCTTGGTTAACCCTGTTAATGACCACGTTGAGCTGAAATTCAGCATCTCATTTATGACCCTGTGGAGCCAGAAGACAGCCACACAGTTGAATAGGTAACAGTTAACATTCAGAGCACTGCGGATTGAAAGTTTCCAAGCTAGACTGTTACCCAGTTTCTCCTGAGTAAGAGACAGTATCAACAATTGAAAAAAAGTACTACAGAAAATGTATTCGTCCTATTAGTTGCTCAAAAGAAGTTTGATAATGATTAGTAACTTCTGAAAGTTCAGTGGTCTTGTAGTATTTGAAGTACAGTAGTCTTTTATATCCAAAGTACAGAAATTCCCCTTGGGGAAACAGACAGAATCCTGTGCTAAAATGTTTATATCGTATTTATTTTAAAATGAGAGAGATTTTTTTTATTTATTTATTTTCTTCATTGTGGTATACTTGTGTTTAGTGTTTACAATAGATGGCTTTATTTAATAAGTTAAATTCGTCACATAAATTCAGCTAGTCACAATCAGAAATGTAGCCTATTGACTAAAGAAGTAAAACCCGTAACTTAATTTTCCTGGAATATCATCCGGATAGTCTCATTCTTTGGAAACATTACTCAATATTTTTTAAAAAGAGGGAGAATGAAAGCACTGGCAAACTACCTTTACGTAACTGAAAGTTTTGTTTCATTGTTTTATTTGACTCTCAATTGCCAGAAGCTGATTGAAGGGCTGGTCTCCTGGTTCCCCAGTAGATGGCACTCTCCTGGTGTGAACCCGCCTGATCCCTCAGGCCAGTGAGGCACACCCTTGGGCCACCAGCCTGGTGTTTTCCTAACAAATGGCCCATTTGCGGGCTTGGTGGTCTTTCATGACGTTAATCTCTGAAAGACGAGACTGTATCCCCCAAAACACCATTAGCTTCCTATAAGGATCTATTATGAATCTGCCATCCGTGAATTGCCATGAAACTTAAATTTCATTCACCTTCAGGCCAAAGCCATGTTTTAAAGGAAAAACTTAGTAGTGATACAGTAGTCAGTGCATTATATAAAATACTCTGATTCTGCTTCAGTTAACCTCTTCCACATCTCAACAGGAGATGGTAAATTCTAGTATTGACAGATTTTGCGAGTGGATCTGTTTTCACCTTTTCATCCACCTTTCATGGTAGGGAACCTGTCACTATTGGTGGCAGAGTTTTGTAGGTTTTCTTTCATGGACCGATCATGTTTTGAGTATAACGAATTTTATTCCTTAACTCATGGTCGACACTGTTACAGGTATCACATTTTATAAATCTAGGCTACAATTTATCTTACTGTAATTCCACAGTGCTAATTGTAGAATCAAAGTAAATCGTTTGGGATGTCAGAATTCAAATCTTCAAAATAGCTAGAAAGCTTTTGTAATAACCATAATGTTACATCGGATCTAGAACAGGTTTATATACAACACCCTTGTTTATTTAAACAAATTGTTTTTTTCAATTTTCATAATCCCATGAGGCTTTTCCCTGCTGACCCTTCATGAAGCTTTTCCGTTACCTTAGTCTCAGTCATTCAGATTCATTTAGGAAACTTATTTTTGAATACCATGTCATCACACATCTTATTTTAGCAAAGTCTGTTTACTTTTTAGGCACATTTGTCCAGCATTTCAAATAAATGTACAGGCACGGGTCTTGTTTTCAAAAGGATAGTTTACAAGACTCATGTTGCAAGTATATTCTAAGTATATTTAAGAGTAGCGGTTGTTGACATGACCAGTGATTCTGTACTTCACAAAAAATCATTTGCCATAATATTTTCCTGTTCCATTTTAAATTGTCTTGACTAAACACGAAAACAAATTCTGTGTTCTCAGGAAGAAATACATAAAGTGAAGCCTAGCTCCATGTCTGTTTTCAGATTCCTCTCCCCCTTTACTGTCCTCCTACATTCCTAACCCCTTCAACTTCGTGGCTTAAACACTGAACACCTGGCAGCTCTTATGGACCCCATAAGTAGATGGTGATAATTTCTCAGTGCTTTTTATGTTGCGTAGAAATCAAACCGACTTGTGTTTTAAAACACAAGTTGTCTGATAGTGAGGTTACACGACCTTAAATGGGTTTTAGGTTTTCTGCAGCAATTAGCTGGGAACCCCTAATGTAGCTACTGTTTATAAAAATTTTATAGTCAAGATTATTTATTTTTATTTTTTTAGGGTGTGTCAGAATGTGTCGTATTTGCTTCTTGAAATATGTTTGCCTACTTCGAGTTGTAAAATATTCTGTGGCTCAGAAATGGTCAAGTCCTTTTTGCGTTGTAAAAATGAACACTACCAGCATGTCAAAAGAAAAATAGTTTGCATTTGTAATGTAAAATTGTATTTACTGTATATTATGGAATTTTAAATTTCCACTAACTAGGAAACTGTAAAGGTTATGTTTATTTACAGATTCATGTGGATCCGAATACATCATTTGTACTTATTTGGCCAAATAGGTCAGTAGAATAGGTGATAGTTTTGTGTGGTTTTTCCTTGAGGTGATAACATTGAAGCAAGAACCAGCACTTTATACTCAGAACTGTTTTTAATTCTACCTAATTTGGGACAATGGAATGTAGGTCGATTTATAAAAAAAAATATATCTAGGAACTTAAAAAGAAAAGAGTGTTGTTACTCTGTCCCACGCCGAATGAAGGCATGTTCCCAGCAGCAAGACAGAAGAAGTGGTTTTGCGTTTGCTTTTAAAGTATGCCCTGGCTTTCCCACATCTTCCCTGTAAGGCCTCTCTCCTCTTTATCAAAGTGTGATCTACCAGTTGTCTGCAGCGTCCGTCCGAATCACCTGGGGAGCTCTGATGCCGAAAGCCGGCCCCTGACGTCATGAATCGGTGTCTCTGATGGGACATAGACATTTCGTAATCCCACGAGGCTCTTCCCTGCTGACCCTTGGTGCTTTTATTCACAAGCACCTTGAGTGCTTCTGATGCACGCTGACATTTTTAAAGCTACTGGTCTGTACCTCATGTGTTCACCCAGGGCTTTTGCTGGATGGGTATCATGCAGGAAAATTGAATCGGATGTTCTTAAAATTGTTTTTCCTTCACTCCACTAACTGCGTTCTTCCCCCACAAATCACTCTCCTAAAGGAATGCTGTGAACGATTTGTTCATGTCCTATCCTATCCAAATTAATATATTTATCTGGACGCTATTACATAAAAATTGGTAGCCTCCGATTCTTACGTGGAAACAGGTTTTGAAACTATGATCTAGGGAGTCTTAGAGAACAGGTGGTGCTCAGGGGCCAGTGGGATGGACCCCCAAGGGGCTCCCGCTTTCTCCCTTCATTCGGTGCAGCCCCCCCACTGGATGCTGCTTAAGGTAAGATTTCAGTAAATAAAATTCTGCCTCTTTTTGAAAAAAAAAGGATTCCATACTTTTTAAAAGGGTTTGGAAGCCACTACTCAGTGAATGACTCTGTCACCTGGTTAATTTTCTGCTGATTTTTACATATTCAGAAACCTCGTGTTTTTTGACAAAAAATATTTTGAAGGTCTTGCTGCTTGGAATATGACCATCTGGCTATTTCACAAGTTTTAAAGGCATTTTCTGTTTTGTTTTTCGTTTTTTTTTTAATAGTAAAGCACTGGCTTAACCTCTGTTCCTCACCTTTCTAATGTTAGTATAGAAATGGTCTGAGTATTTAGTTCATTTTAGTTAGTAAATACACATACACATTTCCCACCACGGCCCCAACTAGTCTGTGCCTGAGGCTTGCAGGAATGAAGGAGGTGCGTTCCAAGGATCTGGAGAAAGAATCCAAAAGGGTCCCCCTCTCAAAGAGAAGCTCACAAAACATAAATGATTGCACTTAGCCATCTGCAGCGAGGTCTGAAGAAAGTCAGCGACCTAGAAGCTGTAAATGCAGGTGTATTTCCTCGGTGTCTGCAGGGGCTTGGACTCCCTCCAGTAAAGGAAAGTGTCCAAGCAGAACGCACTGAGCAAGATAAACCATACGAAATGTCCACCTTGTGGTGCTTTCTGGTGACCGATGTGGAACGTTGAAAAGGAGAGCTGGGAAGTTAGGCCGCTATCCTTGTTCCTCTCACACTGATCAGGCGACAGGGCATCTGTCCTATGTGCGGACCTCACCGTGTGTGAGAACATACCTGCAGGAAGGGCAGGCGGGGTATAGTCGGAGGACGGTGGCTCATCGGAGCGTTTGCTGCCCTCACTCTCCACTCTCGTTCTGGGCCCTGCCGGTAGTTTTCCTCTCGAATTTGAGCTGCTTGAAGGAGCCCGACGGATGAATGGGCGCTCTGATTTGTAATTCTGTTCTATACGAGTTTCGAGCAGCCTGGATCCTCGCCCTGATTGCTCGCAGGTGAGCTGACTGAACTGGCTCCCTGGCCCACGGTGTGGACACTTGGGGTGGCTCCGCCTCCTCAGCCAGCTGGCCTCGCACTTCTTCCCCCCCACCCCCATCCCCCACCGGGCCACACGCCACGAACACCACTTAAGCACCCTGTGTCACTGAATTGCTTTTGTTGGGTTTGCTCCGTGTTGTGGTCGATGCCTACTGAGAAATGTGAATTAAAGCACTGATACGTGGAAAACCTTTGCTTGTTTTTTAATAAAAGTTAAAGTGCAGCACTCCAGAAAGTATGATCCCGTGTTGTTCTTTGACACAACGAGATGAAATGAGCAGCTTTGAGTTCGTTTCACAGAGTGGTCCTTGATCTACAGCAGGACGGAGAGTGTGGCAAGCTCGGGGTCTGGTACTTGTGACAGAAAGGAGAATAGAAAAAGAGCCCCACTGCGTGGCTTCTGCAGCCTGGGGCACAGAGTGTACAAACGAATGCATATCCGTTCTTGTCATTTTTATCCAAAAGTCCCTTTTTATAAATTTTTTAAAATAAAATGTCACTGTCACTTGCGTACTTTTTATCTTAAGCAGACAATGCCAAACATGATGTACCTTTTCTTGATCATGAGGTTTAAAGATGAATTACCTTGCTTGGTCGGGACACCCACTGAAATTCACAAGGAAGGCTCTCTGTATTAACTTAACCCCAGACAGGTCCGTGTTTTGACTTCTTAGGGTTTTAACACATTTATTGGTCACTTGGGTCGTATGCTCGATATTTTTACTTTTACCTCATTATAATCTACAGTGCTGCAAGTAGATGTTATTGAGTCCATTTTACAGATTGTGAACTCGGGGCTAAAGGTTGATGCCAGGTCACTCCTGATGTGTTTGCATCATCAACACACCCACCACCAACAGCGTATCGTATAGAAAGTAATGCGAGGTGTAGACAGACACGTTATTGTTCTGGGCACTGGGAATGCTGGGGTTTATGATAAGCCCTCAGAGGGACTCCCCACACAGGGAAACAAAGATGAATTACTTCTGGAAGGAGGTCGGAGATTTTGACAAGCTGAAACCGTTACACGTTGGCCATCGTAAGAGTTTAAATTTTGGGGTAGGGTTTTGAAACTAGGAAATAGAAACAGCATTAATTAGTCTGTGAGAAAGCTGTGAGCTCTTGAAGGCTGGGAGTTTCTTTGGCTCGTCTCTGCATTCAAATTAACGAGTATTTGCACATCGTTTGTTAAGATTCTGTTCTATGTGTTATATAGAACACCTCTGCAGGACATTACTCTCAGCCTCCCAATTTCCAGCTCATGGGGGGGGGGGAGCACTCCAAGGTCTCTGAACAAGTTGCTACACAGGCACAACCGTACACCGTACAGCAGCCCAGGCAAACGGCATCCCTTTGAGCAGCTCCCGCCCCATTCCCAGGGAAGTGCCCCCTGCCAGAGACTCTGCCAAAGGGCCATGTGATCATTCCTCCCCTGTGGCTGATTGGACCCGGGGAGCCCGTCAATAGACCAGTAGCCAATCAGGTTCTCCGCGGGGCTTTGTTTCCATGGGCTTCATGAAAGTACTTAAGTACTTGAAATCTGTACCAAAAGTATGGCCCACTTAGTTTGCTTCTAATCTATCAGGAAATAAGTGCAGCAGAAATTAAGAGTTCAGAAATTTTTATAGCTCGGGGGCCCGGGTGGCTCAGTGGGTTAAGTGTCCGACTTCGGCTCAGATCATGATCTCCCAGTTCGTGAGTTTGAGCCCCAAGTCGGGCTCTGCGCGGACAGCTCAGAGCCTGGAGCCTGCTTCGGATTCTGTGTCTCCCTCCCCCACTGACACTGTCTCTTTCTCCCACAAAAATAAACATTAAAAAAAGGTGGGTTTTTTTTTTCATCTTTATAGCTTATTTTGACAGTTGACTATTATTGAATCTAGTGATAATAAAATGTGGTTTGTATTTTCTATGTGTTTTTCATGCCATTTTTCTCTATTTTATAAAAATACCACTATATGATGTGTTGGAAATTTTTAAAAAATTAAAATTAAAAACCCACCTTGTCCACCAGTTTTGAGAAGCCCTGCTTTAAATAAATGCTTGCTTCCTTCAGCAGAGGGGCTCCCAGGTTTGGTGAGTCTCCTTATCAACGAGCTCTGACTGAAATGTTGCAGGAGGCTTGCTTTAATTTGGTGATAGGAGCCGTGCTTTATAGTGTCATGTGAGAGCTTAAGATCATGACTTAGGCAAGGGCAGTGGACTCTGAACCAAGGAAACACGACGAATAAGAACTTGTCAACAATACTTCAAACGAACAAACAAAAAAGGGTGGTTTTGACCCGGCTTCTCGTGGAGTCTGCCAGGACAGGGCTCCAACCTTCCCGACAGCTGGCCGTGACTTCCTCATTGCTGACCTCCAGGCATCCTGTTAGAACCTAACTAACTGTAAAATTTTAAAAGCTGTAAAATCTTCAAGAAAATGAAAAAGACGACTACTGAAGAACCTATCCTTTCAAGATAGGTTAAGACATGATGTAAACCGGAACATATAAACAGAACCATATGGTTTGGAATTAAGTGGCACAATAAGTTACATTTATAGAGCATTCAATCGCTTATGAAGCAATTTCACGTATTTTATTTATTTTTCACAGAAACCCAATTGAGTAGGCAGAGCAGATATAATTTGTTTTCCAAATGAGTACACTGTGATTCAGAAAGGTTAGTGACATGCCAGGGTCTCACAGAGCTGGGACACCAGTCCAGTCTTGGGACTCCAAAATCTAATGGCGTTTGTTCTTGCTTTGTCTGTCACTAACATATACCATCTTCTGTGTAGGTCAGGGTTTCACAGCCTGTAAGCAGACCTCTGTAAGAAGCTGGTTATGGTTACGGACACACACACAGAGACAGCGTGATAGTGGTGATCTGCACGTACCACAGAATTTTACGACCAACTTCAGGGGCCTCCTAGACTTAAGAACTTTTTTTTTTTTTTTGAGAGAGAGAGATAGGTGGACAAAGGCTCTGAAGCGGGCCCTGCGCTGACCGCAGACAGCCCGATGCGGGGCTCGAACCCACAAACTGTGAGATCATGACCTGAGCTAAAGCTGGACGCTCAACCCACTGAGCCACACAGGCACCCCTCCACTTAAGAACCTCTGAGCCAAGAACAGCAGGCCCAGCGGGGGTGTCTCAAACATTTAGTATCCACTGTCAATAAACCTGTACTATCTGGTTATCTTCTGCCGTCTCTAGTCATTTTCTTTTCTGACTCATCCACAGACGCACTGAGTACTACAGAGAACTCAGTGGCACACGAGGTCAGGAGAGCTAGTGGTAGAGAAACGCTTCGGGAAGAAAGAAAGTGGCACTTAGCCCGAACTTCATAGGAGATGCCATCTGGCATATTCAAAGAACACTGTGTTGGCCAAGCTGGTGAGAAGAAAAAGTTAATGTGGAGGATTAAGAGAAGATTAATGTGGAGATAAGGCAAAAATTGTAGAGTCTTGAACATGAAGCTAAAGCATGTCAACTTCAAGCCTGTGAACTTTGGGGTGCCATGTACAAAATGGCATTTTAACATTACTCGGGCAGTACCGTGGAAGATGACTTATAAGGGGAAGGACTGGAAACAGGAAGCCTAGTTCAAGGATCTTACTACAATCTAGGAGTGAGTGGACGAGGGCTTGAGGGAGACAACAGACATGGAAATAGAAGCAGAAATGAGAACATTTATAGACGAAGAAAGGACAGATCTGGATGAAGGATACCTTGAGGAAAGGATTAAGTAGTCTCAAGATTTTGAGCCTTGGAAGAATGGATTTGCTCAATAAATATTGACCGCGAATACATAAATGATAGGAATGGAGAAGTGCAGGGTTTCAAGCTCACACATACAAGGCCAAGGCCAAGGCCTAACTGATTCAACCAGTGAAGTTACAAGGAGCCGCTTTTCGATTTAGACAGTTTATTACTTAAAGAGGGGTGCCTGGGTGGCTCAATCGGTTAAGCATCCAACTTTGGTTCAGGTCATGATCCCACAGTTCATGAGTTCAAGCCTTGCGTCAGGCTCTCTGCTGTCAGTGCAGAGCCTGCTTCGGATCCTCGGTCTCCCTCTCCCGGCCCCTCCCCCACTCGTGCGCCCTCTCTCAAAAATAAACATTTTTTTAAACGTGTATTTATTTTTAAGAGTGAGAGAGTGTGTGCAGGGAAGGGGCAGAGAGAGAGGGAGACACAGAATCGGAAGCAGGCTCCAGGCTCTGAGCTGTCAGCACAGAGCCCAACGCGGGGCTCGAACTCACGAACCGCGAGGTCATGACACGAGCCGAAGTCGGACACTCAACCGACTGAGCCACCCAGCCGCCCCAGTAAACATTTCTTAAAAATAAGCAAATAAAGGCAGCAAAAAGAATTAGCCAACGGTGCGAGCTCCCTGGGATTTTCGGCTCACCGAAAACCACCACAGCAGAGCAAGAGGGGCCAGGTGACTGCAGGGTGAGTCGTGGAGCACACCGTGCTGAAGAGCTGGCTCGAGACCGCGGGGAGGCGGTGTGAAAGTCTGAAACCCACGCCTCACCGGAACCCCGGAGAAATGCGAAACTTTCTCCTGACAGCTTCCCAGGAGAGATAGGAGGCAAACAGAAGATGGCCTTACACCAGCTCCTTCCAGACCTCGCATCCACTCACGTCCGCGAGGATCGCGAGGCGCTCTGCCAAGATTCAGTGAAGGGGTGGTTCGAGCCTTGGCCTAAGTGGATGACATGTGCAAGGACACCGTGATACCGTGGCTGAGCTGTTCCTCCACACAAGGGACAGCTGGTTCTGAGCAACAGAAGATGAGCTTGGTTCTAAATAGCTGCACAGACTGTGAAGTTACACTGGGACCTTCGTGTAGACCTGATCGGGGCCGGCCGCAACTACAGGTGCAGATCTGTGTGTCATTTGCGGAGAAGCAGGGGTGTGAGCGAGTGCATTTCAGCTCCAGGGTTCAGGTTCCGACTGTCACTCACTACGTGTGTGTTCCAGTCACCATGGCCGTGTGACCAATTACCTGAAAACTTAGTGGCTTCGAGTAAGAATATTTATTTTGCTCCTGACTCTGCAACTTGGGCAGGACTCTGCATTTCTCACATGAGTCTATGTCTCCGCCCAGTGTCTGCTGGGGGCTGAGCTGGCAGAAAGCTCACTCATTCGCACACCCTGTGGGTCGGGACTCCAGCTGGGGCTGGGGCTCCCTCATATGCGATGTCTGAGTTCCCAGAAAAGCGTTCCAAAAAGGAGAGCCAGGCAGAAGCCCCATCTCTTTAAAAAAAAAAAAAAAATTTTTTTTTTAGTTTATTTTTTTTGAGAGAGAAACAGAGCATGAGTAGGGGAGGGGCAGAGAGAGGGAGAGGGAGACACAGAGTCCGAAGCAAGCTCCAGGCTCTGAGCTGTCAGCACAGATCCTGATGCAGGGCTCAAAACCACAAACTGCGAGACAATGACCTGAGCTGAAGTCAGACGCTTAACCAACCGAGCCACCCAGGCGCCCCAGGAGCCCTATCTCCAATTGTGACCTAGCCTCAGAAGTCACACAGTGTCGCTTCTATCACCAAGGTGGTGACAAAACTGCTGAGTTTCAACAAAATGAGAAATAGGCTTGGACTCTTAGCGAGGGTGTGGGAAGGTTCTGGAAAAGCATGAGGAAATGAAAAGAGGGCTGTGGCCATTTTGGGACTCTCTCTCTCACGCTGATGGTAAAATATACGTAACATAAAATTGACCATTTTAACCATTTTTAAGTGCACAATCCGGTGGCATTAAGTACATTCACAATGTTGTGCAACCATCACCCCTATCTCCAGAGCTTTTTCATCTTCCCCAACCGAGCCTGGGAACTGGAACACTGACTCCCTATTCCCTGCCCCCTCCAGCCCCTGGGAACCGCGGTTCTGCTTTCTATCTTCATGAATGTGTCTAGTCTATGTACCTCAGATAAGTAGCATCGTACATGATCTGTCCTTTTGCGTGTGGCTTATTTTACATAGCATAATGCTTTCAGATTCTAACATCATCTCTTGAGCCTGTTTTCCTCATCTACAAAAAAAAAAAAAAAAAAAAAAAAAAAATGGAGAATAGAACCTGCTTCCCAGGGTTGCTTAGAAGATCTAATAACATAACACGTTATGGTCTACAATGTCATGACCATGTGGAATGCCTACAACCACTGCAGCCATTTTCTGACCATGAGGTAAGCAAGCCTGAAGACAAGGCCAACTGGCCAAGAATGGTAGTGTGGAAAGAAGGAAAGACCCATTGAGGGCAATGTTGAGGCACTGAGTCAGTCGACCCTGGAACGGCCCTGCCTCAGGCCTACTTGGTATGTGAGATGAAAATCTTCCCAATCTGCTTAAGTTGGGTTTTCTGTTCATTGCCATCAAAAGCAGCATCCTAACCAATATGTTCGTGTAAAGTCTGATATGTTACCGGGAACCCAGTAAGTGGAAATGAATGTCAGCGATGATGGTGGTGACGATGGTGATGGTAGGTGGGTTCTTGGAGGGCAGAATGTTGAGGTAAGGATAGCAGGGACTCTGGACAATCAGTCACCTTTAGGGGAGGGAGTGGACAAGCAGAATCAACAGAGGATGAAATGACAAATAACCAGGAAAGGAAAGGGGAAGGGAAGTGTGATGCAAGCCAGGGAGGTGAGCATATCAGTACACGAGGGATGGGAATGCCACAGAGTTCTCTTCCACTCACAGTGGTGGACCTCAATGGGGCCTGAACTTGACACACAAAAGCCCAGATGGATGTATTTGCTGATGCCCCCTGAGGTGTTCTTCTAGACCAGTAAGTGATTCCCAAAGTGAGTCCCCAGCTCAGCAGCACTGGCAACACCTGAGAACCTGCTAGAAATGTAGAGTCTCAAGCCCCACCCTAGACCTTCTGAATACAAAACTCTGGGGATAGAGCCCCGGAATTTGTTGTGATTAGTCTTCCAGGTGACTCAAATGCCTCAGAAATCTGAGAATCATTCAGACTAAATACCTAGGTGGTAGGGAATTTGCTCCTATAAATTGCCTTGTAGGGAGACATGGAGAGAAGTAAAACCCAGGGCAAAATCAATCCCTGTGAAGGGTTGATGAGTTTCCCACTGGGGTAGGGAGGTTTTCTCCGTTCCAGGTTGAGGAAAGGACTCTCTCTCTGCCCACTAAAATCAGATGGACCCAGCACAGAAAAGATAGGCTAAGCTCCAGAGAGCCTTAAGGGAATGCCTGCAAAGGATTTAACTTTGGCTTTTTCTTTTTTCTCAGGACTCTGGAAATAGTCATGTCTAGCATCAGATGTTCAATATTCCTTTTTTCCTCTGTTATAAACTCCTCTGGCTGATCCCAAACATAACAGCAGAGTCTTTTAGGCACACTGGAGCTTGTATTTGTGATGCTCATTCACATATTTGACAAACATTTCTTGTGTGTCTACTAAGTCCCGGGCATTTTTCTGCGTGTTTGTGAAATAGCAGTGAACAAAAAAGACAGAACTCCTGCCCTCATGGAGCTTACTTTCTGGAGGGAAACGAGAGAGAATTAAAGGGAAGTGTGGCCTTCCTCTCATTACATCACACTTGGAATAAAATCCAAAACTATGCCACAGTGTTCTCCAGAGACCAGACACATGCCTGCCACAGGGCCTTTGCTCTTCTCCCCGAGCTTCATGTGGTCTGACCCTCTACTTCACTTCATTCTGGATGCTGATCATGTCACCCCATCAGTGGGATCTTCCCTGAACCCCTTATCTAGACCAGCACATCCACACATAAATCTATCATACTATGTCCTTACCTTTCTTTATAGCACTTTTTCCCTAACATTTATCGGTGTTGTCTGTTCCCTCCATTAGAATGTAGACTCCAGAAGGCAGGGATTTGGATTTGCTTTTTTTCACTGCTGTATCCCCAGCATGAAAACAATACCTGATTATAATAAGAACTCCAAAAGTATTCACTGAATGACTAAGTCAGCCCTCTAGGAGGGCAACAGTAGCATTGTATGGAGGGGCGAGTAGTCAGAGTTCCACTCAAGGAAGCACTAATGACCCCAGAGGCATATCTGGGAACCTGTAGGTCAGGTGTCCTAAACAGAGCAACAGAAGATGACCTATGACCTGGGGAGGCATGCCCTTGGGCTACACCTGATTTGACACATCGGTGGGGTTTTCACTAACTACTCTAGCTTTGTTAAGGAACACAGGACAGGGCAGCACGGGGGAAAGGACCTGCCCAGTGGAAAGAGAAAGATCAAAAGTACCAAAGAGAAGGGAAGCCCGGGGGGCTCAGTCGAGCAAGCGTCTGACTTCGGCTCAGGTCATGATCTCCGCTTCATGGGTTCGAGCCCCGCATCGGGCTCTGTGCTGACAGCTCAAAGCCTAGAGCCTGCTTCAGATTCTGCGTCTCTGTCTCTCTCTGCCCCTTCCCTGCTCGCACCCTGTCTCAAAAGTAAATAAACATTAAAAATTTTTTTAAAAAATACAAAAGAGAAGGGGCGCCTGGGTGGTTCAGTCGGTTGAGCATCTGACTCTTGATTCCAGCTCAGGTCATGATCTTGCTGTTCGTGGGTTCGAGCCCCGCGTCAGGCTCTGTGCTAACAGCTCAGAGCCTGGAGCCTGCTTCTATGCTGTGTCTCCCTCTCTCTCTGCCCCTCCCTCACCCCTGTTTGCACTCTCTCTCTCCCAAAAAATAAACATTAAAAAAATTAAAAATAAAAAAACAGAATCAGGGCAGTTTTTTCAATGATGACCACAGCATTATTTCCCATTCTGAAAACAGTCTAAATGTATCAATTAAAAACAGAAATTGTCAAATTTCTGCAAGATTGCAAAAAGAAGCAAGAATCAAACACATGCTGCCTATAAGAAAGACAGGTTATATAAGGTTGTATAACATCCTTCTCCCAAGAATTGATATAAGAAGACATAAATCATCAGTAAGGTTATAAATAAAAGACTCAAACAATACTGTCAACCAGCTTGACCAACTGGTCAGTTTATAACTCCACTCAACAACAACAACATACACAATCTTTTCAAGTGCACATGAACATTTTCCAAGCTAGATCATATTCTGAATCATAAATCAAAACTTGATACATTTCAAACAATTCAAACAATGCAAAGTACATTCTCAGACCACAATGGAATGAAGTTAAAAACCAGTAACAGAGGGGCGCCTGGGTGGCTCAGTCGGTTGGGTGTCCGACTTCGGCTCAGGTCATGATCTCGTGATTCATGGGTTTGAGCCCCGCATTGGGCTCTGTGCTGATAGCTTGGAGCTTGGAGCCTGCTTCAAATTCTGTGTCTCCCTCTCTCTCTGCCCCTCCCCCACTCACACTCTGTTTCTCTCTCCTTCAAAGATAAACATTAAAAACAATTTAAATTAAAAAAATTTTAAGAAACTGAAAAGCAGAGAACAGACTGAAAAAAAAACAAAAACAAAAAAACCCTAGAACAGAGCATCCAAGGGTATACACACAATAGGAATACCAGAAGAAAGAGAAAAAGGAACAAAACTATTTGAGAGAATAATGACCGAGGATTAACGCCAGATGCTAAACCACAGACCCAGGAGGCTCACAGAACACCAAGCACAATAAATGCCCCCAAAACTACGAACGTGGGAGCTGAACCTCCGAGAAGCACCACGGCATGCCGCCTCATCCTAGCCCCCATGCATCAGTGTTTCCTCAGCAAACTCCCGAGGGAAGCTGCCCAGCAGGACCCCCTGTGGACATTCAACCAGGAACTTTTCAAAATCCAGCTGGGAGGGGATGTGCCCCCACCTACACGTTTTCAATCGAGAAAATCCAGGAGCACATGGGAAAACATGAAAAACCTCAAGTGTCTGGACTTCTGAGAGGAAACACCTGGTCAGCACAGAAAATCTTGTCACAAAAGATAGGCTAGGGAAATCATCAGTCATGAGACGTTTTCACTCAAATTACCCCTTTCAACTTGCTTTCCTTATTATATCAGTGTCTCTTCTCATCCCCTCACTCAGACCTGTTTTTCTAGAGCCTTCCTACAGTTTATGTATTGAGACTCTTGAAAAGCGCAGGGAGACCGCCCCTACAGGGTCAGCAAAGGCTGGGGTCCGTCCATCATTCGAGATGCAGGGGTGTTTCGAGACCACCTGGAATGAGGTGAGAAAACAGAGGGAAGACCCAGGACAGAGCCCACAATCAGTGAATGCGGCACTCCCGCAACCACAGAGAGCTCAGAACCAGCCCTCAAACACACACACGTGCTCACGGCTTTGCTCTACTACTAAGGAGTCAGGAGGTCCTGTCCTGGAACAGAAGCGTGTCCCGTGGAAGCCGAAGTGGCATCTCTAAAGGGACAGGCAAGTCTGTAACGGACATATTGAGTATATTGTGGGTACAGGGACAGGAAGAAAAACACTGCAAGAGGGGTGGGGTGTGAGAGAACAAAACCAGACTTTAAACCCTGGAGGCTGGACACCAGAGAGAAGACACGTGGGAAGCTCCTTTCAAGGACAGGGTGTTTCATTCAGAGAGACTGGTCGGGAAGGGCTTATTCCAAGCTTGCAAGTCCCACCACCTCTATGCTGACAGCACCTGGTGCACTGAGGCAATTCTGCCACTGACAGACTGGCATCTGGGCTCTACAGGCTGAAGGACATGGCCTGGACAGGATGTCTTTGCTTCAGACAGCAACCACAATTCAGGGTCCCCAGGCCACCGACACCTCTGGCTGACTGGCAAATCCAGAAGGTAATGCTAACCTTGAAAATTAAAAGTCATTTACCAGCAAAAAATAGATTTACTCAGGAATAACAGAGAATTGCAATTCGGGACATGCAAGTCACAAAACGAACTACAGGCATGGCCTGAGAACAAAAGAGAATATTCTTTTAGAGAGGAAAGTGGGGGAGTTGGAAGGAGCTGTTACAAGCAAAAGGTCCATTGGTGTGAACTGGGAGTTCCAAGTGTAGGGCCCTTTCATTGGCTGACTCGGGACGGTCTCATTGGCTGGGCTGTTGCCAGGGATGGAGAAAAATCTCCCTTCCTCCTGCTGGGTAGCATAGGCTTCTTCCTGTGGGCAACGCAGGGTCCGCTCTTCCCATCGGGTCTGCAAAAGGCTGCAAGGAGTTGTACAGCCTGAGGGCTCCCCGTTCGGGCCTCCTAACTCCATTTTAAACACGGTTTCCTTTATTCCGTTTTGCACTCCCGGGGCATCTTAGACTGGGCTGCTGTAACAAAAACACCAGAAACTGGGTGGCTTAAATCAACACATATTTATGTCTCAACAGTTCTGAAGGCTGGAAGATCCAGCCAAGAGCCAGTGCTGATAGGTTCAATTTCTGGGGAGGAACCACTTCCTGGTTCACAGACAGCCGTCTTCTTGCTGTGTGCCCACATGGCAGAAGGGGCAAGGGTGCAATATGGGGTGGTCTCTTTTATACAGGTACTGATCCCATTCATGGGAGGTCCGCTTTCATGACCTAACCTCCCCACCCCATACCATCACACTGGAGGTTACGGCTCAACATGTGAGTTTTGAGGCAACATGAACATCTAGTCCATAGCACATGACCTCCCTCGGGTTCAATAATTCACAAGAACTCACAGAGCTCAGAAAAGTGCTTTACTTTTCAGTGTGTATAGACACCGTATGCACGGTCTACACAGACTTGCAAGCAAGAAAGACTACCAGACACCGCTTTTTACATTCACAGCTTCTAAGGCATGTCGACCAGCCTTGGCCCTAGTATTTCTCATGGGTTTCAAAAGATCTGTGTCTACAGCCCCAATGATGTCCTGAAGAATCAACTCTTTAAAAAAATTAGCTCGTGAAATAATAGCACAAATACTCCTACTAATTAACTAAAATCAATAGTGGGGAGAGGCGGAATAAAGGAGATAACATACCAGTATTAGTTATAGATTGCAGATCCATTTCTGAGTAATTAAAACAGGGGAACCGGCCAGTCTTGAATAATACAAAAACTTGGCCCTGCTCTGATCATGCCAGAGTGACTGAGTCAGTCCCTGATACCTGGAGTCCGGGATAGTATTTTTATGTCTGTTTCTGGGTTTTCTGACTCTTCCCCAGGGTAGCAGGGGGCCATCTAGGAGGAATCTCCTCCATGATGGGATGGCCAGAGTCGTGAGTGGAGTCATCCGGTACCTCATCTGACTTATTTTGCAAACGAGAAGTCAGATGAATACAATGTTGCCCCAAATCTGAGGACTCTAGGCAGGGCAGCAGCCCTGCAAGGCGAGAGGAGTGTGAGGTCTCCCCACTGCAAACAGAATGGCTCTAGACAGCGAGGATGCACACACCTCAATCCACATCTCCAGAGCACCTGGCAGAGTCCACCTTGGGCTACCTCCTCGCCTCTTAGAAACAGAGAACAGCGCTTCCCCATCATGACCTGTATGGTCACCAGGGAAGAGCTCCCTCCGTTGCCCCTCGGGTCTGCAGGGAGAGCCACAGCAGGACCCCGAGGATTAACCCTCAGCATTCTCCTCTTCTAAGCCTAGCTGTTTCCCAAGTAGGAACTGGCTTCAGACAAGGCTTTTGTTTCAGAAGATCGACGAAGATCTTTTTGACCTCTGCCAAAAGCAGAGAAGAATCACCGAAGAACTCTCCTTCCCAGAATCAAAGGAAGGAAACTTAAAAACTGCATCTCAGCCATTGCAGGGATGTCTCCCCAAAAAAGATGATCTCTCTCCCAAGGAAGTGAAGGTCCTTACCGGGAAGGGATGCAGATCAACACACCTGTCAAGGGTTCGCAGAGCTCTGGGCCTGGTTCGAGAGCCCCGGGACTCCAGCACAAGGCAAGAGCCACGTTAAACTCTCAAACATTCACAGAAAAGGTCCGGGGTCCCCACGTCCCCAGTGCTTGACTTCTTTTTTATACTACAAAGAGCCTGACCTGAGCTCCCCTCTTAGGAAATCCCAGGATTCGTTTCACCAAAATGAGGTTAAATTTCTCCCACTTTTGGACTGGGACTTTACATCCTGACAACATCAGGATAGAAGGAGCTTGGGAATTCTGGCAATCCATTCCCTCCTGCCCCTTAGCAGACTGGGGTTATTTTCACTGCACAGAAAACACTGCAGGAAAAGATACCCCTTGTGCTTCAGTCCCGTAGCTTGTTCTCTCACTGGCCCTGAAAGTCTCTGGGCCCCCTAGCCTGGTCAGTCCCCACATCTGGAATTAGCTCAAATGAGGAAAAGAGAAAGGGTTAATGCAGTGCCAGTGACAGGCGTGCGACTCGCAAGAGGGTCACACTGGGCCTGCATCCTGTGGCCAGGGATGAATAGGAATGTTGCCGTTTCCCACGGGACCTGCTAGAAGACTCCCTTGCCCACAGGTGGTCACCCCAACAAGAGAACTGGCATGGTCCCGGAGGTAGCCCCACATGGCTCGTCTGTATGATCGTGGACCAAGGATATCAAGCTCAGCAGTCCAGTCGACTGTACTGGCCACAGTGGTATCTACACCAGCCAGTCAAGTACCTCACAGCCCTTCGGATGAGAGGCTCTCACTGAGCACAGTTGTAAGAAGCCATGACGCTAGTAAGAGCAAAACCACCACAATGTCAACCCAGGTCAGGGTCACCCTTGCCCAGTGGTGTTCCTGGCTCCAAAGCCTAAGCTATGGGAAGAAGGCCTCCCGCAAGGCTCTCGTGGGTGCAGCCAAAGAGTGTCCACCAAGAGTGGGAGTGGAAAG
Organism: Neofelis nebulosa; assembly: GCF_028018385.1. Classification (NCBI taxonomy): domain Eukaryota; kingdom Metazoa; phylum Chordata; class Mammalia; order Carnivora; family Felidae; genus Neofelis; species Neofelis nebulosa. Next base: position 45,965,394 of record NC_080797.1, read on the forward strand.
GGTTCCCAACATGGGACCTGGGTCACCTTGACCTTGAATCGCAAATTCAACACATTCAGATCATGGTTTGAAACCTTAGTCTGAAAAGTTTCCTGCTGGATTAAATATTTTAAAACCGTTGACGGGGTATGAGGTACGAGGAAAGGAAGGGAAGCAGGGCCATTCTCCAGTGGAGGGAGAGAACCCATTTCTTTTAGAAACTCTGATCTGGGTAGAGACCTGCGATGGGCAGTTTCCCTTAAGGACAGAAAATAACCAGGAGTCTGAGCATACACCTGAATCCCACATACAGGGGGTGAATAATACTGAAATTCAATGCCATGGGATTTTTTTTTTTAAATCAATATATTAAGCTGAATAGCCCTATCGAGAGTAATCAAAACATTAAGATCCGAAGGCTGCCCCAGATGGCCAGGACCTTACACCAACCCCCCCCCCCCCCCCCCGAGAAAGGGCCCACGGTGGCTACAGATTCCCTCCAAGAGGAAAGGACGCTAATGACTTTACCTCCCAAAACCCCATCCAGCTGCCAGCAGCTGGGGACCTACGGGAACAAGAGGGAGGAGGTCACCCTGCCCTGATGGGCACCAGGAGGCAGAAGTGCTTCCTGGTCCACAGCGCGATCACCTCCCCCTCCCTCCACCTCCCCTCCCCCCTCCCATACTCTCAACCCTGAAGAGTCGCAGGAAGCTCTGGGACAGTTCCACCTGCAGGCCTTCCACCACTGTCTTGGGCACCCAGAGGTCAGTGTCCGTGGCCGGCCTACTTGCAGGAGCAGATGGAGAGCGTGGCACCCGCAGAGAACACCCAGAAGGCCGGGTACACAGCTTCGGTAAAGTCCACCTTGAACTTATACATCAGGTGGACGTTGTCGGTGACGGCAAAGAAGATGACGAAGCCATGGTCACAGTTGAGAAGCACGCCGACCCGCGTGGCCTTGGTGGAGGGCAGCGTTTTCTCCACATTGTTGTGCCAGGCAGAGACCTTGGTATTGAACCACTCCACGCACCAGGAGGCGCTGTTGCGGCCCAGCCGGCTGTCGGGGCCCTGCCGCGGCATGCTGCCGTAGCAGATGCCCACCCCGCAGAAGTTGTTCTTCTGCAGCTCCACCTCCCAGTAGTGGATCCCCTTCCTGTAGTAGTGCAGGCCCAGCACCTGAGAGCAGTATGTGAACCTCTTGGGGTGTGGCTGGTAGTTCAGGGGCAAGTCGGCCACAGAAGCTACAGTGTAGTTCTCCAACAGAGCCACCTTGTTGTGGGCGGTGTTGTAGTCCAGGCTGAACTTAGTGGCATCTAAGAAAGCATGACCCAAGGAACCGATTACAAGGAGCCCAAAGTGTTCTCATTTTTAAACCTTGCCCCAACTGGTCGTATTTGCTCATTTCTGTTATCCACCTGTCCATCTATCCTTCCGTCTACCCATCCACACATCCATCTACCCACATAGCCAAATATCCATCCACTCATCATCCATACACATATCCAACTATCCACCCATTTTGTCTAGCCAGCCAGCCATTTGTCCATCTGGCTAGCCATCAATCCAGCCATTCGTCCATCTATCAGCCACCCATCTATCTACTCATCCACCCAAAGCCATTTACTGAGCACCCGATTCTGCGCAAGACGCACGATTCTGAGCAGACTTGGCACCTGACTTCATGGAGTTCACGCCACAGCAAGCGAGGCGAGCCCCTCCGCACAACACTGTGAGAACACGCGCCGCTAAGTGGTGGGCACGCTGCTACAGGGGCAAACAGCTTACGTGAAGGGTGGGGAGAGCACGAGCGAACATTGCCCACGTAGGCTGGAATCTGAGCCGAGCAACAGTAAGATGAGAATTAAACAGAAGCAAGCGGAGCGGGGCAGAGGGCACAGCGAGAGCAGAGCTTGGGGTCACAAGGATAGCGGGCACGGGCTGGGACCAACAAAGGCTGGGCAACTGGGAGAGAGAGGCCCTGGCAGGAGAAGGGGGACATATTGGGGCCACATAGCAGAGAGTTAAGGGGTCTAGATTTTATTTGGTGGGCAGCAGGGAGCTGAACAATGTTTGTGAGCACGGAAATTACCGGACTATATTCCCCTGACACTTCCAACCAGTTCCAGGGGAGCTGAAGACTGAGCTCAGCCCTGTGTGGTCCCCACCCTCCACCTCCTTCCTAGGACACACCCATCTCTACCCCTTCCCTCCCAGGAGACCCTGGACCCTGGGAGAAAGGTTCCAGGCAGCACTGCATAGGGACAATCCCTAGCCTGGGAACCTGGAAACCAAGAGCCCTGGGGTTTCACCACCTCCTGCCACTCCCTTGCTAGGTGGCTTAGGGCAGGATGCTTTTCAGAGCCCTGAGTCTCCCCGTGGGCAAAATGAATGGGCTGGGGAACATGTTCTCTAAGGTCCTGAGCTGCTAGAACTCACTTTCCCTGCCCCCGGAGCATGGGGATCCAGAAACACTTGGCTCAGCACACCACCAGCAGCTCAGCAGCAGTTAGCTCTGGCCCAGAGCCAGACCTGGGTCTAGCATGGGGGAGGGGACGGCAGGAAGCTCCAGGGAGGCCGGTCCTGAGAAACCCAGGTACCCACCCATCCCCCCAGGCCTGCTACAGCTCTGGAGAAAGGGGGGCCAGGGCCGCAATTTGCAAGACAGATCATGGCCGCTGCACGGAAGTGGGTACACATGGAAGGTGCTGCTGTGTGAGGCTGCGGGTACAAAAGGGAAACCGAGGGAGCGATGGTGGGAGGAGCCTAGACCTGGCCGTGAGGCAGAAACTTCAATCATTTCCACTTAGACAAGGGAGGGCAAGCTTGCAAAGGAGCTTAAGGAGTGACCAGTGACCAGAGGGGCAGGTGGAGCCCGGGGGAGCCCAGGGACTCAGCAGCCTTAGGGAGAGAGTGTTCCTGGAAGGAGGGATACAGCTGAGAGGTCCAGCCAACTGAAGGCTGAAAGGTGTCCTTGACATTTAGCCATTTAGCTGCACGGGGGCTGCCACTACCCTCAGCCAGAGCTGAGCGTGGGGACAGAGGCCAGACTGCCCTGAGAGAATGAGACTCTTGGTTCTGGCCCCCCACAACCCTCCCCCCCGGCCCGGAAACTTTCAGAAACACAGAGACATGCAGGGAGATTGTGTCAAGCTCCCCGGGGCATCTGACGCGCAGCCACAGCTGAGGACCAGCACTGGGGGACAACATTGCAGCTTCATTTTTCCATCTTCCCTCAAAAAGATCACCAAAGAAATGAGTTTCACAACAGCTTTCCAGGCTGGTCCCCTGCCGTCTGATCTTGCAGCACTGGCCTGGGGCCCAGGAATTTGTATTTTTAACCAGTATTCAGGTGAAAGGGAGGTGGACACAGTGCAGGAGCCAAGAAAAGCTGGCTGCACTGGCCACTGTTTTTGTTTTCATTTGTTTTGCTTTGCTTTTGTGATGAGGGAGATTTAAACACACTGCGGAGGGGCAGGCCCCAGGAGAGGAGGTGAGGATGAAGAGGTGAGTGCCAGAGCAAGAGCATGAGTCCAGACAGAGCAGGAGCCTGGCTGGCCTTGGGGAGGGGCCAGGGAGGGCAGGAGGGAGCAGGTGTAGATGCAAGAGAAATGGCAATAACAAGAGCATGAGGGGCCCCTCTTCTCTGTGAAGCGGGTGGGAAGGGCATGCAGAAGACTGAGGCTGTGACAAGTGGGAAGGCTCTAGAATGGCAGAGGAGCCGGCGGGAAACCTAGAGCAGGACTGAGGCACAGCCCTGGGCAGCAGGTGCCAGCCCAGAGAAAGGGACGAGCCGGGCTCACGAGGGCTGGGGGTTCAAGGCACCTCTGCAAGGTCTGTGCTGGCTAGGAAGGGAGGTGAAGAAGGGCAGGTGCTGACGGAGGACGGGCGAGTTGCTAACCGGGGTAGGGGGAGCCAAGCGGGACCTCCCAACAGTGGCGAGAGCAAAGGTCTGTGCAGAGAGCTAAACAGGAGAGCCCGAGGGCCAGCGGGACCGCTCGTCAGGGCCAATGCTACTCACACTCTAGGAGCTCGGGCCTGGACTTGGCTAAGAAGGTGTCCAGCACCTTGGTCGTGAGGGACACCGGGTTCGGCTGCACAGCGGAGGCTTTGGCTACAGCTGGATGAGGACACAGAGAGCCGTTTTCAGAACCAACTCAGGGTGGACACCCCACTGCCCCCTGCCCGCAATAATTCAGTCTCCAGGCCTGCTTGCTTTAAACCCAGTAACTGTTCTGGGGCTCCAAAGGTGGGCATATTGACGGGTGAGGCAGAGGCAGAGGAGGGGAAACATGAATTGAACACCTGACACAGAGTGACCAGATGGTCAGTCCTCCCTGAGGAAACTGATTTTCAAGAGCTACTTCCACAAACACACACCTGGACAGCCGGGAGGATACAGGTATGTCCAGACAGGGCTACACTCATTATTTGTCTCACTCACGTACACTTGTCCTCACCTCCAACCTCAGGCCCGCCTGCCACTAGAGGACAGAATCCCAGAACTCGGGCCCCATCGCAGAACCTAATGAGAGAGGGGGCAGCCTTCCCTGCATTTAATTCCACACCTGGGCAACCTCAAGAAACAGAAAGATGTACAAATGCATAACTTACGAGGTTTCTTGTGTTTCTTTTCTTCTTCTGAAAAAGAAAATTTTTAGAATTAAGCTACGTTCAAGCACTGCACAGTGACACTTTCAAAATACCGTAATAACAATCATTTGCTTGAATGTGACCCATGCAAATAAAGCTAGGATGTTTTAGCTGGAAACAAGCAAATGAATCTATGGGGACAGAAACCTGCCACAGTGGTTTGGGGGATTGACACTGATCATAAGGAGCATGAAGGAATTTTCTGGGGTAATGGAAGTTTTTTAACTTGATTTGAGTAATGGTAACACACATATGCATTCGTCAAAATTAATCTAACTGCACATGTAAGATCTGTATATTTTACTGTAGGTAAATTACATCTCTATAACAGGAAAAATGCAAGAGAAAACATACCAAAAAATAAAGGGAACCAGCAAAGAAATGGCTTGCCGAGTATCACAATAGTCTTTATTTTTTTTAATGTTTATTTATTTTTGAGAGAGAGACAGACAGAGACAGAGAGAATGCATGTGCATGAGTAGGGGAGGAGCAGAGAGAGGAGACAGAGAATCCGAAGCAGGTTCCACGGTATCAGCATAGAGTCTGATGCGGGGCTCGAACCCACGAACTGTGAGATCATAACCTGAGCTGAAATCAAGAGTCACACTGAGCCACCCGGGCTCCCCTATCACAACAGTCTTTAAAAACTATCTTGGAGTGTGCACCTGTGAAGACTAAGTTTAGCTAAAGCAATGACTCTCAGAGCGTGGTCCCCAGAAGCAGCAGCATCACCGGAGAATCTGTAGGAAATGCAAACTCTTAGATCTCATCCAAACACCCGCTGAATCTGAAAGCCTGGGGGTGGGGCCCAGCAATCTGTGTTTTACAAGCCCCTGGGTGACTGCCATGCATACTCAAGTCTACTTGAGCTAGAAGATTTCGGGTTCCCTCCGCCACTTTCCTCGCCACTGGAATGACAAGGGGTGTTTTGGATCTTATCCCTGCCCTCCCGCAGGGTGCTTTACGCTCCAGATAAGCCCCCCTCTCTCCTATTATCCTCTCCCTCCCCCCACACCAGCCCCCACTCAGCCCCACATGACCCCATAGCTCTCCTTCCTCCCACTTCTGAGTCCTTTTTCCAGGTGTTGTCTTCACTCTGCCCCCATCTCCTCCTCACCTGCCCACTCCCACTGGACCAGCATCTTGGGAGGACCCCAGGCTGTGCCACCGGCCTAGGGCACGGCACAGGCCCCCTCCCCAGTCATCACAGCGGTTCAGAGTGTCATCTACACTGTGACCGATCCACTCCTTCCCTGCCAACTTCCCCATCTCAGCCCCCGGCCGGCACCACAGCTCACTCCTGCCAAGAGCGATGCTTGTGATCTGGGGCAGGGGCGAGGAAGCTTCTGGGGGAGCGTGACCTGAGGACATAGGTGCACAGCATTTGTCCCCCTATCTTTCCCTTCCCCAGTCACACCAGGTGCCCTTCTACATTTCCCCGGTGAGCTGAGGGCTCCCGCTCCCTCCACACCAGGCACCCTGGCCCCTGGCTCCACTCCATTTGGAAATGCCAAAGACAAACTAAACTCTAAAAGCAAACAACACAGACCAAGAGCTCCCTCATCCCCCAGGGGCAGCACTCCTCCGTTCACGCTCACTTTTCAGGGAAGCAGTAACAGCCACAGTTCAGTAGCATATTTATGGCCTTTAAAAGAGCTTCACAGGGCGCCTGGGCGGTTCAGTCCGTTGAGTGACCAACTCTTGATTTCAGCTCAGGTCATGATCCCAGGGTCGAGGGATGGTGCCCTGCATCAGGCTCTGGGCTGAGCATAGAGCCTGCTTGAGATTCTCATTCTCTCTCTCTCTCTCTCCCTCTGTCCCTCTCCCTGACTCACTCACTCTCTCTAAAATAAAAATAAAATAAGAGCTTCACAACCAACGTCTCAAGTGACTCTGAGGTTCACTAATAAGAATCCCGTGAGGTCAGTATCATTATGGTCCAAGTTGGACAGATGAGGAAACTGAGGACCTTTCTTCTCCCCAGCCCCCACCTCAACAGCATGTGCCTTCTCAATGTGTGGCTGATATGGCCCCAAAGGGGGCAAAAATTCATTCTTGGTGGAAGAGGGTGAAAGAAGTCTTACTCTTTATACGTATAAAAGCATAATATATAGGGGCACCTGGGTGGCTCAGTCAGTTAAATGACTCTTGATTTTGGCTCAGGTCATGATCTTGTGGTTTGTGAGATTGAGCCCCTCATCAGGCTCTGTGTGGACAGCAAAGAGCTTGCTTGGGATTCTTTCTCTTCCCCTCTGCCTGTTTCTCCACTCACTCCCTTTCAAAATAAATACACATATTTTTTTAAAAAAGCATAACATATAGGGGCACCTGAGTGGCTCAGTCGGTTAAGCATCTGACTTCAGCTCAGGTCATAATCACATGGTTGGTGGGTTCGAGCCCCGTGTCAGGCTCTGTGCTGACAGCTTGGAGCTTGGAGCCTGCTTCACATTCTGTGTCTCCCTCTCTCTCTCTCTGCCCCTCTCCCTCTCACGCTCTCTCTCTCAAAAATAAATAAAACATTAAAAAAACTTTTTAAAAGCATAACATATAAACAGGCATACTGCGGGGCACCTGGGTGGCCCAGTCGGTTAAGCATCCAACTTCAGCTCAGGTCATGATCTCATGGTTGGTGGGTTCGAGCCCCGTGTCTGGCTCTGTGCTAACAGCTTGGAGCCTGGAGCCTGCTTTGGATTCTGTGTCTCCCTCTCTCTCTCTGCCCTCCCTAGCTCATGCTCTGTCTCTGTTTCTCAAAAAATGAATAAATACTAAAAACAAAAAAAAGTTAAACAGGGGCGCCTGGGTGGCGCAGTCGGTTAAGCGTCCGACTTCAGCCAGGTCACGATCTCGCGGTCCGTGAGTTCGAGCCCCGCGTCAGGCTCTGGGCTGATGGCTCGGAGCCTGGGGCCTGTTTCCGATTCTGTGTCTCCCTCTCTCTCTGCCCCTCCCCCGTTCATGCTCTGTCTCTCTCTGTCCCAAAAATAAATAAAAACGTTGAAAAAAAAAAAAAAAAATTTAAAAAAAAAAAAAAAAAAAAGTTAAACAGGCATACCACATATGTGTGGTATTAAAATTTCACCAATGTGGGCCATTAGGAAAAAACTGTCTTCAATGGCTGGGAGCAGGGCGGGTAAGAGAAAGGCAATAATGACAAAAGGTTAGGAAGTGCTATGATGATACAAGCACATGACAACTCAAGACAGAACAGCGCTGAACTACCGGCGAGGGTTGGCCTCTGCTCCTCCAGGACCATGGCCAGGCCCCTCCAGGGGGCTCTGCCCGAGTGTCAAAACTTGGGTATCGCTAAGTATTTCTCAAGACAAGCCACCATTGGTAACCTTGCAGGCCCAGGCAGCCCACACAGCCAGTACCGATGGGCCAGTCCTGCTAAGCACCCCAGGGGAGCTCCTGCGACAGCCCCTCCAACTTCCACTCGCTGTGGCCGTAGCCATGCCGGTCTCCAGATACACTCGGGCCCCCGGCAACCTGGGACGGGCTGAGCCCACCCAGAAGGAGCGGCAACACCTGTGAGTGTGTCGGCCAGAGCTCCGGCCAGCCACGGCCAGGCCACAGCCACAGGGACAGCAGCAGGGTTACTTACTCAGGACCTTCTTCACAAAGTGTGCGGGTTTGTGCGTGGACGCTGGGCCATGCTCTCCAGGGTTCCCTGGGCCAAAGAAGAAGGGATTAGTTTATGCAGCTCTTCCAAAGCAACCCCAGGAACCAGCTTTGCCACGGGCCGGCAGATAGAGTGTTTTACAAAGGCAACTCCCACGGACTTTTCCCATCCAGTCATTTACAGGAGCTAGAAACAAGGGGACAGAAAGACGAGTTTGGTGTGTCCCTCTTTTCTCTGGCTTAAAATGTAGCCGGGATCAAGTCTTTTCTCTGCCAGCGCCCAGCTTCGTGACCTCTGAACCCTCTCTATGCTTCCATTTCTCCCGGTGTAGCCGGGGATGAGCACCTTGCTTGTGGTGGGGTGGCCAAGACGCCTGTTGTGCAGTGCTGGTTCCTCTCCCTCCAGTTTTTCCACCACCCCTCATCCGCCAGACCAGCGATCACTGCTGCAGCAGGAAAACAAATATGCGCGTCCAATGCATCAACAGCTTTACCCGCTACGGAGTGCACCACACCTGTCCCAGAGGCTCCTCTGCAAGGACACGTGGCTCAACAAGCTGGAATTCAAACTCCCCCCACCCTGGGTTACACAGTAAAATCTACTATGTGCCAGACTCTGTGCTAAGCACTGGGGAGAGAATGCTGGATGGAAAACAGACCCAGCCCCTGCCCTCACAGAAATGGCAATCTAGTGGGGGAAGAATAAAATGACAGATGTGCAAAGGTTCCCAAGGGATGACAAGGATCCTGGAACCTAGTCTGAGCAGTGAGAGTGGTGATAGGGAGGTCTGCTGAGAAACATATTGTTTCAACTGCTCTCTGAAGGGTGACAGGAGTTAACTGGTGAAGATGGTGGAGTCTGAGTCTTATAAGCAGTGAGAAGAGCACGTACAAAGGCCCTGTGGCAGGAAGCTTAGCATATGCAAGCAACTGAATGCAGTGAGATGTATGGGAGGAGGGGACACTTCAGGGCTGGAGAAATAGACAGGACCTGACCAGGTAGGGGCTTGTAGGGCCAGGGTCAAGAGCGTGGTCTGAAACCTACAAGCAAGGGATATTTTCTAAACGGGGTGAGAGGGAGAAATCAGATCTGCATCTTAAAAAGCTCTCTCTGGCTGTAGCAGGAGTGGATGCAGGACTATTTAGAAAGCTGCCACAGGTGATAGCTGGCAGGGAAACCACTGGACTGAGTCAGGAGATATTTAAGAAGTAAAACCTGGTGATGGACTGGATATGGCAGCATGAGGAAAAAAAGGGGGTGCCGGGGGGAATTCCAGGTTTCTCTGACCCTAAAACCAGCCATTTTTCCACCAAACACACTGATAACCCAGGGTCCATTCAAAAGCCATCTGAGGGCTGCCTGGGTGGCTCAGTTCGTTAAGCACCCAACTGTTGATTTTGGCTCAGGTCATGATCTCATGGTTTGTGAGGTCAAGCCCCACATCAGGCTCTGCGCTGACAGTGCAGAACCTGCTTGGGATTCTCTCTCCCTCTGTTCCTCCCCTGCTTGTGCTCTCTCCCTCAAAATAAATAAACTTAAAAAAAAAAGAAAAGAAAAGAAAGAGCCACCTGAGCCAGTCTCAAGATCACATGCACAAAGAGCCTGTCCAAAAGTCCCATCATTGACATCAAGGCCCCCAGAAATGTTTCAGGAAGGATGGCTACAATGTTAGGATGTTTTCCCACTACCTCCCAGATGGAGGGCGGATGTTTCAGGATCCCAAAACTGAAGCCCCAGTGCTCTGGGTCAAGACCCTCTCCCCGATTCCAAAATGCTGATTCCATTTCAGGGGTCCCAGAAGGGGAGCATGGGGGCTGCTAATAGTTACCTAAGCCGGTGGGTCCCTCGGGCTTCTTGTCCTGGGGCAGCCTGATATACCGCTTCAGCTCGTTTTTGAGGTCTGAGGTGCCCTGGCAGACACCCTTTATCAGCTCCTGATTCAGCTCCATCTTGGGGACGAAGACCGGCTTTGTCGAGATTCCCTGAAGTTTGATCGCTTTCTGAAACAAGCCAGGGTATTAGTTCAGGCAGCTGCAGGGAAGCCAGGGTCTGAGCTCAGCCCTCATGAACTCCAGGAGGAGATTCCCCGTGTCCACGGGCACTCAGTCCAATCAGCCTTCTCAAATTACAGGCCAGAGGTTGCTGGGGGCTAATGTGCCACTTTTGGTCACAGCGCTGTGAATCAGGGCCCTCAGAGGCCACTCACCTACCAAGGGGGACACTGAAGTCAAGAAATAACCAACGTGGGGGCCCCTGGGTGGCTCAGTCAGTTAAGCATCTAACTCTTGCTGGTTTCAAGTCACGATCTCACAGTTCATGAGTTCAAGCCTGCGTCAAGCTCTCTGCTGTCAGCACAGAGCCTGCTTCAGATCCTCTGTCCCCTTCTCTCTATGCCCCCCACCCCCGCTTGCACGCTCTCTCTCAAAATACATAAACTGGAAATAAATAAATAACGTGGAAGGAAAGGAGGAAAAGAAAGAGAGACAGAGAGAGAGAGGAAGAAAGGAATGGGGGGAGACAGAAAGAGAAAAAGTGTCCTGCTAGGAACACTGCCAATTGGTGGCAGAGACAAAGCTGGGACATAAATCTCCTGACCCCCGTGGATAATGCTCTTCCACTCCTCCAGCTGTGGCTGGAAAAGTACAGGAGACTCAGGACCATCTCCAACCCTCAAAAGACCAGCTCCAAACACCCGTTCTAAAACTGGACAGGGCTGCCTCAGCGGGCAGAGGGTTCGGCCAGGGCACATCCAGGGAAAAGGGAGGATCTTACAAAAGTCCCCAGACTTGAGCTAAAATCGGGTCACACAACATCAAGAGGTCCCCAGACAGGGACTTAGAATCCTTCTCCGAGAGCTCTAGGCAGCTACTCCAATACACAAGAAGGACCACAGAGATGAAACTCGATGGCACTGAGCCTAGGCCTGGAAAGAAGTCCGTGAGGGGGGAAGAGAAGACTCCCAGCCACTCCTCTACTCTCCCCAGGACCTGAACAAGGAACCTGGGCCTCTGAGGTATCGTCACCCCATCGATGGGTTTCACCGGGACACCCGCTGCACGCTGCAGGCCAGGAGAAGGGGGCAGTTAAGAAGGGAAGGGCTGGCCTGAAGGAGCGGACAGCAGACACATCGACAAGCACATCTAAAACAATGCCACCGAGTGCTACAGCAGAGGCAGACCAACCCACTCGATCACCAGGAAGGGCAGAAGAGCAGGATCCGAGGAAGACAGGGGTGGGGGAGTCTGGAGCAGCCTTGGGAAAAGGACAGCCATGGCATTCCCATCCAATGCCGGGTCTGTCTGGGTAATGGTGATGCTCTGCTGTGGTTACAGCACGGGGCAGGAGAGGAGTGTGATGCCAAAGACAGGGGTGCTAAGGGACATGAGGTCAGATAGGGCGGGGGGGGGGGGGTCTGTGCTTTAGAAAGACACTTCCAGGGGCGCCTGGGTGGCGCAGTCGGTTAAGCGTCCAACTTCGGCTCAGGTCACGATCTCGCGGTCCGTGAGTTCGAGCCCCGCGTCAGGCTCTGGGCTGATGGCTCAGAGCCTGGAGCCTGTTTCCGATTCTGTGTCTCCCTCTCTCTCTGCCCCTCCCCCGTTCATGCTCTGTCTCTCTCTGTCCCAAAAATAAATAAAAAACGTTGAAAAAATAAATTAATTAATTAATTAATTAATTAAAAAAAAAAAGAAAAAAGAAAGACACTTCCAGGGTCCATGGGGAGGGGGGAGGGGGGAAGGGGCGTAGGCAACATTCTAACATGGCCCCCAAAATGCCCACCTGATCCAGGGGTACACACCCTATATAATCCCCTCCCTCTGAGTATAGGCAGGACAGTGACTATGGTAGGACGTCACTCCTGTCATCAGGTTACCTTAGATGGAAAAACTGAAGGAATATTGCGGATGTAATGAAGATCCCAAATCTGTTGGTTTTGAGTTCATCAGAAAGGTGAGTATCCCGGGTGGGCCTGACTTAACCAGGTAAGAGCCACTAAAAGGGACCGGGCTTGTAAGAAAGAATGAAATCTTGCCATTTGCAATAACATGAATGGAGCTAGAGAGCATTATGCTAACTGAAATTAAGTCCGAGAAAGACTATTACCATATGATTTCACTCATTTGTGGAAATTTAAGAAACAAAACAAACAAGCAAAGAGAAAAGAGAGAGAGAGAGACAAAGCCAGGAAACAGACTCTTAACTGTAGAGAACTGACAGTTACCAAGAGGTGAGTGGTGAAATAGGTGAAGGGGATTAAGAGCACACACATCATGGGGCACCTGGATGGCTCAGCCAGTTGAGCGTCTGACTCTTGATTTCCACTCAGGTCATGATCCCAAAGTCATGGGATCAAGCCCCACGACTGAGTGTGGAAGCCTGCTTAGAATTCTCTCTCTCTCTCTCTCTCTCTGCCCCTCTCCCCTGTCTGCACTCTCTCCAAAATAAAAAAAAGAAGAAGAAGAAATAAATAATTTTGGAAAAAAGCACACTCATCACGATGAACACTGAGTGACATATAGAATTGCTGAATCACTTAAGGAAAAAAAAAGAATTGTTAAATCACTATATTGTACACCTAAAACTAATGTAAAACTGTATGTGTTACACTGGAATATTAAAAAAAAACCCACAAAAACAAAGAGGGGCCCCTAGGTGGCTCAGTCGGTTAAGCATCCGGCTCTTAATTTCAGCTCAGGTCATGATTTCAGTTCGTAAGATCGAGCCCCCCGTCAGTCTCTGCACTGACAACACAGAGCTTGGGACTCTCTTTGTCCCTCCCCCACTCGTGCTCTCTCTCTTCTCAAAATAAATAAATAAACTTAAAAAAAAAGAAGAAGAATATTCTTTCTAAAAAAGGAAAAAAAGAAAAGATTAATAATCTAAGCAGGAAAAAAAGGGAACAGACTTTCCTGGAGAGAGAAATTCTCTGCTGGCTTTGAAGAGGTAACTGCCAAGTGGAGAGAGGGCCACGTACGTGGCAAGGAAAGGCAGCAACCTGTGGGAACGGAGAGCAGACCTCAGCCACCAGCCGGCAAGAAAGCGGGGACCTCACGCCTGCACCACAGGAACTGAATTTGCCAGCAAGCTTGGAGATGCCCCAAGCTCAGCAGCCCAGCCGAGCTCAGCCCGTCCCAGCTCCTAAGCCATGGAGAGTGGGATAACACACATATGCTCTCCCCAGCCACTGAGTTTGTGGTAAGTTGTCACACGGCATAGAAAGTAGATACAGCGTGTGTCTGGGGGATGCTTCAAATGACCTCTTACAGCCCCACCTCGAGGGTCCCACTGCACCTATAATCAACATCGTAACGGCAGGCAGAAAGAGCGTTCATCAAGACCTACCTCCAGAAACTCGAACTCGTCCTCCTTGGTCAGGGCAAGTTCAATCTCCTCCTTCAGAGTCTGGATCTCACTCTTGTTCTTGAAGAGGATCTGGTAAATGTTGTCGAACTTGGTATTGACCCTCTTCTGCTCCTCCTTTATCTTTCGTGTGCAGATGGCCTCTGCGGCATCAATGAGTATCTTGATTTCCACATACTCTTGTCTGAGCTGCTCCGTCTTCCTGCGGGCAGTCTCCTAGCGGGGTAAGACACAGGGGCGTCCATCAGACAAAAAAGCTAAGCCTGTGTACAGAGCAGTGGTGAAGTGTGGAGCACTGGAGACTCTTCCCTGTACTTCGTGGGAGTACAGACGGGCACAACTGCTTTGGGTGGGAATTTGGCAACATCTAGTAAATCTGAAGGTGCTCAGACCAAATCAAGGAATATACTCAGATGCCCGCCCCAGAGACAGACTCAAGAACGCTCACAAGCAGCATTGTTTGAATTGGCAAAACCCCGGAAAGAACCGAATGTCTAACAATAAGAGACTCGGGGGGTGCCTGGGTGGCTCAGTCGGTTGAGCGTCCGACTCTTGATTTCGGCTCAGGTCACGATCTCACAGTTCGTGGGATTGAGCCTCACATCGGGCTCTGCAGTAAGCGTGAGCCTGCTTAAGATTCTCCCTCTCTCTCTCTCTCTCTCTCTCTTTCCCTCTCTCTCTAAAATAAATTTGAAAGTTAAAAAAATTAAAAATAAGTAAGAGACTTGATACAAATCTACAAATTATTCACAGGATAGAATATTGGATAGTAATGAAAACTAATGAGCTGGGGCAATGCATGGACAAATGAGGGAAAAACCACCTGTAGAAGAAGACGTCCAGCATGATGCTCTTCATATAAAGCTTAGAAACAGACAGAATGGCTTCCTTTCAGTAAGAGAACACCCCTGGAGTTTCTGAGGGCATGTGGCTGCCCTGCCAGACTACATTTCCGAGGATTCCCTGCAGCTAGAGTTGGCCATGTGACTAAGCTACTCCCAGTGCAGTGTGAGCAAAAGTGGTATGTGTGACACTCTTCTTCCCTGTCCCTTTTACTCCCGGCTAGAACAGAGGTCTGATGGTGACCCAGCTTCAACCAAAGAAATGAGGAAAACCCCCCATGCAGTAGTAGAGTAATAAGAAAAGACTCTGGGGGTGCCTGGCTGACTGGGTCAGAAGAGCATGCAACTCTTGACCTCAAGGTCATGAGTTCAAGGCCCTCGCTGGGTACAGAGATTACTTAAAAACTTCCCATATATATATATGTATGTATGTATGTATGTGTATGTGTACATATATGTGTATGTGTATATATACATATGTATTCTTCCATACACGTGTATTCTTCTATATATATGTATTCTTCTATATACACGTATTCTATATATATTACATATATATAAAATATATTTTACGTATATAAAACATAAATATATATAAATATATAAAATACATACATTCTATATATATCTATTCTTTTTATATATAATATTAAAAACTTACAAGATTTGTGAAAACTAGACAAAAAAAATCTCTAATTCTACCACTCCAATACTGGTACTACTATTCTCTTCCTATACTTCCTTCCAGTCTTTTCTCCCATACTTCCTGTAATGGGTTGAATGGTGGCCCCCAAGAGATCTGTCCAGAAC
Organism: Neofelis nebulosa; assembly: GCF_028018385.1. NCBI lineage: Eukaryota > Metazoa > Chordata > Mammalia > Carnivora > Felidae > Neofelis > Neofelis nebulosa. Next base: position 45,980,649 of record NC_080797.1, read on the forward strand.
CTGCGAAGCTGACGTTACTCAGCAAAAGTCTCTGCAGGTGTAATTAAGGTAGGAATCTTGAGATGACATTATCCTGGATTACCCAGGTGGGCCCTAAATCCAATGACAAGTGTCCTTATTAGAGACAGAAGAAAAGACACAGAGGGAGGAGGAGGCCATGAGAAGACAAGAGGTGGGGGCTAAAGTAACACAGCCACAAGCCTAGGAACACCTGAGCCACCAGAAGCTGGAAGAGGCAAAGAAGGATTCTTCTCTAGAATGAGGAAGTGTGGCCCTGTCTTTGATTTCAGGATTCTGACCTCCAGAACTTTATGAGAATACATTTCTCCTTGTGAGCAGAGGTTGTGGTAATTTGTTATGACAGCCCTAGAACTGATACATTTTATTTTCATAAAAAGATGTAACTCTAGTGAGTATACATTTTTGCTTCCTGTTTTTTTTTCCCATTTAAACCATGACTACTTGGGGCCTCCAACTCCTGATTTCCATTCAGGTCATGATCTCGCGGTTGTGGGATCGAGGTCCGAAGCACAGAGCCTGCCTGGGACTCTCTCTCTCTTTCCCTCTCTCTCTGCCCTTCCCCAGCTCGTGCTTGTGCGTGCTCTCTCTCAAAATAAATAAACATTAAAAAAAAAAAAAGAAAAGAAAGAAAGAAAGAACACATAATCACTTTTTATATTAATACTTTTTTCTTCATGATTTTTTTTTAATGTTTATTCATTTTTTACTGACAGAGAGAGACAGAGTGCAAACAGGGTAGGGGTTGAGAAAGGGAGAGAGAAAGAATCCAAAGCAGGCTCCAGGCTCTGAGCTGTCAGCACAGAGCCCAAAGTGGGGCTCCAACTCCCGAACTGCAAGATCACGACCTGAGGCGAAGCTGGACACTTAACCGACTGAACCACCTAGGTGCTCCTTCATGACTTTTTTTTTAAGTCAGCTCTACGCCAGCACGGGGCTCAAACTCAAAATCCCGAGATCGAGAGTCCCATGCTCTACTGACTGAGTCAGTCAGGCGCATCTACATTACTACTTTTTAACCCTAATTTTTAGTGATTGACCCCGTCCTCCTCACACCAAGGTCAGGGCTTGTAGACAGTGTTCAGTCTCGGTCTATGAAGGATCTCCCCTGGGGACATGGCTTTCTGGATGTCCTGCATGGGTGATGTCTAATTCCGACACCATGTGTGACACCATGTGTGTAGCCCTGTGGAGATCAGAGCTGAGCCTGTCCTGCCTGGAGGCTGAGGGAGGGTCTGGGGCCGGGGCTGGCAGTGGACAGCCCTGTCACTCACCCGTATGTCCTGCTGCCTGGCTCTCACGTCCTCCAGCGCCCTCGATGCACCATTGATCTGATCGCATATGATGGTCAGTTTATGCTTCAGCTTGGTCTGTGGAGAAAACAAGCAGGTGAGAAATCACCTCAGCCCAGCCCCCACCAGCCAACACCAGAACGGTCCCACGGCGTTTCTACTGGCCCAGGCCTTGCCTGCCTGTAGCTGTTTGAAGCATTCTCTTATTTATTGCCTCCCTTCCAACTTTTAGAGGGACAGTACAAGAAAGAAGTTAGGAGCACAGGACTTAGACCGACCCATTCCCAGCTGTCCAAGAGTCTCTCACCTAGGTCCTTGGCCTTGAAATAGATACAAATGTTCCCACCCCGCAGGGCTAGTAGGAGGATTAACTGAAACAATGTAAGGATTTAGCATAGTGCCTGGATCCTAGTACAGCCAAACTAAACGTCAGCTTGCGTTACTAAGAGCTGCTTCGTTGGCACACCCATTTTACAGACAATGAAACTGAGGCAAGAAGCCCAGCAAGGGGGCCAAGTTCACACCATAGCCAGAACAGCTGGGGCTGGGACAGTTGCTTCAGTCATTCAAGCCAGCCCTCCCACTGCAAACAACCAGAAAAGCAGACAAATTACTGGGAAGAAAAATCTGCTTAATGACAAGGGAGAGCTAACTAAGCAGGGAAGGATGACACAGCCAAGATCTGGGAGAAGGAAAACCCAGAGAGAAAAGCCTGATTTCTGGGGTTGTTCTCCCAGAGTCATCTGCCAATTCCAGAACACAGCTGGAAGAGCCACGGTCAACCTCAGGGAAGCAGGAACAAGAGTCAGAGTCCAAGGCTCATTTGGTATGCCCCACAGGCAGGGACCTCCGCGGGCTAACACCCTAAGAATGAGGATCAACAAGCAGGAGGCCAGTCCACCACCAGGTCAACCCCCGAAACTGAATTAAGGTGACTCAGAATTACAAAGTCCTTAACCACCTCCAGGAACCAAGGTCAATTATGCATGAAGGAAAATAGTATCATCTTAGGTCTCTTAGTATTTCCATCAATTTTCAGAATCGATATTGGAGTGTCCTGCCTCCCTGCTCAGGTGAAACGTTATGGTGTAGAAATGGCAAGGAAAATCACCACCACCATAAGAGTAGCTAGTGTTTCTTATATATTCACTGCAAGCCAGGCATTGTTCTAGTGCTTTTCAGGTATTAACTTAAAGCTAAAAACAACACTGTAAAGTGGAAGCGACCCACCCTTTATAAATAAGGACACTGAGGGGCGCCTGGGTGGCTCAGTCGGTTAAGCGACTGCCTTTGGCTCAGGTCATGATCTCGCGGTTTGTGAGTTCAAGCCTCGCGTCAGGGTCTGGAGCCTGCTTTGGATTCTGTGTCTCCCTCTCTCTCTGCCCCTCCCCCTCCCTCTCTCTCCCTCTCTCTCTCAAGAATAAACATTTAAAAAAAAACCACATAAATAAGGACACTGAAGCAGAGTCATGAAGTGGCTCGCCCTAGGTCACATCTCTGTTAACTGGTGTTCCAAGATCCTGGTGTTACAATCAAAGCACTGAGTACATTAGAAAAGTCTAGACAAAAAACATTTACTTCCCCTAACGAGCTAGCTCAACATCCTCCAGCCCTCCCACACCACTAGAGATATTCAGTTCCGAACCTGACCTTGAATCTGGATTTGAACAACACAGTGACAAGTCACATAAAGGCGCTAGAAGCGGAGACCAAGGCCACACTAACTTGACCCCGAAAGCCCAAGTTACTGATGGTGTTTCCAATTCAACCTCTGTGACAGTGCCCTCTGACCTGGCCTCTCACAGTAGCCAAGATAAACTGTGGGCCAAAGGCAGGAGGCCAGGCCATGGCAGATCCGGCCTCACAGGGGTCAGAACGGCAAGAGAACTCAGAACACCTGGGGGGCTGCCAACAGCCCAACACTGTTCCACCTCCAACAGCCACTCTTAGTGCACCCCAGACCTCTGTGTTCGGGAAAACTTTATCCGTCAGTAATCAAACACATATGACAGTCCCCTGATGGCAGAGAGGGGCCTCCCTGGCTCCAGACACAGGAAAGTGGCCCAAGGACTTTGAGAGGTGCAACATTCCCCTCATCAAGGGTAGAGAACTTTTTGAAGTTCTGAGGACCTGTTCACAGATCAGGGACTTGGGTCCGCCATGAGGACGTGGGAGGCAGCAGAGTCCCGGGTCTGCCCCACACCAGTGGTCAGGACGAACCAGCCTCCCACAGCTGGGGCACTGCCCAGCTGGGGCTGGCTCTGTCCCAGCAGCGAGCGGTGGCAGGGCTAGACGTGGAGGCTAATAGAAGAAGCAGCAAGGCAAGGCCGGTTACAAGGATTACAAAGCCAAGCGAGTATGGCACACAGGTACACTGGGTGCAGACTCCAGCTCCGGGCCCCAGAGGCCGAGAGAGACAGCTGCAGCTCCCGGCCAGGCTGAGAGGAACCCTCCTGCCCCTACTTGCCTTCTGCCTCCCTGGATAAGAACTTCTAGAAGAGCCTTTTGGCAGAAGCCGGCTGCCCAAGTGCTCAGGGACAGGCCCGGGCACACCAGGGCCACGAAGATCTTGGTCGCCTGACACCACCCCCAGCAAGCTCTCTTCCCAGAAACTAGACCGGCAGGGCTTAGGCAGCGCTCACCCGGCTAGGAAGAAGAGGCAGAATTGAAGCTCAGGTCTCAACACCCAGCCCAGGTCGGAGCCTGGGTCAACCAGCCACCTGCCCGACACCAGGACCTGCCCACAAAGCACTTCCCACACAGCTCATCTCCCCAGGGCCTCCTGACCACCCTTGCAGGTTGAGAAGAAATGCTCTTAACCCCATTTTACAGATGAGGAAGCGGGGCTGGGAGAACTGCAGCGACTTGCCCTGAACCACAGCTGATATGGAGCAGAGCAGGGCTCCTGGCTCGAAAGGCGAGGCAGGTTCTTTAGTGTGGCAGCTGGAGACCCAGGCGGCGAGGCCCGACATAGCTGTGCCTCAGAGGTCAACCCCTGGCCCTCCAAGACTCAGGGAAGAAATCCTAAGGAACCCAGCTCAGACAGAGAAGCAGACCAGGCCCAGGAAGGGCCATGGCTTCAGAGGAGCAGGGCCCGGAGCCTGGTCCCGGCGCCACCGCAAACCTCTGCTGGGTCTCTTATCTCCTTCGACAACAGGACAGTCCTTGACTGTGAAAATGAAAGGCAATCAGGCCATGCCTCGGAGCTCAGGCTGATATAAAAAAAGGTGGTTCAATTACACCTTTCAGCCTCTGCCTTGAGTCCACAAGGGGAAGTTATGATTTCCCCCAAACCATTAAAATCAACACAGATCTGGAAGGCCCCCTACGAAACCACCTGGTCCCGCCTCCTTGCTTTACTGAAGACTCAGGCCCCAGGAACCAAAGGCTGTGCTCAAAGTTGCACAGCCAAGGTGGAGGTCACTATGGTGCAAGAGTTTGGCTGTCCCTCTGGGTAGTATCCAGAGATATTTGGGACTCTGCCCACCATCCTGCTCAAAACGATCCTCCCTGGTCACTCTCTGGCTCACCAAAAGTTTTTGCACACATGACCTCAAGCCTGCAAGAACGTCGCATGCTCCATGCACCCAGATATAAGGGTGGTTATGGAGAGAAACGGCAAACCGTAGAGTCAAACCCGTTGGGGTCCCAACAGCTCAGGCTAAATTAACTTCTCTAGACCTCCATTTCCTCAACTGTAAATGGAACTAATTATATTCAATTCCAGCTGCCGGGATTTAAATGCGGAAACAGAGGTAACCTCCAGGGCTCATATTTGACGTTGGAAACCCTCTGCTAAACACCATCAGACAAATACTAGGCTTAAGGCAAGCAACCACCCGTCTTCGCATTCCCCTTTTTAAGACAGAGGGTGGGGGGAAGAAAGTGGACCAAGGATGACAGAGGAGGGTTGTGTGTTCTCCCCGCCCCTTTTTATTACGACGCTGGGGACGCCCTGCCCCGGTTCTCAGGCCCAGCAGGGCCCATCCCCCTACCCCAGGTGATCCGTGGTGGGCCACTATGCCCACAGTGGCTCCCTCCCCCAACACCCCTTACCTGCAGGTCTGCGCTGGCCTGGCTCAGGGTCTCAGGCGAGCAGGCCTTGTGCTCCACCAGGCAGATGTGACAGATGCACTCATCATGCTGGGGGCAATAGAAGTCCCGCAGCCTGTTGTGCTGGGGACACTTGCGGCGCATCAGGTCCTTGACTGGCGGCTGCAGCTGGTGGTCCCGAAAGGCGGGGCTGTCGAGGTGCGGCTGCAGGTGTTCCTGGCAGAAGGAGGCCATGCACACCAGGCACGTCTTGACGGCGGGCGCCTTCAGGCAGTGGTCGCAGGCCACCTGGCAGGGCGGGCTGGGCTCGGCGGCGCGGGCGGGCGGCGTGCAGCCGTCGGGGGGCGAGGGCGCCGCCCGGGCCACCTCGGCCTGCAGGAACTGCTCCACCACCGCGCACAGCACCGTGTTCTTGTGCAGCTGCGGCCGCTCCTGATAGCCGGCGCGACACTGCGGGCACAGGTACGGCGGCTCCTGGACGGCCCACGTCTCGTCCAGGCACGAGCTGCAGAAGTTGTGGCCGCACGGGGTGGTGACCGGCACCTTGAAGTGCTCCAGGCAGATGGAGCACGACAGCTCCTCGGCCAGGGGGACCAGCTCCGCCATGGCGCTCCTGGGGACCGGACGAGACGCGCTGGCACTTCGGGCGCGAACGCCGCGCGGCCGCCACACACAGCCTAGGAAACGAAAGTGAGCGGCGGGAGGGGCGGGCCCCGAGGGCCTTTCAGGAAGTCACGTGGGGGCAGGGGCGGGGCGGGCCGCGCTCCGGGGCGGGGGCGCCGGGGGTCGCGGCGCGCGGTCGAAGTCGGCCGCGCGCGGAGCTCCAGAGGCTCCCTCGGGTGCGCGCGGGCGCCGGACTCGGGGTCTCAGGTTGCCCCCCACGGCCCGCCGAGGAGGAAACCTGCGCGTCAGGTGAGAACCCCGGCCCGGGTCGCGCTGCTGCCCCGGCGCGCCCGCCGCTAGTGCCTTTCTGAGTGGAACTCACCCAGACCCGAGACGTCCGCTCCGCGCCGCCAACCGTGAAGCCGCGCCTCCCCGCCCGCCTTTAAACCCTTCCTCCCTCCTCCTCCCCCGCCCCGTCGGGCCCTGGCACAGGGACCCAGAGCCCCTGAAGGCCAGAGCCCATGGGCACACACTCAGACTTAAAGCTGGCGATTTCTTTCCATACCACCTGTACAATATGCTTTTTTTTTTTTTTAATTTCCAGTTCTACTTTAGTGGGATTTGCAGACATCCCAGTTGTAACAAAGGTTTTCTCTCTCTCTCTCTGTCATACACACACACACACACACACACAATTTTGAAACAAACGTTTTTCACCAGATTGTGTATTTAGATTTATTTCCTTTTATTCGGCTCTGTTCCCGGCCCCTGGCCTGAGTGCAGGAAAAACGGGTGTACAGGAGGAGAGAAGAGAAATATTCAAGAGAGGGGAGGGGGGGCAAAAAAGCAAGGCAGTGCCTTGGGAGGAGTTAGTTGGAGTTTGCACTGGCGACGGGGCAAGCAGCAAAAATAAGGAAAAGGTAAATGTCTTAAACTGCTGAAAGTAAAAGCTACTATTTATGGGGCATCTACTCTCTGCGAGACAAGTCACATACGTATGTCATAAACACTAGAAGACAGATCTTATTACATCCATTTTATAGGTGGGGGTCACTTTTTTTTTTTATTTTTTATTTTTATTTTATTTTTTTAAATTTTTTTAACGTTTATTTATTTTTGAGACAGAGAGAGACAGAGCATGAACAGGGGAGGGGCAGAGAGAGAGGGAGATAACAGAATCTGAAACAGGCTCCAGGCTCTGACCTGTCAGCACAGAGCCCGACGCGGGGCTCGAACTCACGGACCATGAGATCATGACCTGAGCCGAAGTCGGACGCTTAACCGACCAAGCCACCCAGGCGCCCCTTTTTTATTTTTTTTTAATGTTTCATTTATTTTTGAGAGAGAGAGACAGAGCATGAACGGGGGAGGGGCAGAGAGAGAGAGCGAGACACAGAATCCGAAGCAGGCTCCAGGCTCTGAGCTGTCAGCACAGAGCCCGACACGGGGCTCAAACCCATGGACCGTGAGATCATGACCTGAGCCGAAGTCGGACAGTTAACCGACTGAGCCACCCAGGCGCCCCGAGGGTCACTTTTTATTTATTTTATTTTTAAGTAATCTCTCCGCCCAACATGAGGCTCAAACTCAGGACTCTGAGATCAAGAGAGCAGGCTCCAGGGACTGAGCCAGACAGGCGTTCCTACCCTCCTTTTTTTTTTTTTTTTTTTTTTTTAATAATTTCTCCGCCCAAGTTGGGGCCAGAATAGGGTCACATATTTAATACAAAACAGGACTGAGATTCTAGCTCAGGATTGCTTTGCTTAAAATTCTAATTCCTGGTTTTCCTACTTCTATTCCTCCGAGACTCTTAACCCCATTTATTCTCTCTCCTATTGCATTGTTGTTTGCATGGGGAGGAGGAAGGCAGAAGGCAGGGAGGGGTCAGGAATCAGATTTACGCATAGTATCTCATTTAATCCTCCCACTAAATCTTTAAGGAAGGTATTATCTCCTGTTACAGATGAGAAAACTAAGCCTTGGAGAAACTAAATAGCTTCCTTAAGACTACAGATACTGTCGTGCAGCCTATCTCATTCTAGAAACCAAACATTTACTACCAGAAAATGTTGCCTCCCAAGGGGAGGGATGGAGCCGTTTCCAGGAAATAAATTCTATGAAATCCTCCATGACTTAGCTCTTGTGGGTGAGGTGGCCTGGTGACTCAGCCAGAATGTCTGTAGAATTTTCTTTCCAGGCCAAGAAGTTTCAAAGGGCTGGTTAGACAGTGAAGACGACTAGGTGGACATAGTTTATGTTTACCAAATTCCACGCACTAGATATTTACTACAACCTCCTGAGACAGGGAAGCGGAAGGGACTCCATTTTAGAAAGGCTCCATTTACGCATGCTCCGTATCCCACCTTGCATCTGGGTAAACCAGAGAAGCTACCACATTCCTACTCCAAGGGGGAAGCGAGGAAGTTAATCATTCTCTGAGTCTCGCCCCAGGCCCCCAAGACACATGACACCATCTAAGAAGAACCAGATCTCAGACATGTTCCAGGACATTAGCTTCGAAGAAACCTGGGTGGACACTGGCATCAGTCCCCCTGCCCTTCAGTGATTTGTGGAGTAACACCTAGCGTTCGCCTGACACTCCCTTTGAGGGGACCCTTCCCTGGATTCCCGAAGCGATATGTACCCTGAACCCCTTTCCAGTATAAGCCCCTAACCCCAAGCAACAGGAGACTCACTTTTCCTTTTCTGAGTCTCCTAAACACTCTGTCTGCTATACTCTGTCACACTACTCAGTAAACACTGTTCACTTCCTCCTTGACGTAGGAGCATGGGGCAAACTGGGGACAAAGTACAGGCTAACAGCACCCCTTCCCCGGGTGGAATATGTGTGGTATTCCTTCGACACTCCTGGCCACCCAAGAACAAAGGAAGGGGGTTTAAATGCTTACCATGGTGATGTGGGAAACTAAGACAAATGAAAGATTGAATTCCCTTAGTGCCTACAGCCCATTGACAAGTCCTTGAAACCAGCAGAGTGACCTCCCTCTAGGAGCTCAGCTGCCTCAATGATGACACTTTGCTAGGGGCAAAAGAGAACCTTAACATTATCCCAACCTCGAGGATCCTGTAAGTCTACTTTAACATATAAAAATTCCTTGGGAAACTGCCTTTATCTCAACTCCCCCAAGATCATACTCCAAGCTATGGCCCCCTGATATGCATCTGAAGGGTCTCATGACTGAGGTTTTACTAAATGGTAATAATTAGTGTTTTCCTAACACAGCTAGCCCCTCAAGGTCCTGGAAAAATACCTTAGAGACTTAATCTATCCCTAACCCCCTCCCAACCTGAATGTATATAATAAGTTACCCATTACGACCTCAGTACAGCTCCCACCCAAAGGTCCTGTCCACATGTTTTAATAAAATCACCTTTTTTGCACCAAAGACATCTTCAAGAATTCTTTCTTGGCCGTCAGCTCCGGACCATGCCACCATCACCCCAAAACTTCATCACTCCTGGTTCACCTTTCATTTCTATCCTGCCTGAAGCCAAGGACCCTCCTGGCTGGTCCGTTGAGGACCCACTGTGGGTCCTCAGACCAGGCCTGCCTACATCACTATCGTGCTAAATTCATCCCATTGTGGTTGGAGAATATGCTTTGTATTATATCAGTGGGTTTTTTTTAATGTTTATTTTTGAGAGAGAGAGAGAGAGAGTGTGTGTGTGTGTGTGTGTATAAGCAGACAAGGGGTAGAGAGAAAGAGAGACACAGAATCTGAAGCAGGCTCCCGGCTCTGAGCTGTCAGCACAGAGCCTGACGCTGGGCTTGAACTCACAAACTGCAAGATCATGACCTGATCCAAAGTCCGACGCTTAACCGACCGAGCCCCCCAGGCGCCCCTTTCAGTGTTTTAAAATTTATTGAGACTTGTTTTATTTCCTGAATGTGGTCTGTCTTACGGGTTACTGTTTGCGTGGCACCTCTTTCTCCTTCTTTGTCCTTTCAACCTATTTGTGTCTTTAAAGCGTGGCTTTTGTAGACAGCATCATTTTGTTTATGCATCCAACCAACCTTCGCCTTTTAATTGGAGCATTTCATTCATTTCCATTAAATTACTGATAAGATTTACGTCTGCCATTTGCTGTTTCTTTTTATGTCTTCTATCATCTTGGTTCTTCTATTTCTCCATAACTGCCTTCCTTTATGCCATCTTCTGGTGTACTTTTTTATTCCTTTGCTATTTCTTCAGATATTCTTTCTGCCCTCCTCCTCTCCCCTCTCCTTAGGGAACTCCCAGCATGTGTGTGTTGGTCTGCTTGTTGATGTCCTACAGGTCTCTGAGGCTCTGTTCATTTTCCTTTGCTCTTTTCCCTTTCTGCTTCGCAGACTGGATCATCTATCTCAATTGATCTATATATCCAGGTTCACAAATTCTTTCTTCTGCCTGCTCAAATCTGCTATTGAACTCCATAGTGAACAACTCCAGAATTTCCATTTGGTTCTTTAAAACGAAAATTTTTTCCTCCCTCCTTACTGATTTTCTCTATTGAGAGAGACACCATTCTCACACTTTATCTCCTTAGACATGTTTTCCTAATGTTTTTTGAACATATATAAAATAACTGAAAGTTTTTGTCTAGGGGCACGTGGGTGACAGAGTCGGTTAAGCTTCAGACTTTCAGCTCAGGTCATGATCCCACAGTTTGTGGGATCGAGCCCTGAGTCGGGCTCTGTGCTGACTGTGCAGAGCCTGCTTGGGATTCTCGCTCTACCTCTCTCCCTGCCCCTCCCTCACTTGTGCCCTCTCTCTCTCTCACTCTCTCTCAAAAATAAACTTTAAAACGTTTTTTTAAATGAATATAGACATTCAATTAAAAAAAAAAAAACTTAATGGTGAGCAGACAGCCTGAAGATAGAGAAAACTGAGTCGTGAGGGCAGGAAAGTAATTAGCCAGAACGTTCCCAGTCCCAACGATACAGGTGGCAGTGGGGGAAACGTGTGGCAGGTGCCCCACTGCTTACTGTCAGGCCAGACACAGCAGCTTTAGGGACAGCCACCAAAACATCTTGGGAAAAAATACTGCTCTGAAATTAGACTCTCTCCCCTCTAGATGGGTGATCTTTGGCAAGTTACTGAATATTATGTTGGGAGAAATTAGATGCATCACTTCTTCAAATCCATAGGCTAATCCTATAGTATTCATAGCTGGCATCTGAGTACCTATTTCCTCATCTAGAATGGGACCACCAGCCCAGGCAAAGTGAGGCAAAGACTTAGTCCCTGGCGGCTACTTTTGCCCAGAACCTTTTCTCATCTCCCCTCTTGTATCTCACTCCTGGAATAAACTGTATAGTTTAGAGTTCCCACATCAGACAATTATCTAATTTCAAGTAAGAAGAAATACAGCCACGTTTTATGTGGCTATGTGTACATTATGTTTTATAAAGAAAACTGAAATTTACTGGATGTGGTACAGTATTTTTCTTTTGTACTGCATCTTTTGGAAAGGTCATGCCCTCCTAGTTTGACATCATGACCCTTCTAGTAGGCTGCTAGTCACAGTTCAAAAAACACTACTCCAGAGGGAAAGGGGGACTCATAAACTAATTATAAACTGAAGAAAACACTCCCTGAGGTCAACACTTCTCTTTGGTCTAGTCAATGTTTATTAATTATCTTTTTAAACTGAGGTGTAATTGACATACAACATGAGTTTCAAGTGTACAACATAATGACGTGGTGTTTGTATACACTCCCTGCAAAATGATAATCACAGTAAATCCAGTTAACATCTATCACCATGCATAGTTACAAAAAACCTTATGTGATGAGAACTTTTAAGATCTGCCCTCCTAGAGGGGCGCCTGGGTGGCTCAGTCAGTTGAGAATCTGACTTCAGCTCAGGTCGTGATCTCATGGTCCGAGGGTTCGAGCCCCACATCAGGCTCTGTGCTGACAGCTCAGAACCTGAAGCCTGCTTCGGATTCTGTGTCTCCCTCTCTCTCTGCCCCTCCCCCATTCATGCTGTCCCTCTGTCTCAAAAATAAATAAACATTAAAAAAGAAATTTTTTAAATAATAAAAAAAAAGATCTGCTCTCTTAGAACTTCCAAATATGTAATATAGTATTATTAACTATAGTCACCATGCTGTATATTACATCCCCATGACTTGTAATGGATGCTTATACTTTTTACCTCTGCCTTTGCCCATTTTGCCCACCCCTCACCTGCCCCCCCCCCATCACTGGCGACCACCAATCTGTCCTCCATATCTGAGTTCGTTTTGAGTGGGGGGTTGCTTAGATTCCACATATAAATGAGATCACACAGTATCTCTTTCTGACTTATTTCACTTACCATAGTGCCCTCAAGGTCCATCCATGTTGTCTGAAATGGCAAGATTTCATTCCTTTTTATGGCTGAAGAAGTGCATGTACATATACATTTTCTTTATCCATTCATTCATTGATGGACACTTGTTTCCATATCTTGACTATTGTAAACAATGCTGCAATGAATACAGGGGTGCATACTGTTCCCCATAGTGGCTGTACCAATTTATATTCCCACCAACAGTGGAATTCCCTTTTCTCCACATCCTCACCAACATTTGTTATTTCTTGTCTTTTTGAGAATATCCATTCTAACAGGTGTAAGGTGGTGTTTCATTGTAGTTTTGATTTGCATTTCTGTGATGATGAATGATGTTGAGCATTTATTCATACACCTGTTGGTACTTACTAGTTAACTTAATTTGTTTTCCAAACCCTAGAAAGAAAGTGTGCTATGCAAGGGACGCCTGGGTGGTTCAGTCGGTTAAGCACCCGACTTCAGCTCAGATCATGATCTCAGAGTTAATAAGTTTGAGCCCTACTTCGGGCTCTGTGCTGACAGCTTGGAGCCTGAAGCCTGCTTCGGATTCTGTGTCTCCCTCTCTCTCTGCCCCTCTCCTGCTTACTCTCTCAAAAATAAACATTAAAAAAAAAAAAAAAAAAAAGTGTGCCACACAAGAACTTCCCCAGTGCCAAGATCCACCATCCATGTTGAGCTCACTCTTTCTGGAGTAATACTTTTCATTGCAAATCAATAAATCCACATTTGATACACATAAATGTTATCCAGGTTAAAACTGGACAGCATCACTGGCCCAACAGCTCCTAGATCTGATGAATTTTGTTGGTATCTCTCGCCTCATTGTGAAACAAGACAGCAATACTCAACTCATGGAAGTTTAGTTCAATGTGATTTTATTTAGAAATTTGCAAAGCTGAAGGAGGAACCCGATGTTTTGTTAAAAGAAAGCAATTTTCACAGTATATATTTAGCCATTTTAGCTGTTTTGAATAATAACAGAAAAGGAAGTTTCTGTTCAGTCCTCACTTCACACTCAGCCAGGTGCTTGAGATCTTGTAGAAAGAGAACACATTCCCTGGGCCGAACTCCTAGGAAATCCTCTCACCCAGGTGGACCACCCGTTTGTCCCCAGGCAAATACACGAGATCTTATTTTCACTGTTCTACGCAAGGTTCTGAAAATCCTTAATTTTAAAGTTGAGAAAAATGTGAAAGGATTCCTTAACTCATTGCCTGCAACAAATCCACCTACTTTTTAATTCTTGACAGTTACAAGTATAAAATACTTGAAATGTATAAGATGCTCCACATTTAATGGAACAACTTGAATATTAAAAAATTCGGTCAAGTAACATGCTTTCATGTCTTAAAATGTTACTTAATACAACGTTACTGAAACAAGATATGCAGCATTTTCTTGTACTTGGTGTTATAAACTCCTACTGAGGATGGCTACTTGATGGTCAAAAAATAAATTAAAAAAAAGAGAAGAAACCATATACGCTGATATATAACAATGCCTGGAGGGAATGTCATGTTTTAAATTTTGTTACTGAAATTAAGCCTGGAAGAAGGAAAAAAAAAGGTCTACAAAAGCAACACCCATGTTATTTTAAATGATGAGGTAGATTTTTTTCCTATGCAGTAAAGTGAACAAAAAACGCACACAACTTTCAAATCTTTAAAAAAAAAAAAACAAGTTCAGGTTATAGTCCCTTTCACAAACAAGACATTTGTAGACTAGGAGGTGGAGAGGTCATCCTCGAGCAGGCTCTGTACTTGGTACGATACTCGGAGGTTCAACGATCAGTCTTGGATCAATCAACTCTCTCCAAAAAACAGTGATCTGAGGAAAGACACAAAACATTTGGTTTAGAGGCTTCATTTTGAGGTCATCTGGGTTTTAGTCGATTAAAAACTTCAGTCAAGTATATTTCCATTTGTGCAGAATGGTTGAAGACCTGGAATGACGTGAGTCCCAGTAAGCTGAGTTCAATTAGGGCAGAAGAACTTGTTTACCTAGAAGGCAACTACACTTTACGTTGAACACATTTTACCCTTCTTTCATTTGGAGCAGGGGGTGGGGTGGGGCGCAGGGCGGTGGTTACAAAGAGGTCAGGGAGGTTTGCCCAACAAGACCCTGTGGCTAGGCGGCCCACGCACTCTTCCCGGGACTGCTGATGTTCCTCTGCGCAGCTCTACAGTCGCTCTCCTGTGCTGCCTAAAACCAGGAGCTGCTTCGCATCTCACCAAGAGCAGCCAATGTGAACACTCGGCCCGTGTGGACGAATCACGAGGGCCATCTAGTGTCAAGGAGAGGTAATTACAGGCTCTGCTTCAGGCCCCGGTTTAATAGGCATAGAGAGGGGAAACTTCCAAGGTTTAATTTTCCAATGTAGTTTCCAAGAATACATTTCACCAAAAAAGCGCAGAGGCATACGTTCCCAATAAAGAAGTACAGGAGATGTGGCCAAATCTGCTGATCCTACCACAGACCCTAAAAATGTGTTTGGGGAATAAATCCCTAAGAGTGTCATCTATCCTAAAGACAAAGCAAAACGCAGTCTGGTTAGGGTTTCTACAAGTTTACATTTCAGGTAAAATGTGAGTCTGCAATACTGAAAGCTACAGAATAATATCCATAACCTTTCAAATATAAACACCTTAAGAGGAAGCATTTTCTTAAATATAAATTCTAGTTAGTTTAATGCTAGCATAGCCTCATGAGCCAGCATTGCCAGCAACTCTGGAAGTCTGGCTGCCTAAAAGCTAAACCATATACTTCTTAAAAGGGAAATTTAAGGATTTAAATGGAAGTCAAAAGACAGAATCATCATTTTCATGTCATTTTTCAAAACATCTAAGCTGGCATCAATCAGAATCACGGTAATATTTGGGAGGTAGTAATGACTGCAAAGAGACACGATGGAGATTTCCAGGGGGGGCTGTCAATATCCCATTTCTTTTATCTAGGTGCTGGTGACACAGGTATGTTCATCTGTGATAATCGTTCAAGCTGTATACATACGTATAATTTTCTCAATGTATATATCAATAAAGGTTTTTAAATACACTGTTCTTTTCTACTGAAACCCTTATGCAATTAAGATTTTATACAACTCTATAATCTTAAATAAGACTTTGTTATTTGTGAATCTTGTCGTGTAGGCTCTTTGAGATCCGAGACGGTACCCTAACTTGGCACTTGGCACTGAACTCGCCACCCTGTAGGCAGACCAGAGATCCCAGGGCCTAGATCTTTTACGACTTTAATACAGGCAGTTCAGGCGGCTGCGATGTCACCTTCCAGACCACCAGAAACCGGAAGCTGCGATGTCATCTTCCAGACTACCAGCAACCAGTCGAGAGAGAATGGACGACCGAGCAATCCCAAGAAGAGAAGCACGCCTACCCTCTTCTCCTGCGTCACAGCGTACTCCACTACCTCAGTTCCATTTTCGTTGTGATAAACCAAATCAAATTTCCCAGGTTCTTTCATGGCTGAAACCAGACGGTAGGAAGGAGAGACAGTAAGTCATTTCCCAGTAGTGAAAATGTTCCTCTACAGGGAATTTATATCATTAGAAAAACAACCACAAACAAATTGTCCATTGATGTGGAGGCTGGGTACGCACATGAAAGCATGGAGTGTTCAGTGACAGGAGACCCTCGGAAACACCCTGTAACAGCAGACGGGAGCCCCTGGGCCATTTGCCAGAGACCATCTATCCTTCGTCAAAAAGAAATGAGCTCCATACATTGTTATTAGTACTCCCAGAAAAGAACGTGTGACCATTAGGTAACCCAACAGATACAGGACCTGTTTCAGCAGGTTAACGTGATATGAATTCTGCAAAATTTGTGTATTTTGCTCCGTCCTCAGAAATTAAACGTGCTTACTACTTGGTAATACAGCAATCCTCGCGTTGCATGGTAGTGTGGGACCATAAAAATGACCATCCAGGCTGACATCATGCAAAACTATCTGAATAATCAATGGAAAAATTATGATTGTCTCATGACCTTTAAAAACGATCAGAACATTAAAATTACTGTACAGGGAGATGAAAAGATATTAAAACTAGCATTTATGTAGTACACTGTAATCTAAGACATCAAAAAGACCAAGAATTAGTGTTCTATTTCTTTGTAAGAAACTTATCAGGCGAAAGAAAAGAAAAAGGAAAAGAAAAGGAAACTTATCAAGGGTGGCTTGAACAGTGCTTGCCTTCCTGTCGTGTAACAACAACACAGAGAATCTTTACACTTTACGGAACTTGCAGACACCTTTCTAAGCGTGGATCAGCTTTCAGGATTTTTTCCTTTGAGATCTTGACATCATCGTGAAATAACTCTTGGAGCTTCTTTGTTTCTGTTTTGCAACTGTGTGATGTTTTTGCTGATGCCACCTCCGGGACCTCTTTATCCCTGTCATCACCACTACCTTCTTCCTTTATGTCAAGCTCACATAAACTGCAGTTCCAACATCCCCACGGTTAGCAGTTTCTTCTAACTCCACAAGTTTAAACTTCACTTGGGTGTCACCTTCAGAACTATCACTTTTTGTTTCTTTGTTGTACTTTCATCTCTGTCGACCAATTCCCTACCTCCATTATCCATTTTTGTAAGATGCCCTGTGGGTCTATCACTGAGATTGTACAAGGAGACAGCACAGCCTCATGCGATGCTGCATGTATGGGAACTGAGTAACAGGTGCATGGTGACTTATCACCGGGAGACTTGGAAGGACGTGACATGACTGGTCACCGATCATGATGGGCATCTGTTATTTATGTAGCGATCTGTGGACTGAAGAATTAGCAGAACTTTGTGCCACTAGTCAGTTAACAGGTAACATATCTAATGTCTTTGGGAACTGGTGTTATTTAACTAAACCATGGTAACTAAAGTTCCTATATATCAGAACCATGCAAAGCGAGGACTACCTGTATTTCCACCAGTGAGCAGATAAAAGACACTTCTTGGTGCCCCAAAGAAGAAAAGTTCTAATTGGATGTTATCACTGTCAATCACCTGACAAGCAGTGATCAGGCTGTGTCGTGGAATCTGACCATGGACAAATTTCTTTGCCCACCATTCCTAGGAAGAGAGATTTCCTCAAATAAAACCTAATGAGAAGAAAGCTGGAAAACCAATTTAAGTTATATCTAATCATTTACTTAACATTATAAAGGGACTTCGTTGGAAAACCATGTTAACTGATTACTGTGTACGGGAGTTTTGAATCTTTTACTCACTACCTTATTTAAACACAAAGAGAATATAATTAATTGCCTTCGGGTCTGCTAAAGAAAAAGGATCTCCCCTGATCTGTGGCCAGGGACCCCTACAACACAACCCAAGTGAAGCCACATACAGTAAAAGCTCTCTTATTCTCAGATTTTAGAACCAATAATGGGTGAGATGAATCAGGGATAAAGCAGGGAGCCATTTAAAACGATGTGTGAGAGTGTGCACGCACATATACTTTAGACATTCTATTTTGACTTAACACACTGAAGTATGCTCATTTGCCAATCTTTGGAGATAGACCTGAGAAGGTCTTCGGAGCCCACTGACTAGAGTTCTCTTTCTTTAATAAACCACATACTTAATGTATATCTGCAATTTCTACAATTTCCAGTTCTGAGTTTTTCTAAAGGGATACAAGAATGCAAACACTAGCAAGGCAGCCTGAGTTCAGAATCTTCCTAGATTTTTACCAGATTCCTCCCAATCTCAAAGCAGATCCACCCACACGATTGAATAGTAAATTTCTTAGTTATACTCCTGGGTTGGCATTCAACTTGGGTTTCACAGAAATAATTCTTTTTGCAATCAACGTTCATTAGTTTATGCAGTTTTTATGAAACTGCATAATTACAGGAATAAGAACAACTTGCCTAACAGCTTTGTAAACAGATCCAACAATCCATAGTGGACACACACCTCCACTAGGGGGAGCTCGGGTCTCCTGGGCTGCTCTGTGCGGACAGGGATAGTGGACAGTTAGTCCCAGAGGCCAAGCAAGAGAGCAGCTCCTGTGTGTAAAAGCTATTTAGAAACCAATGTAGATATAAAGAGACTAAATTTTTGAATTCTTTTCTACAAGACTCACCAGGTAAGGATGAAAGAATTTCTATATCTACTTGCTGGGTGTCTGGATTGTGGCTTAGTATTTTTCCTTCCTTTCAAAAATAAAAGTCCAAGTCAAAAACCAGCAGGTGAAACACTGGAATATACTAAAACCACTGAATTATACACTTTAAAATGGTTAAAATGGTAAATTTTACATTACATAAATTTTATCTCAATATGAAAACTTTTTTTCTTTAATAAATCAATATGTAGGAGAAATAAAACTCCCACACACCAAGCCAATATTTCCCCTGAATCTAAATCATTCCAGGGTCAGGTACCACACAACTAGGCACAGCCCCTATAGCCCAAAGTCTGCTAATTATTCAAACGAGCCAATCCTAAACTGCTTCCCCCATCCCGCCTGGCCTATCCCAAGGAAACCCCAATAAAGGCCCTGCCCAGGCTTTCTCTTCACTCCTGTCTCTGCCTCTGGATGACACCCTGGTGCTTTCCTCCAGGGTCCTGCATGGCGTGGCACTCCCCCTCCCTCGGGAAACGTAAGTAATAAATTCTTCTTTCATTGCAGTGACTTCTGTGGCATCACTCAGCCACCTTCATCAATTAAAATCCCACAGGTAGGTACGTACATGTGAGACAGGGTTGAGCGTGGAGGAGACTACATCCTTTGAAGACAGATTTAACTTTTGAAGACAAGCTTCAGGAATAAAGCTAGTGATCAAGCTAGATAACAGCACTTGAGGTCAAGGCAAAAAAAAAAAAAAACTGGTACTGATTTTCACTTTCCAAATGGTTTTGAAAATCATTTCCAGAAAGTTCTAAATACCGGGAAAGTAAGAAAATAGCTTTCCAGGGTAAGAACTGTGATGACCAACATAGATTTAATATGCATTAAAAATAATCAGAATCAGGTGTCTGGGTGGCTCAGTTGGTTGAGCGTCCAACTCTTGATTTCAGCTCAGGTTGTGATCCCATGGTCATGGGATCAAGCCCTGTGTTGGGCTCTGTGCTGAGCGTGGAGCCTGCTTAAGATTCTCCCCCAAGGCCCTTTTTATTCTGTCCCTCTCCCCAACTCATGCACTTTCTCTCTGAAATAAAAAACCAATAATGGGGCGCCTGGGTGGCTCAGTCAGTTGAACACCGACTTCAGCTCAGGTCATGATCTCACGGTTCATGAGTTCAAGCCCTGCTTTGGGCTCTGTGCTGACAGCTCAGAGCCTGGAGCCTGCCTCGGATTCTGTGTCTCCCTCTCTCTGGTCCCTCCCTCGCTCATGCTCTGTCTCTGTCTCTCAAAAATAAAATAAAAAACATTTAAAAAAATTTTTTTAATAAAAAACCAATAATAAAAATAAAAAATAAAAAAATCAGTATCATCTAGAATCATAGTTTGTAGAGGTTGTAGAACATACCAATTCTATATTTCTATCTTGTAGTACATCACAGAATTAAAGTAATTATCTATGGTAAGGTGATAAAACATCCTGGTTTGCCTAAAACAAGTCCATTTACATTTCCTTCCAGGGTAATTATTAATATAATATTAACCCTTTTCATGCACAAGTATCCTGCTTTAGATGACAAATTATATGTCACCTATATAAAGGGGTCAAGATGAAAAATGTGATAAAATACCAGTTACCCAGAACTGACCTACCTTCTAGCCTACTTTTGAGGAAAGGTTCTTACCAAGATTTTAAAAATCTTTCAAGGTTTAAAAAAAGTCTTCCAAGGTATCAACTCATTTTTTAAATGGACTTATATTCCGTATATTACATAAAAATTAAAAAATGTGCATTTTAACAAAGTTTTCTTTTTTTTTTAATTTATTCATTTTTGAGAGAGAGACAGAGCACAAGCAGGAGAGGGGCAGAGGGAGAGGGAGACAGAATCCGAAGCAGGCTCCAGGCTCTGAGCTGTCAGCACAGAGCCCGACGCGGGGCTCAAACTCGTGAACTGTGAGTCATGACCTGAGCCAAAGCCAGGCGCTCAACCGACTGAGTCACCCAGGCACCCCTTTAACAAAGTTTTCAACAAAATTTTGAATGGATGAAAAAAGGAAGGGAACATGTAATTCTGTAATCCCACTGATGGGGTCAAACTTTTACTGAATTGTGATAAAGCTCATGCCAATGTGAAGTCCCATACGCGTGTTAAGTGAATAAATTACAGGGACAGTACTTATGAATTACCTGTGGTGAACAGATAATATAAAAGGGGCCATGTTAGACCATAAGAATCTGCAGTAATTCACAATTATATAAAAGAGATTCCTATGATGAAAGTAATCAAATTTTCTGGCTGAAAGCTATTTAGTATTTTCTTTCAAAGTTTAGGATCCTGGGAGAGTGGCATTCAAATAAGCTTGCTAAGCTGGTTGTCTAAGCTGGTTAGAAAAAAAAAAAAAAAGAATTAAACTTGTCATTATTCTACATTCTTCCCCAGATGTAAGGAAAATAACACTGGGGGCTCCACAGTGATACTGTTAAAAAGTTTACATTTTGATAATGCTCCCATTTTCTACAACATTATTTACTGAAAAAAAATCAAAATTATCCATATTAGCAGTATTAAATACGACTTTAGCTTGTTTAATATACTGACACTTAGTTATTTTTAAATAAAAAGCCTTACCTTGTAGTCCGAGACATCAGGAGAATAATCGGATGTCAGCTCCAAAAGCTAAAAAAGAAGAAAGAGCCCACAAATACACAAGCCCCGCAGTTCCTCTCCCCTGCCCTCAAGAAAACATGCAGTGGCGGGGTGCCCACTCCACCATTCTGGGAGCCCTGCCATGACCTGCGGCAAGACAGAAGTTCCAGTGGGAGAGGTTTCTTCGGTTTGGGGTGGAGAGGGGTTGGTGCTACACAGAGCCTTTCTTAACTGAGCGCTTGCTAGGTTCCACACACCAAGCTCAGCCATTTTTATTCATTCAGAAAACCGTAAGTAGGTACCTACTACATGCGAGGCACAGGACAGATATGATCTGGAAAGGGTCTAGTACATACACATATATAATCCTGACCTGCCAATGAGTAAGTTTATTTGGAGGGAGAAGAATCTTTTTGGTGGTAATTGTTGTTTTAAAATGTACCTTAAATGCAATCTTTTCTCCAACTTGTGGGGCAGCTGCTAACAGCGGTAACAAACTGTAGTCCTTGTGTGTCTCTACCGGATTCTGAAAGACAGCATGAGTCACGTGACTTTGTTACTGGTGACAAAAGTGAAGCCGTGACATCAACTGCAGACACACCCCACGGGCCTAGCGGAAGAAGCGCACTCACGATAAATAATACTTGCCTGGATAATAGTAGAGGAGTTCGTTACCATTTCATTTAGTTGCTGGTGCTTCTGATACTCAGGGTTTCTATTTAACACAAAGGAAACAGCTTGCCCTCGGCCCCGGCCTCTCCCCCGCACACCCCGACCCCTAGCTCCCTTCCAAGAAAGAAGGTCCTCTCCTCTCCCCCAGCCTCTTCCCAAACTGGTGGGGAGAGTCACGTTGGGAGGGGGCCCGGGAGGAGCCTGTCTGGCACCATTTGCGTCCGAGAGCTTCCACCCGGCAGCGTGTGGGGTCTGCGCGCACGGCCCCGGGCCCGGACAGCCTCTTCCTGCAAAGAGGCCTACAGGCTTTAAGAAACCCGCAGCGCGCTCCGGGGCGCTCTTCGACACCGTGCACTGGTCGTCCGACTCCGAGCTGGAGTCCGAACTGGAAGATGATGCTCTGGTCGTCTTGCACTTGACGGCCGCACAGGTGAAGCCAGTTTTGGCAGCCACTTTGTTTGCAGTCGTGTTTTTTGTCGAGGGCCCTTCCTTTGATAACTCGGTTGCTGTTTTCTCTGAGGAATTTCTGACCTCCAAGAGGACATTGCTGACACCATCACTGGTGGACTCATGAGAAGACTCGGACTCTGAGGAGGAAATGGGGCTGTCTTTTGGACAGACGCCCGCGCCGCCTTTCCTTTTGGCTTTGACAAGGCTGTTCCTAGCAAGTGAGCCTTTCAGAGGACCACAGTTCGAGATGGCCCAGTCCTTCACCGTCTGTGCTTTAGAAGACCTGGAGTTCTTGGTCTGCCTTTTAAGTTCGCATTTCTCCTTCCTCTTTGGTGATTTTCTTTTGGTTTCTTCGTCATCACCATCCACTACACCACACATGGCTTTGTTTTTCCTCTTGCCCTTTTTCCTCATACTCTGATCTGTGGCAGCTTTAGGTTCTAGATCCAAGGTCTTCCCATTGCTACTGTTCTCTTGCCTCTTCCAATGTTTCTTTGAATTTCTGTAATCTAGTTCGGTTTCTTCACCCTCCTCCAACTTAAATGCCCTCTTCTTTGCTTTTCTGGGTAATAAATGACTATCGTCACCATTCTTGACTGTTACAGTATTCTCCGCAGTTTCTCTCTCTTCTAATTTAACTCTAGCAAAACAACAAGAGAGAAAGCTACAGTGAGTCATTCACAGGCATGTCTCTGGGACACAGTCAGATACCAGGATGGCCGCACACTATACCTGTCATCAGTCAATGGAAAAATGTCAAATAACTTCAGGGCAAAAGACTCTTTTTGACAAAATGGTCTATATGGCATCCCTTAGAGTCAACTTTGAAGTGACGAGTTTTATTTATTGAATATCTACTGCATCCCAAGCATTTTCTAGACATTTTCTCTAATCAAATGCCACCATGAAGTAGGTATGCTTCATTTTAAGACAGATCACAGAATTACAATTCAGATAAGTAACCCACCCAAAGTCCACAGCTAACAGGCAGCAGAGATGGGATTCAAACCTCAGTCTGTCTAACTTCAAAGTTCACAATCTCTCCACTCTATTATGCCGCCTACCCCAAATGGTGATACTGCAGAGTACCCACTCTTCTTTTTATTTTCTTTTTATTTTTTAAATGTTTATTTATTTTGAGAGAGAGAAGCATGCACGTGCGTGGAGTGGGGTAGGGGCACAAACCGTGGGATCATGACCTGAGCCAAAATCAAGAGTCAGACGTTTAACCAACTTAAATTGTATTAAAAATAAAAATTTTTATTTTTAAATGTGGGCTGCTTTTTCTTAAAATCAGACTTCATTTTCATTTTGTTGAAATTTAGGAAAACTTTCTAACAATTTATGTTCTCTGAGACAGTGACAGCCATCACAAAATTCCATGACATTCTGTGATTATTAATTTTATGTGTCACCTTGACTGGGCCATGACAGCCCAGATATTTGGTTAAACATCATTCTGGGTTTGTCTGTGAGGATATTTCTAGACGAGATTAATATTTGAATGGGTAGACTAATGCCTTGGTGGCTCAGTCAGTTAAGCACCTGACTTCCGCTCAGGTCATGATCTCATGGTTCATGGATTCAAGCCCCTCATTGGGCTCTGTGCTCTGGGCTCAGAGTCTGGAGCCTGCTGCGGATTCTGTGTGGCCCTCTCTCTCTGCCCCTCCCCCACTCATACTCTGTCTCTCTCTGTCTCAAAAATAAAAGAACATTAAAGAAAACAATTTTTGAATGGGTACACTAAGCCCAGCAGATGGCCCACCCCAATGTGAATGGGTCTGACCCAATCCATTGAAGGTCTGAACAGAATTCCTTCTCTCTGCCCAACTGTCTGAGCTGGGACCTCAGCCTGCTCCTGCCTTCAGACTCACACTAGAGCTGGAACTTACACCATCGGCTCCCCTGGATCTCAGGCCTTTGGACTTGGACTGGAACTTTATCATCGGTTCTCTTAGGTCTCTGGCTTGCCAATTGTGAATCTTGGGACCTCTCAGCCTCTCTAATCTCATGAGCCAATTCCTTATAACAGATTCGTATCTCTGTATTTATCATTTCCTATTGCTTCCAGTTCTCTGAAGAACCCTAACACACATCTCATCCAAAATGATTACAGTAAAGGAGCTCTGTTGCTCCATGGCCTGGCAACAGCTACCTCTAATATGTGCAGTCCAATGACAGAGAGCCCAGAGTGTCCCCAGTGTCAAGTTCATAGCGGGTGCTCAAAATCGTCTGCTAAAAACAGGCAATATACTTTTAATATGTTTATATCCAGCTATATATTTCATCAATTTTTTTAGTAACCAGTGAAAGATGTATAATCATATTTGAAAATAAAGTATAATTGGTGAATAAGAATATATAAGCATTCTTTAAATTCTTTTAAGGGACTGTAATACCGGTGGATTTATCTCAATGTGGCAGGTGAAAAAATCCTCAATTATTCTTCAGAATACACAGATACACAGACACATAGAAAGCAAAGTCAAAGCTACTGATATCAGGATAAAGAGAGAAAAAAAAAAGTATGAACAATCAGAGATTTAGATTATAAAAATACATCATCCTGTATTCCCAGGATGGACTTCAGCATCTAGCAGCAAGGAAGTGATTCTTAAATGGGCAAAAACTAGCTGGAAATCCTGTGACTCTAAGAACAACTGGGGAACTTGTAAGAATAATGGATTGTCCCTTGACATTCTTGATTAATTTGTTTTACTTTGTAGCAATGCTATGATTCAAGTTTCAATTCTAAGGCAACCAATTAGGACTGAATTTTCCATCAAACTTTGAAAAGGGTTGCAAGACTCTGTTCAGTCATTGCGGTTTATTAAATCACTGGAACCCGGCACCTGCTGCCTTTCAGAGGAGCCTGCAAGACCCTCATGCTTACAAAAGCAGCCCTTGGCATCACCTTACCCATTCTGAAGACAGTGAATCTGTGGATTCTGATATGAAGGTATGACCTATGACTGCTGCCGCCTTATTCACTATCTGTGATTCCTGAGGAGAATCATTTCTGTTGGGAACATAATAAGATTGAGGAACAAAATGCCATCCAGAGAGTAAGAAATGGTTCACCTGGGTCTGCCGAGTTACCAACCAATTCCTTTCAGGGTATGCACTTTCCCTGGCAATGTCCTTCATTTCTTTACTTGGATCACAGACAACAAATATAGCTGTCCTTGTACAAAGAGAAGTGAATTACCTATGTAATTAGCAGTGAAAGAGATTTAATTCCAAGAAATTTCTAAAACAGACTCTCCAGTGTTCATGCAAACTCTGTAGGGCAAGCCAGGTGATATTATCAAAATGCAAGGTGATCCTTTTTTTTTTTTTTTTAAAGATTTATTTATTTCAGTAATCTCTACACCCACTGTGGAGCTTGAACTCAGACCCCGAGATCAAAATCACATGCTGTTTAGACTGAGCCAGCCACGTGCCCACGTTAAAGGTGCTTCCTTTAAATGTGCAATTTATTGGGGCGCCTGGGTGGCTTGGTCGGTTAAGCGTCGGACTTCGGCTCAGGTCATGACCTCACGGTCCGTGAGTTCGAGCCCCGCGTCGGGCTCTGTGCTGACAGCTCAGAGCCTGGAGCCTGTTTCAGATTCTGTGTCTCCCTCTCTCTCGGACCCTCCTCTGTTCATACTCTGTCTCCCTCTGTCTCAAAAATAAATAAACGTTAAAAAAAAAAATTTTTTAAAATAAATGTGCAATTTACTTTCTGTCTTTTAATGTTTTTTTTATGCGGGGGGGGGGGGGGATGGGCAGAGAGAGGGAGACAGAGTATCTGAAACTGGCTCTGTGCTGATAGCAGTGAGCCCGATGTGGTGCTCGAACTCACAAGCCACAAGATCATGACCTAAGCCGAAGTCGGACGCTCAATCGACTGAGCCACCCAGGCGCCCCTAAATGTGCTACTTCACTTCTAGGATTCGATCACACAGAAATACAGGCACGTCCAACTGCATAGCCTGACCCCCCCACCCACTGCGGGCCACCCACTTTTGGCCAAG
This sequence comes from Neofelis nebulosa, assembly GCF_028018385.1. Classification (NCBI taxonomy): domain Eukaryota; kingdom Metazoa; phylum Chordata; class Mammalia; order Carnivora; family Felidae; genus Neofelis; species Neofelis nebulosa. Next base: position 46,006,821 of record NC_080797.1, read on the forward strand.
GCCCAAGCGATTGGATTCAAATCCTTGTTCTGCCACTTTAAGTTTTTAAAATAGTAGCTTAACCTTTCTCATTTGTAAAAATGGGGATAGTGATAATAATTTTAATACTCAGATGAGCTATCATGTATATTTAGGGCAGTGCCAGACTCAGAGCAAGTACCATCCAAATGTTAACTCTAATTTTTGTTAATACAATAAATGTTGTTAGTCCTCCCAGGGCAGGAGTTAGTGGGCTTTAATGAATTCGTCCCATCAAACAGAGATGGAATTCAACAAGGAGAGTAAAAAGGTAGAGCTGGACTCTCTTTGGGTCCCCTCTGTTCCCTGCAGTCTCCCTCCGTCTGGCTGTGGCATTATCACCTTCAGAGAGGTAAAGCTACTGGACCAAGGGAACACAACTGATGAGTCAAGATGCACGCCCAGGGTTCTGACTCCCGACCTTGAATTCTTAATCACATTGCTGTCTTCCTTTTCACACAGTACTGAAAAAAAAGTAACTCCTATATTGTTGGTATAAAGACAGACCTGTGCAACTTTTCTGGAGGCTAATTTGACAGTACTTACCAAATTTTAAAATTTGACCAACAAGTACCTCTTCTGGGAATGCATCTGGCTAAATCACTGCCCAAGCACACACAGACACGCAAGAATGCTCACTACAGCAATGTTTACCAGTGGAAACCAGAAAACAACTACCATGGGGAGTGCCTGGCTGACTCAGTTGGTAGAACATGTGACTCTTGATCTCAGGGTTGTGAATTTGAGCCCCATGTAGAGATTACTTAAAAATAAAATCTTAAGAAACAAACAAAAACAAAACAAAAAAACTGCCATGGTCGAAATGTTAGTGTCCCCCACAAAATCCATGTTGAAATCCTAACCACCAATGTGATGGAATTAGGAAGTGGGAACTTTGGAAGCTGCTTAGGCCATGAGCGTGGACCCCGCATGAATCAGATTAGTGCTCGTATCCAAGAGACCCTACAACACTCCCTAGTCCCATCCACCACATGAGGACACAGTGAGAAGGTGCCATCTACGAACCAGAAAGCAAACCTCACTAGACACCAAATCTGCTGGCACCTTGATCTTGGACTCCCCAGTCTCTGAACTGTAAGAAATTAATTTCCGTTGCTTTATTTTTCAATTTATTTTTAATTTTTTTTAACATTTATTATTTAGTTTTGAGACAGAGGGAGACAGAGTATGAACAGAGGAGGGTCCGAGAGAGAGGGAGACACAGAATCTGAAACAGGCTCCAGGCTCTGAGCTGTCAGCACAGAGCCCGACGCGGGGCTCGAACTCACGGACCGTGAGATCGTGACCTGAGCCGAAGTCGGACGCTTAACCGACTGAGCCACCCAGGCGCCCCTTTAATTTATTTTTTAAATTTTTTAATGTTTATTTATTTTTGAGAGAGAGACAGGGACAGAGTGTGAGCAGGGAAGGGGCAGAGAGAGAGGGAGACACAGAATCCGAAGCAGGCTTCAGGCTCTGAGCTGTCAGCACAGAGCCCTACTCGGGGCTCAAACTCACAAACCTCAGGATCATGACCTGAGCTGAAGTCGGACACTTAGCTGACTGAGCCACCCGGGTGCCAATTTCTGTTGTTTATAAGCTACCCAGATTATGGTATTTTTATTATAACAGCCCAAATGAACTAAGATAACAACCTAAAATGTCCATTAGGAAGAAATTGGTTAAATAAATTTATGGCATGTAAAAGAATACTATGTGGCATTTAAGAAACATTGTTTTTACATTTATTTATTTTTGAGAGACAGAGCGTGAACAGGGGAGGGGCAGAAAGAGAAGGAGACACAGAATCCGAAGCAGGCTCCAGGCTCTGAGCTGTCAGCACAGAGCCCGACCCAGGGCTCAAACCCATGAACCATGAGATCATGACCTGATCTGAAGTCAGACGCTCACCTGACTGAGCCACCCAGGCACCCCTACTATGTGGCATTTAAAAAGAAGCATGTAGGGGCACCTGAGTGGCTTATAGAGTTCAGCATCCAACTCTTGATTTTGGCTCAGGTCATGATCCCAGCGTCGTGGGACTGAGCCCTGCGTCAGGCTCCACACTGAGCATGGAACCTGCTTAAGATTCTCTCTCTCTCTCTCTCTCTCTCTCTCTCTCTCTATCTCCCCTTCTGCCCCTCTCCCCAGCTCATGCACTCTCTCTTTAAAACAAAAAAATAGGGGCGCCTGGGTGGCGCAGTCGGTTAAGCGTCCGACTTCAGCCAGGTCACGATCTCGTGGTCCATGAGTTCGAGCCCCGCGTCAGGCTCTGGGCTGATGGCTCGGAGCCTGGGGCCTGTTTCCGATTCTGTGTCTCCCTCTCTCTCTGCCCCTCCCCCGTTCATGCTCTGTCTCTCTCTGTCCCAAAAATAAATAAAAAACGTTGAAAAAAAAAAAAAACAAAAAAATAAAATAAATTTAAAAAAAGAATGATGTACATCACATACCATATACACTAAAATGAAAGATACCCAAGATATGTTAGGTAAAAAAGTGAGGTGCAGGGGTGCCTGGGTGGCTCAGTCAGTTGAGAGTCAGACTCTTAATTTTGGCTCAGGTCATGATCCCAGGGTCATGGGGTCAAGTCCTGCATCAAGATCTGTGCTCAGCACAGAACTTGCTTAAGATTCTCTCTCTCTCAGGGCGCCTGGGTGGCTCAGTCGGTTAAGCATCCAACTCTTGATTTCAGCTCAGGTCATGATCTCACGATTCATGAGTTCGAGCCCCTCAGGCTCCATGCTGGCAATGTGGAGCCTGCTCGGGATTCTCTCTCTCCCACTCTCTCTGCCTTTCCCCAGCGCTCTCTCTCTCTCTCTCTCTCTCTGCCCCTCTCCCCCAATGGCACTCGCTCTGTCTCTCTAAAAAAAAAAAAAAAAAAAAAAAAAAAGTCAGGTGCAGGACAATATGTATATTATAATGGCATGTGTATTTAAAAAGTATATGTTTGCGTGTGTATGAGAAAAAAAATCTAGGAAGACAGACCCCAAACTTAACTGAGGATACTTCTAGAGAGTGGGGTAACACCGGAAAGAGTATGTGAGAAGATAAATAAGGGACTCTTTACCTTGAGCCATTTTAAAGTATAAATCTTTTTTCGTCTGTCAAAGCAGAAAAAGTCAGACTGTGGGCGCGTAAGAGAATGGGCCGTGAGGAAATGGCCGTGGCATACAAGTGAGGAGAAACCTCTCCAGCCTCACGGGATAGCCACCACCTGGCTCACCTTTCCCCATTAGACTTTTCAGTACTCCAGCAACCCCTACAGAATCCTTCTGCGGCCAGATGCATCTCTTCACCGAGTCAGGCTAGCTTTTGCCTCCACTAGTAATGGGCTACCCAACATTTCCATTTCCTACATGTCCTTCAAGGTGCTGCAAAATTCCCTGACCCCTTGTGTTTCACGAAGATCTCTCCCTTCTCCACTGTCTCCTGCGCTTAGCAACACAATCTAGTGTAATTATCCAGGCTGCCTGCCTGCATCACACAAGAAGGTAACATACAAAAACATGAAACTAGTTATCTTGGTCTACTCCAACAATATTAGGAACCTTTAAAAAAAAAAGAGACTAGGCTTTCTTCTGCAGCTATGGAGAAAGGTGAATCTGTTGGGGGAAGACAGAAATGATGGAAAACAGGAAACCACAAAAACATACGAAATTTTTACAAATTGGGGTGCCTGGGTGGCTCAGTCGGTTGGGCGTCCGACTTCGGCTCAGGTCATGATCTCACAGTTCGTGGGTTCGAGCCCTGCATCGGGCTCTGTGCTGACAGCTCAGAGCCTGGAGCCTGTTTCGGATTCCGTGTCTCCCTCTCTCTCTCTGCCCCTCCCCTGTTCACGCTCTGTCTCTGTCTCAAGAATAAATAAACATTAAAAAAAAATTTTAAACAACAATTTTTACAAATTCAATTTTTTTCCTAAGGTCTGCCCCATTAACCACCGAAGCCAGCTACAGAGATATTTCTTACCATACACAGTTATGCATTTTAAGTGTTCAGGAGGAATTCAGCCTGCCACCGTGCTATGTTTATTTCTTATAAAAGCCATCATCATTTGCTTTTGACATTGTTCACTTCATTATACAGAGTGTAATTCCCAGGTGATTCATTACTTGAGGTGTAACTGCACTGCAGTTAGTGAGCAGCAAGTTAGTAATTCATTAGGCAGGGGGTAGGTCAGAAAGTAAACTTCACAGGAGGGGATACAGTCCTTACAACCGTAACATTTAAGCAGTTCCTGAATTGCACAAATAATGGAAAGCTATTTCAGTGAATAAAAAGGAAAAAGAACTCTTTTTGAAATTTTAACTATTTCAAATTGTCTTTAGAAACGACTAAACATTAGTAAATCACAGCATTCCCATTTTTAAGAGAGACACACACACAAAGATGTAGTAATTGTTCCAAACTGAATTCCCTGATGTTCTGAAGAAATCTCATGAATCTGACATGCTCTGAGGAAAGAATATTCAACAAAGAGCAAGTGGAGGAAGCAGCCTGGTTCAAAACTCTAGAATTTTTTCATTGTACCTGAAGTTTTAAAAAGAAGCCCTGAATAAATTAGTCTAAGATAAGAATCCAAACTGAAATGATCCTGTCTTACCATTTTATTGAGACAAATCAACCACACATGGGCAATTCATACCACAATGGCTCCTCAATACCCACCTCTGTGTCATTTTTAAATTTTATTTATTTGTTTATTTGGAGAGAGAGAGAGAGCGAGCAGGGAAAGGGCAAAGACAGAGGGAGAGAGAGAATCCCAAGTAGACTTTGCACTCTCAGCCCAGAGCCCTACTCAGAGCTGGACCTCACGACTGTGAGATCATGCATGACTTGAGCCAAGATCAAGAGTCTGAGCTCAACTGCGGGGCGCCTGGGTGGCGCAGTCGGTTAAGCGTCCGACTTCAGCCAGGTCACGATCTCGCGGTCCGTGAGTTCGAGCCCCGCGTCAGGCTCTGGGCTGATGGCTCGGAGCCTGGAGCCTGTTTCCGATTCTGTGTCTCCCTCTCTCTCTGCCCCTCCCCCGTTCATGCTCTGTCTCTCTCTGTCCCAAAAATAAATAAAAAATGTTGAAAAAAAAAAAAAAAAAAAAAAAAAGAGTCTGAGCTCAACTGACTAAGCCGCCCAGGCGCCCCCTCAGTATCATTTTTTTTTTATTTCCAAAAGCATATTTAAAACTATTTTATTTTCCAATTCACAACCCAAAAGGTCCCAAACACCTACTTAAATGAACCATAAAATACCCAGGTGAGGCAAGAATGACACCGTAAGTCTCAGGAGATCTGGCAGGAGCTTACTAAGGCTGGACAAACTGCACGCTTGAAAGAGAACATGACTGTTCTATTTGCCTGGGCCCCCTGCACCTGACCTTGCCAGCCGCCAGGGGAAGGCCAGGTCTCATGCACATCCGCATCCGGCGCATGTAACACAGTGCCTGGGTAAGAACGCGCTTGCTAAATCAAGGTTGCAAGAAGCACGCGCCCGGCCCGGGCACCAGATCACTGTCTTCCCAGGTTTGTCCCACTAACCACTTGCCCCCGGAGCACTCCGGGAAGGATGCTCCTCCCAGTGCAGATTCCTGAGCCCCATCCCGGCCTAGACTAATCAGCATCCCTCCGGTGCACGAATGAGCAGCTTGACAGCCCCACCCCACGCCCACCCCCACTCCACACCCCTCACCCACGCGCGGCCTCCAGAGGCCCGAGGCGCCCCGGGCGTGCGCAGGCGCGTCCCCGGCCCACCGCCCACCCCGCCACCCCCAACCCCGCGCCTCGCCCACCTGAGGCAGTCGTTGTCTCGTACCAGGCGCGCGCTCTCGGCTGGGGGCAAAAGCCCCCCCTCCAAGTAGAGGCCCAGGATGGCCCCAGAACTGAAGCCGAAGCGCTGGCGGATGAGACTAATGAGATCCGTGACCACTCGGCATCTGTTCAAGTCGACGAGAAGCCAAAAGGCCGTGCAGTGAGGGGTAGCTGGAGGCGGATAATCAAATTGAAGCCGTAGCCTAACCGTCTCGGAGGCCGCCATCTTGCCCGCTGCTCAACGGAAGCCGAGAGACACCACAGGGCTACCGAGAGGCGTGCTCGGCGGCCCGCCCCCTGGGGCCTTTTAACGTATGCCCTCTATTGGCTGCCAGTGGCTACTGCAGGCTCCCGTGACCCGCAAGATCGCGGAGCGGGGTTGATTCGATTCCATTTTGCTCATCGCTGGGTTAGGGAAGGGCATAAGTGAAATAAATGCCTTCATTCCTTTCCCGCTGAGCTCTATGCAGGGTCGAAATTTAGGCAACTCTCTGGATAAACAAGCACTTCTCAGTCGTTGTCTTCTAAGATATTTGCTTATATATGGAAAAGAATTTCAAAAAAGGAGTTACTCCCAATACATTTGACAATTTTTTCGTTGGTAAAGAGTTGGAAAAGATGCATTTCCTGGTATATTGTAAATATACGTTTAAAATAAAACCACTTGTCACTCCTTTACATGTGCCTAGTGGAATTGAAAGACCTTATCGGTGTAATACTTACCACCATCCATATTTTATTTCTATTTTTTTAATGTTTATTTTTGAGAGACACAGAGCGCAAGTGGAGGAGGGGCAGAGAGAGAGGGAGACACAGAATCTGAAGCAGGCTTCAGGCTCTGAGCTGTCAGCACAGAGCCCAACCTGGGGCTCGACCTCATGAATCGCAAGATCATGACCTGAGCCTAAGTCAGATGCCCAACCGACTAAGCCACCCAGGTGCCCCATCCATATTTTAAAATATAAAAATAAGCCCCCTTATTAACCACTAGGTAAGTAAATCATAAAGTGTACATCATTCAAATTTCCATTCCATCCGTTCACATAGCATATTAATTCCTTTAGTTTTCATGACAAAGATATGAATTATGAACTATTACTATTCCCATTTTGAAGATTAAAAAAAAAAGGGTTTAGATTAAGTAACTAACCCAAGGTTACTGGACTAGTAAATGCTAATATTTTGTAGTCAGTGGACACATTGAAAGAAAATTTTTTGGGAAATTTTATTTTCCTGTAACCCTAATGCTGTATATCTTCTGATTGAGTTATTATTACTGTTATGAATGGTACACAACTGATCAAAATAGCATAAAACATCACACATTTTGGTACATAATTATTAAACAGGGAAAATAAAATGGACTTGGAAACATCTATTAATGAAATGGAGCTGCCTTTTTTTTTTTATTTATTAGGTCAAGTCTTTCTGGATGAATATTGCTAAATGAGACAGGGCTCCACATTGATTCTAGATCGATTTTTTTGTTTTTATAGATGTAAAGTCCTGAGAAAACTTGTTCATTTATATAAGTGGATAAGAATAGAAGGGCTTGGGGCGCCTGGGTGGCTCAGTCGGCTGAACGTCTGACTTGGGCTCAGGTCATGATCTCACTGTTCTTGAGTTCGAGCCCTGCATAGGGCTCTCTGCTGTCAGCACAGAGCCTGCTTTGGATCCTCTCTCTGCCCCTCCCGGGCTCACACATGCATGCACTCTCGTTCCCTCTCAGAAATAATAAATAAACATTAAAAAAAAAAAAAAAAGAATAGAAGGCCTTACGTCGTTGGCAATGTCAGGCAGTTGTTTAAACTCCTTCCAAGTTACATGCTAAAGTTTCCTAGAGATCTTCCTTTAAAATTTTTTTTCGGGGGTACCTGGGTGGCTCAAGCCATTAAATTAAGCGTCCACCTTCTGCTCAGGTCATGATTTCGCGGTTGTGAGTTTGAGCCCCGCGTCAGGCTCTGTGCTGACAGCTTCTCAGAGCCTGGAGCCTGCTCCAGATTCTGTTGTCTCCCTCTCTCTTTGCCCTTCCCCCACTCAAAATCTCTCTCTCTCTCTCTCTCTTTCTGAAAATTAAAGAAAAACACTTAAAAATTTTATTTTCAGTACTCCATCAGCCAACAATTCAATTATGTTGCATAATGTTAAAAACAAAGAATTGGGAATCACCTGACATCCAAAAGGAGCGTTTGCCCAGTCGCTAGAGTCATTCACTTTCTCAATATTTGGGACAGCTCTACTGAGACTTAAGGGATGACTACACCACTTAATCTTACATTTAGAGGTGCTTGGTTTATGGAGCTAAATGAGATGAAATGGGTAAAAAACGAGAATTGTAATCAAAGACTTGAATATTCATGGGTAGAGAGATGGTGGACGTTTGAACTGTTACAGATTTACTAGCAATTTAATTTGATAGTCGAAATCAATTATGTTTATAAGCACTCATTTGACTGAATTGAAAGAGAGTATCAATATCTAAGAGAAAGGAGTTGATCCCAATAGAAAGAAGCCGTTTTCTCAAGGTCAGGGCATTACTAGATTTTATGTATCAATGATTGCTGCCTTGTCCATTATTTACTGTAGAATGCACTACAGTTCTCCCTAAAGTTAATCTAAATTTAATAAACCTGGTACAAATAAATAACCAAGTGTAGTAGGTGCCAGTAAGGCTACATAGATGGAGGCAGGAGAGAGAAAAAGATACGTTTACTTTGGAGAACAGAAACAGTGCCATCACATTCTCAGGCAATCAGCTTTAGGAAGAAGTTCAAGTGGGGGCGCCTGGGTGGCTCAGTCTGTTGAGTGTCCAACTCTTGATTTCAGCTCGGGTCATGACCTCACAGTTCTTGGGTTGGAGCCCCGTGTCAGGCTCTGTGGTGACAGTGCAGAGCCAACTTGGGATCCTCTCTCTCTGTCCCTCCCTCTTTCTGTCTCCTACAAAATAAATAAATAAGTAAACATTAAAAAAAAAAAAAAGATTCACAGATGAGAAAGAAAAGATTAGTGAACTTGAAGACACAGTAATAGGAGCTATCTTAAATGAGACACAGAGGGGCACCTGTGGCTCAGCCAGTTAAGCATCAGGTCATGATCTCACAGCTTGTGGGTTCCATCCCCGTGTCAGGCTCTGTGCTGACAGCCCCAAGTTCAGAGCTTGTAACCTGGAGCCTGCTTTGCCTCTCCCCCACTTTCACTCTGTCTCTCTCTCAAAAATAAATAAGCATCAACAACTTTTTTTTTAATGCTGAAAGAAAAATACTGTGACCTTGAAACTCTTTACCCCGTGAAATTGTCTTTAAAAAATGAAAGTGAGTGGTGTCTGGGTGGTTCAGTGAGTTAAGTGTCTGACTTCAGCTCAGGTCAGGATCTCATGGTTCAGGAGTTTGAGCCCCACATCAAGCTGTCTGCTGGCACCACAGAGCCCACTTTGGTTGCTTTTTAAAAAAAAATTTTTTAATGTTTATTTATTTTTGAGAGAGACAGAGAGAGAGAAAGTGCAAGAGGTGGTGGGACAGAGAGAGAGGGAGACACAGAATCCAAAGTAAGCTCCAGGCTCTGAGCTGTCAGCACAGAGCCTGACATGGGGCTCAAACTCACAAACTGTGAGATCATGACCTGAGCCAAAGTCGGACACTTAACCAGCTGAGCCACCCAGGTACCCCAGCACAGAGCCCACTTGGGATCCTCTGGCTCCCTCTTTCTCTGCCCCTCTCTGGCTTGTGCTCCCTCTTTCTCTCTCTCTTTCTCTCTCATAAATAAATAAATAAATAAATAAATAAATAAATAAATAAATATTTTAAAAAATGCAGAATCTCGGGGCGCCTGGGTGGCTCAGTTGGTTAATCGTCTGACTCTTGATTTTGGCTCAGGCCATGATCTCACAGGTTACTGGAATCTAGCCCTGCATTGGGCTCTGCACTGACAGCCCAGAGTTTGCTTGGGATTCTCTCTTTCCCTTTCTCTCTGCCCCTCCCCCTGTCTCATTCTCTCTCTCTCTCTCTCTCAAAAGAAATAAACTTAAAAAGAAAAAAAAAGGAAGAAGTTCAAGTGAAAAAAAGAGATGTATAATCTGATTCTCTTAAAACCATGCAGTCCTGTTTCACCTTAGAAAGTGTTTGGGTAAAAAAAAAGAAAAAAGAAAAAAAATCAGATATAAATCCAGAAGCCAGTTTAAAAAAAGAAAAGAAAGTGTTTGGGTACTCTTCAGCACTTACTTGCCCCCCCCCCCCCCCCCCCCCCCGTCTGAAGACTGCTACTCCAAAAGTGAAAAGGTACTTAAGCAGCAGGTGGCTTTTAAGTCCTTGCATGACTATTCTTGTTTCCTTCCTGGAGATAGTCAAATGACACCATTCCCTCTACTATGGGAACCAGGCGTGATGACAAAGGGTTGACACTACACTGTAATTCTAAGAGTCAGATCTAACCTTAGCTATAATCCAATTGAATCTAATGTAATCTAAGAGTCTGAACCAAAGTATTAAATTATTTTAATAAGGCTGGGTGGTAGGTACCCAATTCGGTGTGCTTATCCGTATTTTGCCATGTTCGTGACTACAAAAATTTATAGAAAGGACCTATTCTTTTTTCAAATTACCCTTTAGAAGTTTCTAAACCCTTGTCTAAATTATAAATTCAGATACCCTTTGACCTGGCAATTCCACATCTAGGCATTTATCCTACAGATAGACTAATACTATGTGCAAAGGCTCCTGCGTCATGTTTGCTGAAACGTTGTAAAAACAAACAACAAGAAACAAATAGTCATCGACGGGGATTTAATTTAATAAAATTAGTGTACGTCCAATGGTTGTATAGAATTCCGCTGTATCAAAATGTACTCAGTTAAACCCCTATTGAGGTAGTTCCAAATACATTGCCATGGAAATGTGCCTAGGATATAATGAAAGGGCAAGGAGCAGAGAAGTATATATTTTATGTTTCTATTTGCTTTCCTTTTTCAAATTAAGTTTTTTTAGTATGAGATAATTATAGAGTCACATGCTGTTGTAGAAAATAGTACAGGGAGATCCATGTGACCTTTGCCCCAGTGATAACCAGGACATTGACATTGATATAATCAAAGTACAGAGCAATTCCATCATCACAATGATCTTTCCTGTTGCTCTGTTACAGCCACTGCAAGGCTTTCCATTTCTATGATTTTGTCATTTCAAGAATACTAGGGGCGCCTGGGTGGCTCAGTCGGTTAAGCATCTGACTTCAGATCTCATGGTTCGTGAGTTCCAGCCCCGAGTCAGGCTCTGTGCTGACACCTTGGAGCCTGGAGCCTGCTTCAGATTCTGTGTCTCCCTCTCTCTGCACCTCCCCTGCTCGCATTCTGTCTCTCTCTCTCAAAAATAAATAAACATTGAAAAAGAAATTAAAAGGGGCGCCTGGGTGGTGCAGTCGGTTAAGCGTCCGACTTCAGCCAGGTCACGATCTCGCGGTCTGTGAGTTCGAGCCCCGCGTCAGGCTCTGGGCTGATGGCTCGGAGCTTGGAGCCTGTTTCCAATTCTGTGTGTCTCCCTCTCTCTCTGCCCCTTCCCCGTTCATGCTCTGTCTCTCTCTGTCCCAAAAATAAATAAAAACCGTTGAAAAAAAAAATTTAAAAAAAAAAAAAGAAAAAAAAAGAAAAAGAAATTAAAGAATGTTATAGGAGAGGGGCGCCTGGGTGGCTCAGTAGGTTAAGTGTCTGACTTTGGCTCAGGTCACCATCTCAGGGCTTGGCTCCTGAGTCTCCCTCTCTCTCTGCCCTTCCCACACTAGCACATGGCATGTACTTTCTCTCTCTCTCTCTCAAAAATAAATAATACACATTTTTTGAAGAAGTATATGAGTGAAATCATAAAGTATGTAACCTTTTGGTGTTGGCTTCCATTCCCCCTCAGCAGAACTCTCTGGAGATTCATCCAGGTTGTTGTGTGTGTCCACAGTTTGTTCCCTATTATGGTTGAATAGCATTCCATGGCATGGACGAACCAGTTGGTTTAACCATTTGGGTTGAAGGCCTGTTGGCTCTGTTCAAGGTCATTTGGGTCGTTTCTAGTTTGGGGTTATTACAAAATAAAGCTCCTATAAACATTTATTTACAGATTTTTTTTTTTTTAATGGGAGCATAAGTCTTTATTTCTCTGGGATAAATGCCCAGGACTACAATTGCTGGGTCATATGATAGTTGCATGGTTAGTTTTTTAAGAAATTGCCCAACTGTTTCTCAGAGTAGCTGAACTATTTTGTATTCCCACTTGCCATGTATGAAGTGATTCAATGTCTCCATACCCTGGCCACCCTTTGGCCTTGTTGTGTTTTTCATTTCTACTTTTCTGATAGATATGTAGTGGTTTCTCATGGTTTTAATTTGCATTTCCCTAATGGCTAATCGTGTTAGACACATTTCCCTCTACTTATTTGCTATCTTCTTCTGTGAAATATCCCTTCAAGTCTCTTACCCATGTTCTGTGTGGATTGCTTGCTTTTTCTACTGTTGAATTTTGAGAGATCTTCATATATTCTAAATACTTCTACTACTATTCTGTTAGATGTGGTGTTTGCAAATATTTTCTCCCACTCTGTAGTTTGTCTCATCATTCTCTTAACAGGGCTTTCCATAAAGCAATAGTTTTCCAATTTAACGAGGTCCAGTTTCTCAGTTTTTCCTTTTGTGAGTCATGTTCTTGGTATCCTTTGATAACCTAGTAACTCTTTGCCTGGCACCATGTCCCAAATTTTCTCTTCTCCCCCGCCCCACAAACTCTTATATTTTGCATTGAAGTCTGTGGTCCATTTTGCGTTATTTTTTTGTATAAGATGTGAGACTTATATTGAGGTCCCTTTTCTTTGCCTCTGGATAGCCAATTGCTCTAACACCATTTGTTGAAAAGGCTACGTTTCCTCCATTGAATTGTTTTTGAACTGTTGACACTGAGGACACAGGTCACCCCAAGATGGGCCACTTTGACATGAAGATTATTTTGAGTCGAAGGCAAATGAGACCCTATGGGCTCAAGAGAAAATTTGTCCCTCCCTTAACTACATAGAAGAATCTAAGTTGGGGGTCTTTCCCAGAATAAGGGTTATTAGCAGGGACCAACTTTATCTGAGGGACCCGTCTGTATGGTGGGGCGCTGCCCCACCTAATTACCCCACCTAATTACCTTCTATCTGTTCTTCTTCTTATGGCTCTTATTCTTTCCTCTGAAGTGCCAGACCCTTACCCCTTTCTCCTCAGTTCAGGATGACATATGTACCTCATTTTGCTTGTCTCTGGAATTTCCATGTCTGTGTGGATTCCCCGTATGTGTGCTGTTACATTTGATTTTCTCCTGTTAATCTGCATGTATGTCTAGCTGTATATCAGCTCGAAGGACCTTTGAAGGGGCAAGAATTCTCACTCCCCCAAAAAACCTTTGTCAAAAATCAGCTGGGGGGCAGTGCAGAGCCTCATGTGGGGCTTAAACCCACAAACCCATGAGACTGTGACCTAAGCCAAAATCAAAAGTTGGGCCTTTAACTAACTGAACCACCCAGGTGCCCCCTAAGGTTTTATTTTTAAGTATTCTCTACACCCTAGGTGGGACTCAAACCCACAACCCTGAGATGGAGAGTCACAAGCTCTACTGACTGAGCCAGCCAGGTACCCCAGGAATGTGATCTTTAACAGCTAAATTAGAATTTCCTGGTAAGCTCTAGTTAAGTAATCTATGTGATAACTCGCTTCCCCCACCCCAAGAAAAGCCTTGCCTGAAACAATCCTTTCTTTTGTTCGTAGCTTCCTTGTCCAGAGGTTTCTGCCTACAAAAGCCTTCCATTTTGTATAGCTCCTTGGATCCCCTTTCTTTCTGTCTGCTAGACGGTATGCTAGCAGATTCATGTATCATTGAATACAGCCAACAAGATCTTTAAAATTTCTTTCAGTTGAGGGATGCCTGGGTGGCTCAGTTGGAGGAATGTGGGACCCTTGAACTTGGGGTCATGAGTTTGAGCTCCGTATGGGGTGTAGAGGTTACTTAAATAAATAAAACTTAAAAAAAAAACAACTTAGTTGAATTTTACTGGTTCAACACACCTGTATACATTACCATTACTTCAGGAAATTACCTTATGTTCCTTCCCTGTCAATGTCTGAGGTTTTATCCCCCAGGGGGCAACCATAGTTTCTAGTTGATTTTACACCATTGTTTTATCAGGCAGTTGCCTGGCCCTTACCTGTGTCTCCATACCATATAAGCCCATCCCGTGCTTAAAAGTTATATCATAATGTTTGTCGACTTTTATGCAATAGTTATCACTTCTATTTTATTTTAGAGAAATAATCCCAAATATGAAAAATACCATATGGAAAAATATATTTACTATAGCTTTATTTTTACAATGAAAACCTGAAACCCTGTAATGGTTAAGAGTATTTAAAGCTCTGGTGACAGAGACCAACTTGGAAGCTTTATTATTTTTTTTAATGCTTTAAAAAAATTTTTTTCTTTAGAGAGAGAGAAAGCACCCATGAGCAGGGGAGAGGGGCAGAGAGAGAGAGAGAGAGAGAGAACCTTAAGCAGACCCCATGCTCAGTGAGGAGCCTGATATGGGGTTCAGTCTCATGAACCTCGAGATCATGACCTGAGCCAAAATCAAGAGTTGGATGCTCAACTGACTGAGCCACCCAAGCATCCCCAATTTGGAAGCTTTAGATAAGGAAAAGCTTAAAATAATGTTTGTAACACAGTTATTTCTGTTTGACTAAGGGTGTAACTTGGATGTGTATCTTTCTAACGTTCCTCTACAGGCTTATCCCCAATACCCTCATAATGGCATTTTACACATTCCCGGAGCACCCCTGAGAACCCAGTTGTCTAATTCTTTTCTCTGGCCCAAATCTCAGTGGGCTTGCCCTTCACTGGCAGGACTGTCATTCCACAACGCTGCAGATAAAAACATCTGTCCACTTAAGACAGGCAGGGGGAGAGGGATGCAGAGGGGAGCAGGAAAAGGAGTTGTCACCTGGACTTTGTTTTGTTTTGTTTTCTGTCAAGTGAACGTTTGAAATAGAATATATGGCAGCAGCCTTACTCTCGTACTGTCCTTGTATTGCCCTGTTTCCTAGCTCTACGAGGTGAGTTATTCAGTATACTCAGAGAAAAAAACAAAAAAACAAAAAAACCTTTTCACACACACACACACACACACACACACACGAAACAATCCTACCATTCTTTTCCTCCTTTCCCCTTCCCAAACCTGTAATTCCCTCTCTTAAATGACTGTTGTGGGGTGCCCAGGGTTTCAGTCCATGAAGCAACCAACTTTTGATTTCCACTCAGGTCATGATGTCACAGTTTGTGAGTTTGAGCCCCACACCTGGCTCTGCACTGACCGCAGGGAGCCTGCTTGAGATTATCCCTCTCTCTCTGCCCCTCCTCCACTCTCACACTCTCTCTCTCAAAAATAAATAAACATAAATAAATAAACTTAAAAAAATAAAGCTGGCTTAAAAATTAGAAAAATAAAATGACTTGTGAAGACAATGTTAACACAGAATGATACTATTGACAAATTAGCAACACAGGAAAAAACAATAATTTTTTTATTATTGTACTTAAAACGAAGACTAGAGAAAAATATATCCCAATGCCAACAATGGTTTGTTTCGTAGGATCTAAATTTTTTTTAATTTCCAAAATGTTCATAATATATGTAACTTTATAGTCAAAATAACTTTAAAGATAAGTCTATGAAAATGGAATCGCAGTTTTCAACGACCAGCGGGTTCAAGCGTCATGTGTTCGGAGGTAGATGCACCAGCTTTTGAAATGTCAGCCCTGTTGCTGGGGAGGGAAGAGATGAGCGGGGCAGAAAGGACGGTTCTCGCCATTTCTTCGCAGCGTCTCAGTCCTGTCCCACGACCCAAGTCAAACAAATGTATTAAACGCCTCAACCCCTCTGATCCGTCCCCAAAACGGCAAAGGAGGTCGCGGTGGGGCAGACAGACAGAGCACCTAGACCGCCACTGCCTGGCTCGCGGTCGGGAGGCCCAGCAGAGTGCCCGCGGGACACTAGCAGCCGCGAGCCGCTCAGGCCCCGCCCACGTCCCGCCCACGCCTCAGGGCCCGCCCAGGCCCCGGTCGGAGCCAGGTCCCACCCACTGCCGTCACGTGATGGGGCTCAGGGTTCAGCCTCGGGCTGGTGTCGCCGCGCCGTATTCGCCATGGAGCTAGTGCCGAGGACCTCTCCCGTGGTGCTGCTGCTGCTCTTGCTGCTGGGCCTGAGTACCGGTAGGTTCGGGAAGAAAGTGCACCAGAGGCCGGTGCATCCTTCTCCAGGGATGAGAGTCTGTTAGTGGGTTTGTGCTTTTTAGAGCAAATGCCTTTCCCCGTTTTTACCTTCCGTGATCAAACTGCTTTAGGACCTAGCTCTTTTTTTCTTTAAGATAAAATACTAAGTGCTTTTAATACCCCTTCCTGGCTCTGAATAGTCTGGTGCTCCTCTCTTCCCTACGCCTAGGTAGGAGCAATTGTGCAAATTACTTGAGTTGGGGAAACTGCTGGTGGGTGAGGTTACCACGATCCTAAATCCACCTCCCTTTTCCTGCCGTGATTGGCTGCTAAGTGGGATTATGAGGACTTTTTCTTTTGAGCTGAAACATGCGGTCCAAAGGACTCTGAAAAGTCCTACCTCGAATGGGACGTTTCATTGAGGTAAGGGCTTTTTCTCTCTACTTGATCCGTACAGACAGGATAAGATCTCCCTTCACTGCGATTCTTTTTGACAAAAACAAATTCGTGTTTAACAGGATGACTTGGAAATTGATTTTCAGTCTTTCAGCAAAATGTCTTGTGGTCTGAATCCAGATCTGGGAACTGGAACTGGCCGCAAACTTGCCTTGTGACTCGAGGCGGGTTGCTCCACATTCCTCCTCTTCCCTTGTGTAACTGGGGATACTCTGGCCCTTCAGCTTGGGTCTGGAAAATGTTGTCAAATAGGTTGTCCATACCCTCCCCTCCTCCCCCCCCCCCCCCCCCCAAATTTTAACAGTGCTCACTGCCAAGGAAGGGAGGAGTGCCAGCCATTAAGTCAAAAGGGACCCAGGCCGTATCTGTTACTTTCCAGGAGGTAGTGTGATCTTCTGTCACCCGTACCTCAAATCTTACAGCCACATCTATGATCTAGCCATTCTGTTCTGCCCCTCAAGCCACTTTCTGGTTTTCTTAATCAGTTACAAAACCCCTTTGTCTCCTCATCTACTCCCTTCTTTTCTTTTTGAGACCAGTTTTTGTTGTTTTCCTTGTCACAGGGGCTTGGAATTTAAGAAAAGAGGAAGTGGAAGGCAGGAAACACCCATCATCGAGGGTCACCTCTCATCATCTTTGCACATTATTGGCCTTTTTTTTTTCTCCACCCTCAGAGGGTATTTGAGAAAAACAACTGTAACTTGAGAGTTGTTACTTTAGCAAAGGTGACATAGAAAATGTGCATAACTTACTCTTTTCTGATACCTATTTTGCAGATGCTACAAAGATAACTAAGGAAAATTGGAGCTGCGGGATTGAAGGATGTACATGTATATATATGGCTTTTAATCTATGGAATATCTTTCTTTTGCTATTTGGAAAGCCAGACTGCCTTCCTGAAAAGTGATGCTGTGTGCACTCTGGCCAACAGTGCTGAGGGCCGGTCTCCAGCCTCCTTGTGGACATTGAGCACCCGCCATTATTTTGTTGTCTATCAAATAAGCAAAGATTTTTTTAGTGACCTCATATTGCTTTACTTTTCATGTATGAATATTAGTGATGTTAACCCTTTTTAAGTTTATTTATTTTGAGAGAGAGGTGGGGTGGTTGCAGGGAAGGGGTAGGGTAGAGAGAGAGGGAGAGAGAGAGGATCCCAAGCAAGCTCCAAGCTGTCAGTGTAGAGCCTGACTCCGGGCCCAAACCCGCTAACCATGAGGTGGAGCTGAAATCAAGAGTCAGAGGCTTAACCAGCTGAACTACCCAGGCGCCCCAGGATCTTCCTGTTTTCAATTTATCTACGCAATGGGGCGCCTGGGTGGCTCAGTCAGTTAAGCGTTTGTCTCTGCTTCTCAAAAAATAAAATAAAAACGTTAAAAAAAGTAAAAAAAAAAAAAAAATTGATCTACACAAGTAAAGAAAATTGCTGTTGTGCATATTTGTCACAGATCTGTCTTTGTTTGCCTTTTAATTTAATTTTATTATTATTTTTTTTTAATATTTATTTTCTTTTTGGGAGACAGACAGAGTGCAAGCAAGGGAGGGGTAGAGAGAGAGAGACAGATACAGAATCTGAAGCAGGCTCCAGGCTCTGATTTGTCAGCACACAGCCCCACATGGGGCTCGAACCCACCAAGCACGGGATCGTGACCTGGGCCGAAGTCGGACACCCAACCGACTGAGCCACCCAGGCGCCCCGATTTTATTTTTGATGTACATAAATTTTATTGTACAGAAAATGTAACAAGTTTCTGTCCTCAACTCTGTTGATTGTTTTCTTTATATCTGTGGGGTATGCCTACATCATTTCCCCATCCAGAGATCAGAAAAACATTCAATTATATTTTCATATTATTTTTAATATCAAAATTTTAGAATTGAAATACTTTATCCACTTGAAATTTATTTTGGTTTAGAGTGTTAAGTAAGGACCTACATTTGTGGGGGCACCTGGGTGGCTCAGTCAGTTAAACGTCCGACCCTTGGTTTCACTTCGGGTCATGATCTCACAGTTCTTGAATTCCAGTGCCTTGACTGGCTCTGCATGGACAGCACTGGGCCTGCTTGGGATTTTCTCTCTCCCTCTCTCTTTCTCTGCCCCTCCCCAGCTTGCTCTCTCTGTCTGTCTCTCTCTCAAAAAGTAAATAAACATAAAATTTTTTTTTAAAAAGGACTTAGATTTTTTTTTTTTCCTTCACAAAAGCTAACAGTTGCCCCAATATAATATAGTGACTCTTGGTCTCTCTAATTTGGGATACCTCTTTAATAATACATTAAATGAGATACAAAAGCTAGCATCTTGCATTTTGAGATTTTTTCCTTTTTTCCCCAAAATGTAAATCTCTCTCTCTTTTTAAAACAGAATTGTGGGGGTGCCTGGGTTGCTCAGTTGGTGAAGTGACTTCGGCTCAGGTCATGATCTCGAGGTTCATGAGTTCAAGCCCCGCATCGGGCTCTTTGCTATCAGTGCAGAGCCTGCTTGGGATTTTCTCTCTCTCTTCCCCTACCCCACTTGTGTTCTCTCTCTCTCTCTCTATCTTAAAATAAATAAAATAAAGTTAAAAAAAATAAGAAAAAACAGAATTGTAAAAGTGTTCATGCCTACTGTTAAAAATTCAAATATTACAGACGGTGTAGAGGAAAAAGTGAAAGCCCCCAATCTCCTCTGCCACTATTAAGTTTGGTTTCTTTTTTTCACAACTGAAGTGTCTTTTCCTTATCTCCCCAGTATATTAGAGTGAGTGCCTTGCCAAAAATATAAACCACATCATCTCTAGCTTAGCATGGCCATCTCTACAGCCTTGGAATTTACCTGGATGGTTGACCTTCTTCAGGAAAATCACGTTGTGCTTCTGTTTCAGGAGCAGTCATTGACTGGCCCGCAGAGGAAGGAAAGGAAGTGTGGGATTATGTGACTGTCCGCAAGGATGCCCACATGTTCTGGTGGCTCTATTATGCAACTAACCCCTGCAAGAACTTCTCAGAACTCCCTCTGGTCATGTGGCTTCAGGTAAAAGTGGCCTGGCTGCCTGGCCCGGTTTTCCCCTCTTACCACTTTGCCGGCTCGTAAAAGCTCAGGGGGGAAGGACTGATCTGGGGTGGGGGTGGGGTCCTGGCTGGGGACAGGGATTTGGTGTCCTCCTGAGGCAGGCAAAGACAATGGTATGCTAAGAGGCCAAATCAGAGAGTGAGGGGTGCTAGCCTTTGCAGAGGTCTTTTTATATTGAGCCCAGTCAAGGGACGCCTGGGTGGCTCAGTCAGTTAAGTGTCCGACTTCAGCTCAGGTCATGATCTCACGGTCCGTGAGTTCGTGCCCCATGTCAGGCTCTGTGCTGACAGCTCGGAGCCTGGAGCCTGAATTCTGTCTCCCTCTCTCTCTACCCCTCCCCCACTCATATTCTGTCTCTCCCTCTCTCTCTCAAAAATAAATAAACATTATATTGAGTCCAGTCAGTGGTAGGATGCCTTAGCAGAAGCTCCTGTAGACCCCTGTGACTAAATGCTGACAAGTGTTCGGAAAGGTTCCCGAGAAGCCCTTTCTCTCTGTCTCTTCTCCCAGTCCTTCCTAGACCCTAACTCCTTGCCCCCAGAAAAGCCCCCTTTTGAAAGGACTCAGCCTTTTGTATCTTAGAATTCAATGTTGGGTCCTATCCTCCCTGAGTGTGTTTGGGTTTTAATCTTGAGCTCTGATTGTAGGATGGAAGGCTGGGAACCGGTTGGAGGCAGCTTTGGGGGGCAGGCAGAGGATCCTCTCTTGCATTCCTAAAATATTTGCCTAGAGGTGGCCCACACCCACCTGGAAGACCAGCCTTTAGGGAGGGGTTGACGAACACAGTTTTGCTTCAGCTTCTGGAAACTGGCGGTATGGCCCAGATTGGGCTCCAGGTTGCGCACCAGTAAATAGGGTGTCAGGGTACTCCTCTCCATGGGATGCACGTGTCACTTCCTCCCAAAATGTCAGTATTCACGAGCACCCTGCTGGTGCCCTGGGCTTGGCCTCCTCAGCTAGCCCTGGCGGACTCTCCTGATGAGACAGAGTGCAGGTGAGCCCTGTGCGGGAAGGGGGCGTTATCACAACTGTCTCCTTTGAGTGCTGGAGGTGAGGCCTGGCCCGAGGGTGCAGATGTAAAAGTGTCTGAGAAGAAGATGCCACGGGTGTATCCCAGGGCCCTTCTGTCCACCCAGGGCTGCGGTAGGTAGAGATGCTGCAGGGTTCCGTTTTCTGGGCTTTGGTTTTTGTTTGTTTGTTTATTATTTTTTTTAATTAAAAAAAAATTATTTATTTTTGAGAGAGAGAGAGACAGGTAGACAGAGTGTGAGCGGGTGAGGGGCAGAGAGAGAGGGAGACTTAGAACCAGAAGCTCCAGACCCCAAGCTCTCAGCACACAGCCCAACACTGGGCTCGAACCCATGAACTGCGAGATCATGACCTGAGCCTAAGTCAGGTGCCCCACCATTAGAGCCATCCAGGCACCCCTGGGCTTTGTTTTTTAATCTGAGGGATTTTTAAGGTTTTTCAACTTTTTCTTCATCAGCAGGACTCTTACCACCGTCAAGTGAAAGCTTCTATACGGAGCCCAAGTGGAAAGCAGAAGGGCTGGAGTGTAGGCCGGGTCCTACCCTGGCCGCCTTCCCTTTGTCACATGCTCGCCCCTCAAGCACCTTCTGGGCTCTCAGGAATTTAAAAACCATTGAATTTCAGAAGTTGCAAAACCTTCCTATTGTTTTATCTGGATTAGTTGCCAACATTTTATTTTATTTTATTATTTTTATAATGTATGTTTATTTATTTATTTATTTATTTATTTATTTATTTATTTATTTTTAAGTGTTTATTTATTTTTGGGAGA
Organism: Neofelis nebulosa; assembly: GCF_028018385.1. Classification (NCBI taxonomy): domain Eukaryota; kingdom Metazoa; phylum Chordata; class Mammalia; order Carnivora; family Felidae; genus Neofelis; species Neofelis nebulosa. The sequence continues at coordinate 46,028,208 of NC_080797.1, forward strand.
GAGAGTGCAAACAGGGAGGGACAGAGAGAGGGGGAGACACAGAATCTGAAGCAGGCTCCAGGCTCTGAGCTGTCAGCACAGAGCCCGATGCGGGGCTCAAACTCACGAACCGTGAGATCATGACCTCAGCTGAAGTCAGCCACTTAACTGAGCCATCCAGGCACCCCGATGTTTATTTATTTTTGAGAGAGAGAGAGAGAGAGAGCGAGAGAGAGAGAGCATATGAGTGGGGAAAGGGCAAAGAGAGAGGGAGACACAGAATCCAAAGCAGGCTCCAGGTTCCGAGCTGTCAACGCAGACCCCAAGGCGGGGCTAGAACTCATAAGCTGTGAGATCATGACCTGAGCTGAAGTCGGATGCTCAACTGACAATGCCCCGGCACTGAGCTCTGCTCACAGTCCTGCCCTGCCATTGGCCCTGGATGCACACAGTATTGAGTCCTTCCTGCCCTGGGACTTCTACATTTACTAAATTATATCCCAGGATCCACATGATCAAACTGCCCTTCCGTCTGCGTCCCTTGTTGGTCTGCAGGGACAGAGGAGAGGTGGTGGGGTGAGGAATCACAGGGCCCCAGGTCCAGTCCTGGCAAAATGGACCCCTAATTGCCATGTCCCTTACCTGGGCCTTACTGTTCATCTTGGAGATGAGAGGGGTTGGCTAAGGTGTTTTGAAGGTCAGTGCCCAGCGTGCCCCATGGCGGGTCAGGAGTCAATCTCAGAGGATCAGAGGTAGGAAAATTCCTTTTGGGGCTCGTAAGCCAGGTGTTTTCATTTGTTTGTTTGTTTGTTTATTTATTTATTTATTTATAAGCAATCTTTACACCCAACATGGGGCTTGAACTCACAACCCCAAGGTCAAGAGTTGCATGCTCTATTGACTGAGCCAGACAGGTGTCCCTGAGTCTTTTCCCTTTAGAAAGACTTCAGCAGTTACCAGGGGCTCTGTCGGTACAGACCCCTGGTTCACCAGGTCAGCTGTGTCTTTCGTAGAATGTTGACCGAGCCAGCACTAAATCATAAATCATTTAGAGTGAATGTGGTCGTTGTTATAATGACCAAGATTTGACTAATGTTTTCTCTGGGCTTATTTTGTTGTTTATTTTCTCTTCCACAGGGTGGTCCGGGCGGTTCCAGCACTGGATTTGGAAACTTTGAGGAAATTGGGCCCCTTGACAGTGATCTCAAACCACGAAGAACTACCTGGGTACAGTGAGCATAGCCTAACTGAAACTGCCCTGTGGCCTCTCCAAGGCTGAGCCCCACCTGGCCCTACCCCATTCTGGGTGGGGTCACAGATTAAGCAATTCCGCTCCATCCTCTTCCCCAGGGGTCCTGGGCCTTGTGCACTTGTCCCTAGGCTTCCGCTCTAGCCAGCTTCTTCCATTTCTGGGGGCAGCTTGTCCATCCCCTGGCTCTCTTCCCTTCCCACGTCGGTGACCTTTCCATCCACTTGACGGCCAAAGCCTATTCCAGTAGACACCCTGGACCTTGTCATTTCCTATTTGGCCATCTCTGCAATCTGACCGCAGGATCCCACCCTCTGGCCACGACGTCCAATCCTGTCCCCTCTCCACTCTCCTACCCTGCTTCTTGACTTCATCAAGACTTCAGAGCCTTTGTCCTCTACCTTTTTGGTGTCTCTCTTGTTCTGTCTCCACCCCCTCCCTCGTTCTTGGTTTCACGTCCCGTCCTAACCCCTCTCTGCTCACCCCTGGCTCCTTCATCCTTCTCCCCGAAGAGCCAAGCCACCCCCAACCTTGGATCAGTCGCACTGTGCACCTGCTTGGCCCCTGCTTCTGGGTGCCAGACACTGGCGGGCAAAACCACAACCTGGTTGTGGGCTTTGCCTGAGCTCGTGGCCGCCCTCTGCTGTGTGCTGCTGCTCTGCTCCCTCCCTGTCTGCCCTATCTCCCTGCCTCACCAAGAGGACAGAGTCATTGCCTGTGACCGGCTTTCCCCTGTCCTCTTTACCCCTTCCTGCCCCTTACTATCCTCCTGCCCATCTCAAAATAACACGAGGCCCCTCTCTGCTGGGGTCCCTTTCTCAAAGATTCCACTTGGACAGTTAGTACCTTTCTACATCCTTATGCTGTCTGTAGGCTCTCTTTTCCCTGGGCTACAGACATGCACAGGTTTTTCCCAACCTACTACCAAGCGCCTCCAGCTACCACCTTTTCTTGAAAGAATTCTTTATACAGGCATACCTTGGAGACGTTGCGGGTTTGGTTTCCAGACCTACAGTAAAGCGGGTCAAATGAATTTTTCGATTTCCCAGGGCATAGAAAAGTAACGCTTACACTATACCATGGTCTGTTACATGTAAAACTATGTACGTTAAATTAAAAATAACTTTATTGCTAAAAACAGCTAACCATCATCTGAACTTTCAGTGAGTCCTAATCACTGGTTACAGAGCACTGTAACAAGCACAGTAATAACGAAACAGTTTGAAATATTGCAAGAATTACCAAAATGTGACACACAAACACGAAGCAAGCAGATGCTGTTGGGAAAATGGTGTCTGTAGACTTGCTCAACACAGGGCTGCCTACAGACCTTTAATTTGTTAAAGAAAAAAATGCAGTAAAACAAGGTGTGCCTGTATTTACTGCTGTCTAGTCTTTACCTCCTATTTTAAAAAAAAATTTTTTTTAATGTTTATTTATTTTTGAGAGAGAGAGAGAGAGAGAGAGAGAGAGACAGAGCACAAGCAGGGGAGGGGCAGAGAGCGACAGAGACACAGAATCCAAAGCAAGCTCCAGGCTCTAAGCTGTCAGCACAGAGCCCTGTGTGGGCCTCGAACCCACAGACCGCGAGATCATGACCTGAGCTGAAGTCGAATGTTTAGCCGACTGAGTCACCCAGTGGCCCCTGGTCTTTACCTCCTATTTATGCCCTAGCCCAGAGCTTTCTCACCTGGGGGCTGGGTGCTGGGGCAGGAGAGAGTACTTACTAGGGAACCCAGTGCACATTAGCTCTAGGATGCAGTACACTTATCTCTGTGGCCGTGACAAGGTTGGGAAGCACCGGCCTGACCCGCTGTAGTCTCTCCCCAGAGCTCTGCTGGAGCTGTTGTCCCCAAGGGTGTGCTGGCTTCCTAGTTCCAGAGTCCCGTTAGATCCTTCATGGGATTCTTTTCATTGAATTTCTTTGCCACACTGTTGGCCATTCCCATGTCTTAGATATTGTTGTTTCCTGTACCCTGTCCTAGGTAACATTCTCTTCTATGTGTTCTTTGGGCGGCCTTGTCCTCTCAAACTGCTTTAATGACACATAGAAGGTGATGCCCCCAAGTCAGCATCTCTGGCTCAGAACTTTTTGCCCAAGAACTATTTCTCCATTTGCCTCTGAGATGCCTCCTTGTGGATGTCTCTCGTACGTGCCCGGTTCGACATACCCCAGGCCATATTCATTATTACACAAGACCCTCTATCTATCCACAAAACCAGCCAACTCTCATGTGTCCCTTGTGGTAAATGGTACCACCATCCAATCATGCCTGAGGCAGAAACCAGAGAGCCATCTCATCTTCCCCTGCCCCTCCCTCTCCCACCCCCCCCCTCATCCAATCAGTTTTACCTAAAAATGAATTTTTTAAAGTATAGCTTTATTGAAATACAACTCACATACGATATAATTCACCCATTTAAAGTATACAATTCAATGGCTTTTCGTATATTCAGAGTTTTACAACCATTACCACACTCAATTTCAGACCATTTTCACTAGCCTCCCATCCCAGAAAACCTCATACCCCTTAGCTGTTAACCACCCATCTCTCCTTAGGCAACTTGCCACAAATCAACTTTGTCTCTGTAGACTCGCCTGCATTAGCCGTTTTGTAACAATGGCATCATACAGAATGTGGCCTTGGGCGTGTGGCTTCTTTCACTTAGCATAACATTTACAAGGTTCATCCATGTATGATATACCACTACTTCCCTTTTTGAAGGCTGAATACTAGTCCACCGTATGGATATACCACATTCTGTTTGTTCATCTGGTGACGGACACTTGGGTTGTTTCTACCTGTTAGCGCTCGTGAATAGTGCAGGGAACACTGGTGTACAAACATTTGTTTTGAGTTCCTGTTTTCAGTTTCCGAGTGGAATTGCTGGGTCACGTGGTGACTCTGTGTTGAATACCCGAGTGCTGTTAATATCCTTCATCCCTTTTCCATCCTCTCTAGGGGCTGCTTTCAGAGTGCCTCTCCAATGCAAATCACTCCTTAGTTTAATGTCTTTTAGTTCCCAGAAGACCGGATCCAGATTCCTGGGCATGACCTGGTCTCTGCCCACCTCCTGCCACATTTCCAACATCCGAGCAAGTACACTCTACCGTCAGGCCCCGGCCCGGGCAGTTTCTTGATTTGGACTTCATTCCTTTGGCCACTCATTCACACCTAGCTTACCATACTCACATCGAGATTCTGTAACTCCAAGCCTCTTTGGAAGAGGTATTAGGATAGATTCTGTACTTGTAGTGCACCGGGAGGCCAGGCCGGTGTGGAAATTGGATTCACCTTAAAGAAAACTGATATGTGGTATTCAGACCTTGGACGTACCCTCACTGCTTCCAGCTGTTGCTTGGACCGCATGGTTCTACCAGAGCTAACGTATTACATTTAGGACCCTGTATTGTGTGAAAACTGACCGCTTATGTGTTTTGATCCCCGTGTATGTTAACCTTTCCTTCTTGCCTCTCCTTTTCTTCGCCTTAGTAGCCTATGTTTATAATTTTTTGAAATCCCTTTTAGCGGTAGGCTTGTAAGCACACTGATATCCTCGCGTGTGGGTTTTGTTGAGCTCATAGAAGAGAGTGGAAAGACAGTTGGTGACTGACCGATGGTGCCACTTGACTTTCCTGTGTGACGTGTAGCTCCAGTCGGCCAGTCTCCTATTTGTGGATAACCCTGTGGGCACTGGGTTCAGTTACGTGAACAAGAGTGACGCGTATGCCAAAGACCTCGCCATGGTGGTGTCAGACATGATGATTCTCCTAAAGACCTTCTTCGATTGCCACAAAGAATTCCAGGTAAGCTGTAACTCGGGGTCAGCTAAGCAAAGCGCTCACAGTCCCACTGTTACATCCATCCTAATAAACTTAAATTCCCCCAAGAGTTCAATGTCCAGCTGTTATCAGAGACAACCCTTCTGCACCCGAGATCAGGTTGTGGCCTTCTGTTTCTGTCATCTCTCAAGGTGGTTTTAAGCTTGAAAGAATGACCTTGGAGCCTGGTACTCTAACCAGATAAGGGGGGGAAAGACCAATAAAAGCAGATTTTTGTCTGGCCGTTACATGCAATAGAAATCTGAAATTAATTTATGTAAAAAAAAATGCACTCGGGATATTTAATTCTGTGTAAATTCCTTTTCTTGCTAGACGATTCCGTTCTACATTTTCTCGGAGTCCTATGGAGGCAAAATGGCCGCTGGCATTGGTCTAGAACTTTATAAGGTAACAGGAAAGATGTCTTTCTTGTTTTCGTTTCAGATAAACTGATTCTGTTCCTTTTTATATCAGCTGATATTGAATATACTATGAATAGGACCTTGTGGTACCTTGTACATGCAGAGTAAGGTTAAATCTCTAATAATAGCCATGAAAAGTTTCAAAGAACACAGTGAAGGTTGCCCTAACGGATATGAAATGAGTTATAAGAAAGCTATAGTGGGTAAAACAGTAAAACAATGTGGTACTAGCTTAGCAGCAGACTTCAATGCAGCAGGGTGAAGAACCTGGAAACAGATTTTACATACACTTCTGTGTGTATGTAAGTAACATGTATGTGTCATGGATATGATCATGTGGCAGAATCATACCAAATGATAACATGGCATTTCAAATCATTGGGCAACAGACAATATTCAATGAATGGCACAGAAACGAATGGCTCTCACTTTGAAAACCAGTAACATTGAATTTCTTCTTCCATAAAACGTCAGTTGTAGATAGATTAAAAAATCAAAACATAAAGAAATCTAGGGGCACCTGGATGGCTCACTTGGTTAAGCATCTGATGCTTAGTGGGCTCAGGTCTGTGATCTTGTGGTTCACAGTATCAAGCCCCACATCAGGCTCTGCGCTAACTGTGGACCCTGCTTGGGATTCTCTCTCTCTCTCTCTCTCTCTCCCTCTCTCTCCCCCTCTCCCTCTCTGTCTCTCTCCCTCTCTCCCTTTCTCCCTCTCTCCCTCCCTCACTCCCTCTCTCCCTCTCCCTCTCTCCCTCTCTCTTCCCCTCCCTCCCTCTCTCTCCTTCTGCCCCTCTCCCCTGTGCACACTCTCTTTCTGTCTCAAAAAAAAAAATCTATGTATATAATAGGAAAGGTATTCTTATTGATACTCCATAAAAAAAGAGAATATTCTAAGAAAGACAATATTCTTTGCGAATTGGCAAAGAATACAAACAAGCAATTTATAGAAGAAATGCAAACAGCCTGTGAACATATGGAAAATGCTCAACTTTTATTAGTAGCTGAATCTGTGGGATTTACAAATATTTAAAAGATTGGTGATACCCAGTTTTGGTTAAGAAGTCAGGGAAATGAATAAAACATTTTAAAATGGTAAATCATTTATTTATTTATTTATTTTTTATTAAGAAAAAATTTTTTTAATGTTTTTTTTATTTTTGAGAGGAAGAGACAGAGTGTGAGCAGGGGAGGGGCAGAGAGAGGGAGACAGAATCTGAAGCAGGCTCGAGGCTCTGAGCTCTAAGCTGTCAGCACAGATTCTGATGCGGGGCTCGAACCCATGAGCCGTGAGATTATGACCTGAACCGAAGTTAGATGCCCATCTGACTGAGGCACCCAGACTCCCCAGTGGTAAATCACTGGCAGTATCTGTCAACTTTTAAAGTCTATATGCCCTTTGACCAGTAATTTCAGTTCCGGGAATCTGTCCTGTGGGAATTCTTAACACATGTTTGTGTGTTGAGAATGTTTAATACACTATTGCTTACAATGTCTGTCAACTGAAAACAAAGTCAGTGGCTATCTGTAGAGGATTACTTAAACAAAATAGATGTATCCTTCCGTGATGGGGCAACCATCATAAAGAATGCATGCATCTCTATATACGTGTGTGTGTGTGTGTGTGTGTGTGTGTGTGTGTAAAAGCTCGTGAAAGCAAAGAAAGGGCTGAGAAGCATATGTAACATCTTAACTGTGGTGAACTGGTGAGCTGAGGGGGTGCATGTGGGACAGAGGGGAAAGTTTTTCCACATTTTCTCCTGTCTCCTGTGGTGTTTAAGTTTGTTTACAGTGAGCTTGTATGAGCTTCTTTTTTTTTTTTTTTTTAACGTTTATTTATTTTTTGAGAAAGAGAGCACACGCATGCATGTACAAGTTGGGAAGGAGCAGAGAGACGGGGACATAAGATTTGAAGCAGGCTCTGCACTCACAGCAGAGAGCCCAATGCAGGGCTCGAACTCACGAACCAAGAGATCATGACCTGAGCCAAAGTCGGGCGCTCAACCGACTGAGCCACCCAGGCCCTGCCACCACCTGATTTTATATGACCTGTGAGCTAAGAAGGGCTTTTACATTTTCTTTTTTTTTTTTTTTTTTTTAAATTTTTTTTTTTTTTCAACGTTTTTTATTTTTTTCATTTTTGGGACAGAGAGACAGAGCATGAACGGGGGAGGGGCAGAGAGAGGGAGACACAGAATCGGAAACAGGCTCCAGGCTCCGAGCCATCAGCCCAGAGCCTGACGCGGGGCTCGAACTCACGGACCGCGAGATCGTGACCTGGCTGAAGTCGGACGCTTAACCGACTGCGCCACCCAGGCGCCCCGGGCTTTTACATTTTCAAGTGGTGGTGGTGCAATGGCAGGGTTTAAAAGCAAAGTAATATTTCATGATGTGTGAAAATTACATGAAACTCAAATTTCAATGCCCACAAATAAAGTTTTATTAGAATTGTTCATTTGTTTACATATTACCTGTAGCTGCTCTAGTGATACAGTGGTAGAACTGAGTAATTGCAACACAGGCTGTTTAGTCTACAAACCCTATAATATTTTAAATTCTGGCCCTTTCTAGAAAAAATTGCCACTCTCTGATATACGTGATGTGTACTTCACTTTTAAAAAATATTTTATTTATTTATTTACTTATGTATTTATTTGAGAGACATAGCGTGAGTGGGTGAAGGACAGAGGGAGAGGGAGAGAGAAAATCTTAAGCAGGCTCCACGCTCAGCACAGAGCCCCCTGCAGGGCTCAATCCCATGACCCTGGGATTGTGACCTGAGTCGAAATTAAGAGTCGGATGCTTCTCCCTCTCTCTCTGCCTCTCCCCTGCTCATGTTCTGTCTCTCTTTCTCTGTCAAAAATAAATAAACATTAAAAAAAATTTAAAAAAACAAAAAAGGGGGGCACCTGGGTGGCTCAGTCGTTTGAGTGACCAACTTCGGCTCAGGTCATGATCTCACAGTCTGTGAGTTCAAGCCCCGCGTCAGGCTCTGTGGTGACAGCTCAGAGCCTGGAGCCTGTTTTGGATTCTGTGTCTCCCTCTCTCTCTGCCTCTCCCCTGCTCATGTTCTGTCTCTCTCTCTCTGTCAAAAATAAATAAACATTTAAAAAAATTTTATTTTTAAATAAAAAAAAAAAAAAGTCGGATGCTTAACCAACTGAGCCACCCAAGCACCCCTGTGCACCTCATTTTGCTTTAACTCAGAAAGGACATAATATCTAGATCTAGTCTGATTTTTCCACTGGACTCTTTCACCTTCCGCCTGCATAGAAAGTTACCTGAGTGGTGTTATCTTCACACTATATGGATGTCTAATTCTTCATCCATCTTTCACCTAATAATTTTACATCAATTTTTGATTCTCATGTGAGTTAGTAATATCGTTAGGAGTTACAAAATGATGGTTTTCTCCTCCTGTCTTTTTGTTCACATCCATTAGCTGGTATTCTATAAACTGGAACTTTCCCCCATCACCTGGGCTATTTAGGTGACTTATGAAGTAAATTCCTTATGGAAAACCAGATAAATGCATAATTCTTTCTCTGTAATTACTAACATTCAAAGTCAGGATGGTCACTGTGTTCTTATTTTAGATCTCTGAATAGTTTGTGCATGCACATAATTCAAAATTCAAAACATGTAAAAGATACTGGAAAAAACCTCACCCTTGCCTCCCCCTCTCCCCTAAAGCAGCCTCTGTTATTAGTAGCTTCTGTAGCTTTCCAGAGGTATTCTGTGCCTACGTAAGCTAATTCACATACAGTTAACCCTGAACAACATGGGGGTCAGGAGCCATCACCTGCTCATTCAAAAATCCACATACAACTTTGTTTGCTTGTTTGTTTTTCACATATACCTTTTTATTTTTTTTATTTAAAAATTTTTTTTAATGTTTATTTATTTTTGGGGGGGCAGGCAGAGAGAGGGAGACACAGTCTGAAGCAGGCTCCAGGCTCTGAGTTGTTAGCACAGAGCCCGATGTGGGGCTTGAAACCACGAACTGTGAGGTCATGACCTGTGTCAAAGTAAGATGCTTAACCGGTTGAGCCACCCAGGCGCCCCCACATACAACTTTTTTAAGCAAAAAAAGTTTTTTTGTTTGAGACAATGTTATATTAGTTTCAGATGTGCAACATAGTGATTCAGTTTCTCTATAGAAGTAAGTCATGCAATGGAAAATCCACATATAACTTTTGGCTGTCTATAAACTTAACTACCCACAGCCTACTATTGACCACAAGCCTGACTGAGAACCTCAACAGTTGATTCACATCGTTCATATATTACGTGTATTCTATACTATATTCTTACAATAAAGTAAGCTAGGAAAGAAACTGCTACTAAGAAATCGTAAGGAAGAGAAAATACATTTATAGTACTTTATTGTAGTTGTTGGGAAAAACCTGCATATGAGTGGACTGGTGCAGTTCAAACCTATTATCAAGGGTCCACTGTATATTCTTTTTTCTCATTTTTATACAAATGATAGTATAGTCCTGAGGCATCCATCCCACCCTCAAGGATCTCCTGAGGAGGCCTGCCACCCCTGCAGTGACTCCCCTGTGGTCAGTGATTGTTGTCCCCAAGCCTCCCACCCCCCCACCCCCATCACCTTGTGAGGAATCACAGACCTTGGGGAAAGGGTACTAGTGACCATCTGAAAGAAAATAGGGCTGTACCAGACCCCACGCACATCCTGCCAACACTCTTTCAACAACAGTAGAGGGGGGCGCCTGGGTGGCTCAGTCGGTTGAACATCCAACTCTAGATTTCGGCTCAGGTCATGATCTCATGGTTCGTGGGTTCGAGCCTCACATCGGGCTCTGCACTGACAGTGTGGGGCCTGCTTGTGCTCTCTCAAAAATAAATAAATACATATTAAGAAAAAAATCTTAAAAAAAAAACAACAACCGGTAGAGAGATGCCCAAACAGTTCTTCCTCACTTTGCATATGGCAGCAGGAAAGAGTTACCCTCGCTCTCTAGTGGGTATCTGAGGTCTTTGGATACCCAAGGGATCTTGGAAAGGATGGGCAAAAGTTTTCTGTGCTTGGCAAAGGTGGTGCATAAAGGCTTGGCCCCCTCCTACTGAGGAAGGGATGGAGGTCATTGGGTTCCCTTGGCAAGGATGTTGACTTCTCTTCTCTCAGGCTGTTCAGCAAGGGACCATCCAGTGCAACTTTGCTGGCGTTGCTTTGGGTGACTCATGGATCTCCCCTATAAGTAAGTACGGAATTTTCATTTCTTCTTTCCCATTCTCTATTCTTCCCTGGGACTTTGGGCTGTGTTGTGCAGATCAGGGAACAAGGCAACAGAATTTTCTGGGTCATTAGAGATGTCAACCCAGAAAGTATTTGCTCCAGGAGTGTCTGAGAAGTTTGAGGATGAGAACTCATTTACTGAGCTCCTACCATGGACCTCTGCCGGCCACACTGAATTCTCTTATTTGACTCTTACAACAAAAGAATCAAATTTTACAGCTGAAGACCTTCTAAACACTCAGAGAGGAGATGGAATTTGCTCTCTGACACACAGCGTGAGTGGCCTGACCGGGATGCACAGCCAATTCTGTTGGTCATTTGTTCCCCACCACTAGCATGAGGGTTTGGGGTGAAATTCCTGTGTGTTGCTCATATTGGTGGTGAGACAGAGTTTCCATCAGGTCCTGTAGCTCAGGTATGTAGTTTCATAACCTGAGTGTCCTCTTCGGGAGTACAGATAAGAGTTGTTTATGATGCAGACATCTGGGGTGTGGCTTCCGACATCTGAAATAGTCACCTTGGTGGGGTTCACTCTAACACAGGATTTCTAAATCTCAGGGCTACTGACATTTTAAGCCACGTATTTCTTTGTTGTGGGGGCTGTCCTGTGCATTGTTGGATGTTAGCATCTCTACCTGTTAGATGCCAGTCTACCCACCCCAGTGTGATGCACAAAAACACCTCCAGATGTCCCTGGTTGAGAACTACTCTAACCTAACAAAAGGTAACTTCACAGGCAAGACCAAACCACAAAGTTAGAAATTAGAAGAGAAGTTACCCTCTGGAGGAGGGAAGGGAATAAGCTGGAAAGGGACACTAAGGAACTTTCTAGGCTGCCTGTGTTCTATGTCTTCAGGCGGTGGTTGTTACATGGGTGTTTGCATTTACCAAAATTTCTGGGTTTTGTTTTAAGTAGGCTCCACACTCAGCATGGAACCCAGTGTGGAGCTTGAACCCACGACCCTGAGCTCAAGAACTGAGCTGAGATCAAGAGTCTGACGCTTACCCAAATGAGTCACCCAGGTGTCCCGCGTTTATCAAAACTTCTAAATTTACATTTATGATTTCTGATGTGTGATTATGCCTCAGTTTTTAAAAATAGTAATTTGTATAGGGACCTGGGTGGCTCAGTCAGCTAAGTGTCCAACTTCGGCTCGGTTCATGATCTCATGGTTCCTGAGTTCGAGCCCTGCGTTGGGCTCTGTGCTGACAGCTCAGAGCCTGGAGCCTGCTTCAGATTCTGTGTCTCCCTCACTCTCTGTCCATCCTCCGCTCGTGCTCTGTCTCTCCAAATAAATAAATAAACGTTAAAAAAAAATAGTAATTTATAAAAAGTAACATTTTTTTCCCTGAAAGGTAGGGATGTGGTTTGTCACAGAGCTGTGTCCCTAATGGATTCGAGATATTCTGATACTACTTGGAATGGCATTTTTTGCCTTTATTCTTGGCATTACCTAGGACTGAAATGGAGCTCTTGAGTTAGCATCAGGAGAAGGGCTGCTATTTGTTTTTCCTTCCTGGGTGGACCTTGTAGGACATCATGAAACTGCAGAAGCCTTGATCAGAGACATGAAGCTCACCATCTCACTTAGAATCACACGCTGCTTTCTGCGGTCTCATCATTTTCCTAACAGCGCTCAACACTTGAATGTGTTATGCAAACACATACGACAGCTCCATGGATGGATGCTGTTATTATCACAGTTTTGGAGATGATGAAACTGAGATTCAGAGAGGTTAAGCAATTTTTGTAAAGTCACACAGCTGGAGTCAGTATTCACCTCTAGGCAGCAGGCTCCAGAATCTATGCACTCACCTATTTACACAAGACCAGGAAGTTTAGTCTCATGGCTTCGCAAGTGCTATTCATCCTGTCCACAATCTACCTTTTTTCACCTTGCTGTGACCAGCTTCCCCTTAGAAATCTTCTTGCCAGGGACTCCTGGGTAGCTTAGTCGGTTAAGTGTCTGACTTAGGCTCAGGTCATGATCTCACAATTTGTGAGCTCGAGCCTAGCATCGAGCTCTCTGTGCTCAGCACAGAACCCGCTTTGGATCCTCTGTCTCCCTCTCTCTCTACCCCTTCCCCACTGGTTCTTTCTCTCTCTCTCAAAATAAGAAAGAAAGAAAAAAAGTGAAGAAAGAAAGAAAGGAGGGAGGGAGGGAAGGAAGGAAGGAAGAAACCTTCCTGCCCAGATCCCTCCTTTCAGACTTTCAGATCCACTTAAGTTCCACCCTTCCATCCCAGGAGTACTCCTTTTTTTTTTAAACAATGTTTATTTATTTATTTGGAGAGAGAGAGAGGAAAACAGAATCCCAAGCAAGTTCTGCACTGTCAGCGCAGAGCTGGACACAGGGGCTCAATCTCATGAACCCTGAGATTATGACCTGAGCCAAAATTAAGAGTCGGACATTTAGCTGAGTGAGCCATCCAGGTGTCCCAGACGTTACTCCTTTTTTGAGAGAAAAATACGGCTAATTTGCATGCACAGTTATGAACTCTTTGCTAGGTAGTAGGTGCAAAGTTTTAGGAAAGATGCACAGACGTGTTCTGTGTCTTCAAGACCTACACAGTTCAAGATGGTAGCCATAGCCGTGTGCAACTAAATTTAAATTAATTAAAGTACAATAAAAATTTTAATCTTTCAGTTGCACCATCCACATTTCAAGTGTTCCAGTCGCCACACGTGGCTATTGACTTGTTTGGGACCACATAGATACGGAATATTTCCATCATTGCAGAAAGTCCTGTTGGACATCAGAGGTTGGCAAACTACAGCCTACAAGTTGAGCCTGTGCTGCCACCCATAAGTTTTTTATTGGGACACGGTCACGCCCATTGATTGACATGTTGTCTGTGGCTGCTCGGAGGATGCCACAACAGAGTGGAGTGGTTGCAACAGAGGTCAGCTGGCCTGCAGAGCAAAAAAAATGTTTACTGGTTGTTCTTTACAGAAAAATTTTGTCAGTCCCTGGACTAGATCAAGCAGGGAATGGGACACGTTGGAGAATTGCAGACGATTCTGTATGTGAGGAAACTTAAGGCACACGCTTGATAGTTAAGCAGGGGAGGTGGATGATGGCTAGGTCCCGGAGGGCCTGGTGTGCCCGCGTTTCCCAGGGTGTGCTCTGAAGGATACAAGTCCTATGAGGTATCACCGTGAGGTGCCACACGGAGGGCTCCAGAGTCAAATAAGTTTTGGAGGTGCTAAATACTGACTCCACCTCTTCAAGGTTTCATAGGCGTGTTAGAGACTCTGAGAAGTCCTGCAGGGAAAAAAAAATTTTTTTTCTGTTTTGCATAGCCTTAAAGATACTTAACTGAAGAAGCACTTTTTCTTCTCTAATACCTAGAGTAAAATCCTGCAGAACTGAGGTTACTTGAAGCATACTTTGAGATGCTTAGCCTTAGGAACTATTGAAGGTTCTTAAGCAAAGGAATGACACATTCAAATGTGCAAGTTGTGGTCCTTGGTACTTTGTTGGGACATGTCAGTGGTACAAGCCTTACCTATAGATCTGGGAATTGGGAATCATCCAAACTAAGCCCAACTGTTCTCTTTGAGGGCAGGCGTTGTTTTACTCATTTGTTGTTGTTTTTTAATTATTTTATTTTATTTATTTACTTTTCTTTTGTGGGGGGCAAATGAGTGAGGGGCAGAGAGAGAGAGAAGTGGGGCTCACCTGGGGCTCATGTTTTTACCCAAAGCGGGTCTGGAGCTCTCCCAAAGCGGGGCTCGTGCACATCCGACGTGGGGCTCACGCTCACCAGCTGTGAGATCATGACCTGAGCCGAAGTCAGATGCATAATGACTGAGCCATCCAGGCACCCTTTTATTTTATTTTATTTTATTTTATTTTATTTTAAATTTATTGTTTGCATCCAAGTTAGTTAGCATATGGTGCAACAATGATTTCAGGAGTAGATTCCTTAAGCCCCTTACCCATTTAGCCTATCCCCCTTCTGCAACCCTTCCAGCAACCCTCTTTTTGTTTTCTATATTTAAGAGTCTCTTATGTTTTATCCCTCTCCCTGTTTTTATATTATTTTTGCTTCCCTTCCCTTACGTTCATCTGTTTTGCATCTTAAATTCCTCATATGAGTGAAGTCATGTGATATTTCACTTAGCATAATACCCTCCAGTTCCTTCCACGTAGTTGCAAATGGCAAGATTTCATTCTTTTGGCTTGCCAAGTAATACTTCATCGTATACATATATGTGTATGTGTATGTGTGTGTATATTATATGTGTGTCTATATATAGACACACATATAATATACACACACATATACATGCACCACATCTTCTTTATCCATTTATCAGTCGATGGACATTTGGGCTCTTTCTATATTTTGGCTATTGTCGCTAGCGCTGCTATAAGCATTGGGGTGCATGTGCCCCTTCGAAACAGCACACCTGTATCCCTTGGATAAATACCTAGTAGTGCAATTGCTGGGTCATAGGGTAGTTCTATTTTTAGTTTTTTGAGGAACCTCTATACTGTTTTCCAGAGTGGCTGCGCCAGTTTTCATTCCCACCAGCAGTACAAAAGAGATCCTCTTTCTCCGCATCCTCGCCAACCTCTGTTGTTGCCTGAGTTGTTAATTTTAGCCATTCTGACAGGTGTGAGGTGGTATCTCATTGTGGTTTTAATTTGTATTTCCCTGATGATGAGTGATGTGGAGCATTTTTTCATGTGTCAGTTGGCCATCTGGATGTCTTCTTTGGAGAAGTGTCTATTCATGTCTTTTGCCCATTTCTTCACTGGATTATTTGTTTTTTGGGTGTTGACTTTAATAAGTTCTCTAGATTTTAGACACTAACCCTTTATCTGATATGTCATTTGCAAATATCTTCTCCCATTCCATTGGTTGCCTTTTAGTTTTGCTGATCGTTTCCTTCACTGTGCAGAAGCTTTTTATTTTGATGAGGTCCCAATAGTTCATTTTTGCTTTTGTTTTCCTTGTCTCTGTAGACGTGTGGAGTAAGGAGATGCTGCAGCCGAGGTCAAAGAGGTTTTTGCCTGCTTTCTCCTCAAGGATTTTGATGGCTTCCTGTCTTATATTGAGGTCTTTCATCCATTTTGAGTTTATTTTTGTGAATGGTGTAAGAAAGTGGTCCAGGTTCGTTCTTCTGCATGTTGCTGTCCAGTTTTCCCAGCACCGTTTGCTGAAGAGACTGTCTTTATTCCATTGGATATTCTTTCCTACTTTGTCAAACATTAGTTGGCCATACGTTTGTGGGTCCATTTCTGGGTTCTCTATTCTGTTCCATTGATATGAGTGTCTCTTTTTTGTGCCAGCTTTTTTTATTTTAGAGAGAGAGTGTGTGTGAGCAAGGGAGAGAGAGAGAGAGAGAGAGAGAGAGAGAGAGAGAGAATCCCAAGCAGGCTCTGTGGTCAGCACAGCGCCTGATGTGGGGCTGGATCCTATGACCCTAGGATGATGACCTGAGCTGAAATCAGGAGTCAGATGCTCAACCGACTGAGCCACCCAGGCTCAGTATCTTTTAAAACTCCTTGCTGGCTTTAGACCCTTAGTAAATTCTCAATATGTTTGTGGAATAGAAAAGAATTGGTTGGCAGTATAGTCATAGACATTGAATTACAAAATCCTTAGTCTTCTTCCTTAATTAGCTCCTTGGCAGAAGCTAGTGTCCCCAAACTGGAGGAGCAAATACAGAGCAGAAATGTGAGGGGGGGGGACATATTTTAAGCTGTCAACATGCCTAGAGGTCTAGCAGAGAAGAACCTGCACACACGCGCACACACACACACACACACACACACACAGCCTACCTGTAGGGATGCCATCGCTGGCTATCACTCACTTGCTGGGCCAGTATCAGGTCAAATTAACATGTCATTAGTCCTGAGTCAACAGAAAGGCTTCCACATCATCCCACCTCCCAACTCCTGAGACATCAGCCCTGCACGGAGCCTTGAGACCCAAAGCCACCAGGTTTCTTGCATCTGTCTCTGCTTTGGGAGGGAAGCTAGTACGGTTTTTCTTTGGGAGGACAGAACCACGACAAACTTACTTTGTACATATGTGGTTTCCTTTAGATTCGGTGCTCTCCTGGGGACCTTACCTGTACAGCGTGGTGAGTAGATGCATCCCCAACCCTGCACCCACCCTGGTCAGCAGCCCAGCTGGCCTCTTCTGGCTCTGTCTCCAGGAAGAACAGGCTAGCTGAGTTTGCCTGTGAAGTTGACACTGCTCCTTGGGGGCAAATTTTAAAGAAACATCAGCATAGTTACCCATTTTTCCAGGTACCAGAAACACAATTTTTTAAAAATCCCCCCAACTTTTAATTTTTTTATTATAAAAAATTTTATATATTTTTAATATATATTTTATTATAATTTGTAATACATTTGTAATAAAATATATCTTTTGATTACAAACATTTTCAAATATGCAGAAAAGTAGAAAGATCACTGTGAACACCCAAGTACCCACCATCTAGACTCTTAACATTTTGCCGTATTTTTTTCATCAATGACTACGTGACTTAAAACAATACACTTTTTTTGTTGTTGTTAATGTTTATTTATTTTTTAGAGAGAGAGAGACAGAGTGTGAGCAGGGGAGGGGCGGAGACAGAGGGAGATGCAGAATCTGAGCCAGGCTCTGAGCTGACAGCAGAGAGCCTGACACGGGGCTCAAACTCACGGACCATGAGATCATGACCTGAGTTGAAGTCGGATGCTTAACCAACTGAGCCACCCAGGCGACCCAACAATTCACTTTCATATGTGGTCCCCTTTCTCCCTCCCAGTCTGTCGGCCATCCCTAGCTGTACGTGATGCCAGGTTTGTGTCTCTGAGCAACATGGGCCTTTTCATTCTCGGTTTGCGTTCTAGTCTCTTCTTGATGACCAAGGTCTGGCAGAGGTGTCTCAGGTTGCAGAGCAAGTCCTGGATGCCGTGAATAAGGAGCACTATGTAGAGGCCACCCAGCTGTGGGGGAAAGCAGAAATGCTCATTGAACAGGTAACAGGACACCCTTGGAGGCAGCCCACTTGCCTTGTTCCCATGGAGGAAGGGCTCCTGGTTGGTGTCGTTGGGATTCGGGTCTTATCCCGAGACTCTCCACGAATCTGAAAGTGATCGCATGCTAAGAGATAAAGCTGATGAGTCTGAGCAGTGAGGAGGTCAGAAAGCCACCCAGGCCTGTAAGACCTGCTCGTCCTCGGCTGAGTGTATGGACTGTGTAAGAAGCGATGTGTCTTGCCGACATGAACGTTTGAATCCTTGTCAAGCATCTCAGCATCCCAGAAGGGAAGGATGCCGGGCTGAGGACTTGAGTGTGTAGGGCCCTCCGCGGCTCTGTACTCCCTATAAGCTAACACACGGGCCCTTGTTTTCTCCAGCAACTGAGCTCCCCTCGGACGAGCCGCTCACTACCCCCAGGAGACTCGGCTGACAGCTGGTCTCAGCCCTCGGAGCCGCTGCTCTGATCCAAGCACATTTACAAAGTTAAAGCTGTCCTTGGATAAGATGGAGAGCCAGTTGTCTTTCTGTTTTGCAGCCTCGATCATGGACAAATCAAACAAACAGCCGCATATAATTCTCTGTTTCAGAACACGGATGGGGTGAACTTCTATAACATCTTAACTAAAAGCGCTCCCATGGCTGCGATGGAGTCGAGCCTGGAGTTCACCCAGAGCCACCTAGGTAAGTGGACCTGGAAGTTGCTAGACCCTGTCTGTCTGTCTCTGTACAAGAGGAAATCAATTTATTTATTTTTTTTAGCTTTATTGACATAATTTACATACCGTAAATTGCACCCATGTTAAGTGTATCATTCAGTGGTTTTAGTGCATCCACCGGGCTGCACTGTCATAACCACCATCCGGTTCTACCACCATCCACTAATCTACGTCTCCACATATGCCTTCCTGGGGCACTTCATATAAAGGGAACCGTGCAGTGGGTGGTCTCTTGCACCTGGGTTCTTTCACTTAGCATAGTGTCTTGGAACCCAACTTCTGCCCATCAGATTACAACGTCAGTCCCCCTGAAGGCCGGATCGAGTTGTCTTTCAGCTGACCCAGGCTCACTGGATGCCCATATCTGGCATCCTCCCTCCGGGAGAGGCCTATAACGGCTGCAGGAACCCCTCGATTCCACTTGTTAGCCGATTTCCATTGGCCGTGCTGGAGAAACTCAATGGCCCCAAAGTACATAAAATGCAGCGATCAAAGTTAATAAAGCATCTCCACCTTCAACATGTTTCTGGCCTTCTTCCTCCATCTGGGATGAATTAAGGCGACACTTTTCATTTTCCAGCCGAAAACCTCCCTCTTAGACACTGTGTCCCAGCAGCTTGGGAAAGACATCGTCTTGGTCTTATTTCCAGTCCTTTGAACTCACCGTGTACCAGTTTGTTTTAGTTCATCTTTACCAACGCCACGTGAGACACCTACAACAGGATACCTTAAGTCAGCTCATGAACGGTCCCATCAGGAAGAAGCTCAAAATTATTCCTGAGGATTGCTCCTGGGGAGGTACTTGCGTGACCTAATTAAGTGCCGTTGGTAGGGTTGGGGGGCAATAGAGGTGAATTCAGACGTCTTAATTTGAAGAATGGGTTTTGTTGATGGGTTGACATGTTGAAGCAGAACAGCTTTACTATCCATGTTTTATAGATGAGCAAAAAAAATAGAGAGACAGTAAATAATGCGCCAAAATTGGTTGAGAATAAGAGATTAGTAGGAAAGTGGGGAGATGGGGGAAGGAATGAAATGATGGGTTAGGTGTTGGTAACTGATAAACTAGATTGTGGATTGATAAGCCAGATTGTGGGCACCTGAGAATCTTCCCGCTGGTTTTACTTTTGTATCAGTTTGAAGTTTCCTGTAATAAACAAAATTGAGATAGATAAAAAAAAAAAAAAAAAAAGCCATGCCCAAAGCCACAGTCGGTTGTGTGTATGACTTCTAGACCAAGGTCTTTGGGGCAGGTTTTGACCACCTCCCTGGCAGGCCTCCCTGGGTCCTGACGCTGGATGTGGTCTGGGGTCTACCACCTTCAGTTCTGGGGGCCATCTCTAGGGGAAATATTTGGGGTTCTCATAGACCAGGACCAGGTAGGAATCTTGGATAAGTTCCCGCTCGGTCCTATAGGGGGGCCGTGAGCGAGCGGGACTCCCAGATTCCTGGAGGAGAAACACTCAAGCTGAAGAGGGTTTCCTTTATGTCTGAGTTACCCCAGGGCTATGTCTTTCTAACAGCCCCTTGATGGCTACTGAGCCGCTAAGACTCGACCCTGGCCCTTGCTTCCTCCGGGGACGTGGGCCACCCTCCCAACCTAAAGTTAGAGGATTCATCGTAGCCCTGGTATTTTCATTTCTGCCTCACCCCTTAGAGTTTTCTAGAAATGAGGGGGTGAGTACATTATTTTTAACATTTATTCATTTTTGAGAGAGAGAGACAGCACGAGTGGGGTAGGGACATGGGGCAGAGAGACAGGGAGACACAGAATCGGAAGCAGGCTCCAGGCTCTGAGCTGTCAGCACAGAGCCCAAGACGGGGCTTGAACTCACAAACCATGAGATCACGACCTGAGCCAAAGCCAGATGTGTAACCGACTGAGCCACCCAGGCACCAAGGGGCGAGTTAATTAGATCAAATAATAAGAATCTGGTGTCAATGCATGGGGAAGTACAAGCACGGGGAGCCATTGAGGACTGAGAATAGAGGTGTGAGCCATCACAGGAGGCCAGCTTAAAGGTCGAGCCTGCAAGAGCACCTTTCCAGCTCAGCCCCTTCAGTTTATCTTTGTGATGACAGTGTTTTCCATCCAGCTTCTCTAGCGACAGACACTCTCACTCCCTGCCCATGCGGCTGGACGGGCAAGGGGACAACATTTTTGCGGACGTTGACTGATAGAAAAAACTCCTTTTTGGCTCCAGCTGTATCTGTGTATGGTCTGGAAAGGACAAACTCTCTGGAAGTACCCACACCCAGGGTCTTGAGCTCTGGTTTGCAGTGAAGCCCACATGCTTTGGAGTCAGCCAGGCCTGAGCCCAGCCTGCCACTGACTAGCTGTTTCCCCCCGAGCATGTCTCTGAGCCTCGTGTTCATTAACTCCCGTGCTAGGTTAAGACTCCTCATCTCCTAGGGCTGATGAAGAGGAAGTGGGTTGTTGTTTGTAAAGTGCTTGCTGAAAGCAGTGACTAGCAAATAAAAAATAGTAGCAGCTGTCGTCATGACTTTTGCATTCGATGTTATGGTGACAACGGTCAGGAATCCGGTCGCACTGTGGTACCGACCACCTGTTCTCTTGCCAGGGGCTGGTCCTCCTTGCAGCCTTACTGAGGGCTCGCTCGGCATTGGTTTAGGTCTGATTTGGCCCCACTTGTTCAGAACTTAGAACTTGGCCCCAGTGTTACTCAGCAAAGGAGGAAAACTATCACTTGCCCAAAAGCAGAGTTTGTTCCTTGAGAGGACAGCGTTTTCTGAAGCTCCCTGTTTGCTCGGGCATGAAGCCCTCTCTGGGTTTCAGTTCCTCCTGAAAAATGATGTCAGCTGTCAGCACGTGCACTGGAGTGAACAGAGCACATTTGCCTGACAGGCTTCATTTTAGGTGACTGGCTCACGGCAGGGGTTTCTGGGCCGGCTGGTGAAGCATTTGTGTTTTCAGCCTCTGTTATGTGGAACGCAGTGGTGCCTTGTGGGTGCCGGAGCCCAGGATGCTCTGGACTGAAAGGTGCCTCTTGTTCTGGCAGGTTGCAAGCTGTTCCCTCTTTCTGCTTCCTCATGTGCAGGCCAGTCTGCCAGTGTCTTCCAGAACATGGAGGGGGACTTCATGAAGCCGGTCATCAGCATTGTGGATGAGTTGCTGGAAGCCGGGGTCAATGTGACCGTGTATAACGGACAGCTCGATCTCATCGTGGACACCATGGGTAGGAACACAGTCCGTGGGGCACGTGGAGGCAGTTAGTTCCATGGGTTGAGCTGGAAGGGAGCCAGCCTCGGACGTGTCGGTCTTGAGGCTGGCGATGTAGAAATGCCAGGAGGAAGGCCACTTCCTGTTATGCCCATGTGCCCTGACCTTGACTTCTTTAAAGAGGACAGAGCTGTGGACCCTTAGAGAAGCCTGGGCCTGGCAGATTTTTGAGGCCCTTACATATGATGAAAGAAAAGGAGATATTCTCCTGGTCATGGGATAAATGCACCGTGGAACCGAGGGAAAACCCCGTCTCCGTGCCCCGTCACAGTAGGTGGTAAGCCCTGCAAGCCGAATTGAAACTAAACCCTACTGACTGTAAACCCAGGGGAAATGGGTCCTGTGTGGTTCTGGCTGCAGTAAGACCAGGTGAAGTTCTCAGAACTGGCAGGCAAACCGAGGCACGCAGTCTGACAAGTGTGATGCCTTCACAAGGTCGGCAGGATTGAATATTTCTGCCCCTTGTACACCAAGGGCGCTAAGGACACTTTGAAAAGGTTCTGCGTTTCTTCCATGAGCTGCTCGGGTGAGCCACGTTAGCATCTACTGACCCTCAGACTTCTCAGTCCTCTGGAGAGTCCTGCCACCTGCACAGGCCCCCAGTTTCCTTCCTTCAGAGCATACAGTGATGGGAGAGTCAGGGGCAAACGTAGCCGGACCTCAGAGCTTCTAAGTGCCTCCCCGTTGTCTTGGGTATCACTGGGGGTTTGCTAGAAATGCAGTCTCAGTCCTCACCCAGCCCCACTGACTCAGAATCTGCATTGTAACGAATCTCGGGATGAGCCTTATGCACATTACAGTTTGGGAAATGTGAAATTATGGGCCCTGGATTTTTGTTTCTACCCCACCCAACTGTTGATGCCAGACCCTTCTTTGTCCCTCCCACCAGGTCAGGAGGCCTGGATGCGGAAATTGAAGTGGGCCGAACTGCCCAAATTCAATCAGCTGAAGTGGAAGGCCCTGTACAGCGACCCTCAATCTTCTGAAACATCTGCTTTTGTCAAGTCCTACAAGAATCTGGCTTTCTACTGGATTCTCAGAGCTGGGCACATGGTGAGAGAGAGTCCAGCAGCCTTTGTTGTGGGCTCTCAGCTGTTCTGAGAACAAAGCCACGGGCAGTTGATTATGCGTGGGTGCACTACCTGTTTCGGCCTTAGAAGAAGTGCTTTGGGCTTGGGAGTATTTTGAAGTCTCTGATTAATTTTTGCTATTAGTGCTTCATTCCTTTGAGTCTAGAAATTCTCATTTATTTATTTATTATTATTTTTAAGATTTAAAAAATTTTTTAAGTAACCTCTACATCCAATGTGGGGCTCGAACTCCCAACCCTGAGGTCAAGAGTCGTACGCTCTACCAACGAAGCCAGGCGGGCGACCCTTGAAATTCTCATTTAAAAAAGCAAATCCTTCTGAGAGCGTTAAGCTAGGCTCTCTATCCTTTATTCCTTAGTTTAAATGAATTTAGTGTGACTTTCCTTTTCGTTCATCCTGGGGGAAGAAGGGAGAAGTTGTCTTTCCCTGACATTTTCAGGGAGCAAAACCCAAAGTTCAGTGGTCTGGAAAGCAGAGTCCCAGTGCGTGGTACAAGGTAGGGGGCAGTGTTTTCGAGCAGCGGTAGCTCCAGAATTTCAGTTTGGAAGAGGCTTTCTGTGCAAAGACGAGGCCACTTCGCTCCTGCATTTCTGAGCGAACACACTATTTCCCCTTAGGTTGTATGTTGACTGAGTGGCTTTCCATGGGCCGGGGGAGATTATAAAGGGATAAATCCACTGTATACACACACGTGTGCATGCCTGTGCACGAACAGACACCTATGCAGGTACCAGAGGAGAAGGCGCCCTGTGGGTTATGCTTTGGTTTGGCTACTTAAATACAGGGTTTCTCTTCTTCCCAGGATGGTGGTTTCCTGGAGAAGATTCGTTGGGAGGGATGGTAAGGTGCCCTCTGGCCTGCCCTGCCCACTTGGCTCACTTGTGCTTAGGACACACTCCATAGAGAATGAGCTGAGGGGCAGTAGTCTGCTTAGAAAGTGGGTCTAGGGGAGTGCCTGGGTGGCTCAGTTGGTTAAGTGTCTGACTCGTGGTTTCGGTTCAGGTCACGATCTCACGGTTCGTGAGATGAGCCTTGCATCGGGCTCTGCGCTAACAGTTCGGAGCCTGCTTGGGATTCTCTCTCTCCTTCTCTCTCTGTCCCTCCCCCACTCTCTCTATCTCTGTCAAAATAAATAAATAAACTTAAAAACAAAAAGCGGGCCTGGGAAACTGGTCTTTAAGCTCGGTTTGTACATGAAGCACATAGTTTGTACATTAAACATACACAGTGTGTTTATTTGGATGGCTGGGGAGGTGATGAGAGAGATTTTGGCAGGGACCTAAGTGCCCCCTCCACGAACCACTCCTCAGGGCTATCAGCTAGGCAGAGAGGAGGTGTAGGAGCAAAGAGAACAGGATGTGCAGGTCCAGAGGAACCTTCAGACCATCGAGGCCGCAGGCACTGGGGAGAGATACCGAGTTAGGTATCTCCCTGTCCTGAAAGCAACAGTCGGGCTGTTGAGGGTCCTAAAGCAAAGGAGCGAAAGTACCAGATTTGTCTAAGAAATAACATTCTAGCAGCAAAGGGCCTGGGACAAGACTGGGGCAAAGAGCCGAGCCGATCAAAGATGCTTTTATAGGGGCGCCTGGGTGGCTGTCGGTTAAGCGTCCGACTTTGGCTCAGGTCATGATCTCACGGTTTGTGAGTTCGAGCCCCACATCGGGCTCTCTACTGTCAGGGCAGAGTTCACTTTGGATCCTCTGCCTCCCTCTCTCTCCCCCTCCCCCACTCGTTCTCTCTCCCTCCCTTCCCTTCTCTCTCTCTCTCCCTCTCTCTCTCTCTCTCTCTCTCAAATAAGTAAAAACATTAAAAAAGGGGGGGAAAAGGAAAAAAAATCAACAGATCAGCCCCAAATGGAGTGGAAGGTTCTTTCCTAAATGCTGACTTCTTTAGATCCCTGTATTCTGACAAGCTTTTGTCCCATGCAGGGGTCATTTCGCAGACGGGACCCTCCCTTACAGGGCACACTCAGGTGCAGCTGGCCTCTCAGGCTGCTGTCCCAGAGCTGTACTTCCCATGGGAGCGGGGTCTCAGGATGTCGCCCCTGACCCCAGAACCAGGGACAGAACCAGGAGGGCTAACTCGGATCCTGTTCGGCTCTAGGTTCCTTCTGACCAAGGAGACATGGCTCTGAAGATGATGAGGATGGTGACTCAGCAGGAATAGGATGGACCAGAGGTGAGTTGCTTGGCCTTGGGGCACAGGGGCTGAAGCGAGCACCCTGCAGCTGTAGGAGGCACTGCTCTCCCTTGAACCCACTCGCCTGTGCGCGTGAAGTTTCCTGCCCGCTTCTCCAGAGAACAGAATCGCTGCCTCCGTGGCGACTTGGAAATCAGTTCTGCTTCCGAACAAACCTAAGTTGTTTTCTTCTCTAATGGATTTGTTTTCATCAAAATGAAAGGTTGAAATAAGTTAGCATGTTTGTATTATGAAAGTAAATTATGTGGTTTATGGGGGGAAAAAAAGAGAAAGACAGGTAAACAACAAAATAAACACCGTTTTACTCCCTTCCCCGGGATAAGTTCGGCTGTCAGTTTAGTGTCTGTCTTTGGAAGTCTTTTTTTGCTATATATGCGTGTATATTTTTTACAAGAATGGAATCATTACTGTATGTTGTTTTACCACCTTGTTCACATATTCGTTTGTCCTAAACACCTCTTCGTGTCAGTAAAGTTTCTTCTGTAACATTTTTTTTAATGCTTATTTATTTTTGAAGGAGAGAGAGAGAGAGAGACGGAGCGTGAGTGGGGGAGGGGCAGAGAGAGAGGGAGACACAGAATCCGAAGCAGGCTCCAGGCTCTGAGCTGTTAGTATAGAGCCTGATGCGGGGCTCGAACTCATGAGCCATGAGATCATGACCCGAGGTCGAAGCCAGATGCTCAACTGACTAAGCCATCCAGGCACCCCTTTCTATAACACTTTTAATAGCTGCTGAAGCATTCCATTTTGTGGATGCACCATCATTTATGTACCAAATGCACAACTGTTGCACGTAAGCAATGTCTCCTTTGTCGCTGCTATAAACAGTGCTCTGGTGATTCATCCTGACAGTTATATTTTTATACACATCCTCATTATTTTCTTGCAATAAATTCCTAAAAGCATAACTGTGAAGTCAAAGAATTGGAGCTTTTCTTTAAAATCAAAATGAGGGGCACCTGGGTGGCTCAGTTGGTTGAGCATTCAACTCTTAATTTTGGCTCGAGTCATGATCTCACCGTTTGTGAGTTTGAGCCCCGCGTCGGGCTCTGGGCTGACAGCACAGAGTCTGCTTGGGATTCTGTCTCTGCCCTCCCCTATGCATGCTCACTTTCTCTCTCTCTCTCTCTCTCTCTCTCATAATAAATAAATAAAACTTAAAAATTTTCTAAAATTTTTTTTTGAAGTTTATTTATCTTGAGAGAGAGAGAGGAGCAGAGAGAGAAGGAGAGAGAAAATCCCAAGCAGGCTCCACACTGACAGCACAGAGCCTGACGTGGGGCTCAAATTCACCAACCGTGAGATCATGACCTGAGCCGAAATCAAGAGTTGGACGCTTAACCTACTGAGCTACCCAGGTGCCTCAAGGTCTTTAATTTTAAAATCCAGGCTTTTAAGTTTTAGTGTGTGGCTCACGATCTGCAGAAGGGATGTGATAGCCTCTATGCTGATCCTGAAAAGAACACTATTGCCTGTGGTTGCAGGGCTGAGATATTGAAAACCAAACCCAAAGTCTTCCTGCAGCACATAAGGAGAGAGTTATCAGCGGGTTATGCCTGCATGACCAGCCCTTTTGGACCTGAGATTAAAACAGGGACACCCCACACTTACCCATGGTTCACTGTTGGAGGGCAAGCGCTCCTGCGTGCCGTGGACAAGGAAGACAGGCTTGTCTGTCTGTCAGTTTTGATCCCTCTGGACTCCACCAGTGTATGTTCTCCTGCGGCTTCTGCTGCATATCCTTTGCTGAAAAAAAATTTAGCTATGAGTATAACTAGTCACCGAGTGTTGTGAGTCCTGGCATTGAATTACAACACAAATTGAATCCCCAACCTCACAGGAAACCTCTGTTTCATTAGTCGTTAGGGAACTAGGGGCGCCTGGCTGGCTCAGTCAGTAGAGTGCGTGACTCTTGATCTCAAGATCATGAGTTCAAGCCCCCCGTTGGGCACGGGGCCTGCTTTAAAAAAATGAAATAGAAGCTAGGGTATTAGTTGGGAAGGAATGTGAGTTTGACCATTAGGAAGGGCCAAGTAGACAGATTCCAGTGAAGCTAGGGCCAGCGAACCTTTTTTGCCACTTGAAGCAATCTTCTATCCCTGCCTGAGGAAGTTAACGTTCTCCTGCCCTGAGATCCGGTAACCAATCCCAAGATGCCCAAAGCCGTCTTCTTGCGACATTATATTCTCTCTCAACCCACACCCATGGCTTCATGGAAATTCCCTATGATCAGCTCCCTGGGGAGGAAGTCTCGAGCTTAGTTTATAGATAGCTCCACGTGGTGGCCATGCGTCCCCTGAGAATGGACAGCTGTAGCACGAAAACCCTTCTCCGAAACAGCCCTGAAACATGGTCGGGGAAATCCTCCTAGTAGACAGAACTGGGGACACTGTACCTGTTTGTTCACTTTGCCTGGAAAGAGAGGTGGTCAGAAGAAAGGGTCTGCACCCAAATCATCATTTGGCTGGGTAGTTGCACTTGGAAGGAACACAACTGAAAAATCAAAAGGTCTGAGGAAGAGGTATGAGCATGGACCTCCTAGTGGCAGAATAGGAGGATAACTTGTGTTCCGTGTGAATGCTCACCAAAGCAGAGAGGAAGATTTTAACGATCAGGTGGTTAGGATGACCCATTCCGTAGACATCAGACAGTCTCCTTCCCCAACAACCTCTGTGAACTCAATACCAATTGAAGTGGCCACTGTGACAGCGATGGAGATTATACATTTGCTACTGGAACATGGACTTGTGCTCACCAAGACTGATCTGGCTATAGCTGCTGCTGAGTGCCTAATCTGCCAACAGAAGGAACTGCACTGAGTCCCTGATACGGCACCATTGCCTGAAGGCGTCAGCCAGCTACCTGGTGTTAAGTTGATTACATTGGACCACTTTCATTATGAAAGAGGCAGCAAGTTGTTCTTATTGGAATTGACACTTGCTCTGGACTTGGATTTGCCTTCCCTGCCTGCAGTGTTTCTGCCAAAACTACCATCTGTGGCCTTACAGAATGTGTCGTCCGCCATCATGCTATTCACAACAAACAAAGCGCAGAAGTGGTTCATGCTCTTGGAATTCACTGATCTTAACCATGTTCCCCATTATCTTAAAGGGACTGCCTTAACACATGGTTGAATGGCTTTTTGAAGATTCAGGTACAGTACCAGCTAGGTGGTGACACCTTGTGGGGCTGGGGCAACGTCCTTCAGTATGCGGTGTATGCTCTAAATCGGCATCCCACGCTTCTCCCATGCTCTGGATTCAGGAGTCCAGGAATCAAGGGATACAAATGAAAGTAACTCCTCACTATCGGCCCAGTAGTCAAATTTTTGCTTGCCATTCCTGCAACTTTAGCCTCTGCTGGTGTAGAAGTCTTAGTTACAAAGGCAGACACGCTTTCATCAGGAGACACAGCAAAGATTGCATTGAACTGGAGCTTGAAGCTGCCATCTGGCGTCTTTGGGCACTGGATAAACAGGCAAAGTCCAGGCTGGGGTGATTGATCCTGACTATCAAGGGGGAGCTGGGTTGCTACTACACAGGATTAAGGAGGGAGAATGCAAGAGATCTTTTGGGGTACCTTGTAGTACACCCATAGCCTCTGGTTAAAGTCAATGGAAAATGATAATAACCCAATTTAGACTGGTAGTGGCCCAGACCTCGCACAAAGGTTTGGGTCATTCTACCAGTCAAGGAATTATGACCAACTAAGGTGCTCGCCGAAGGCAGAAGAAATATGGAATAAATAGTGAATGATGCTAGTTATTAATACTTGCTGTGACCTCGTGACCTGTTGTAGAACAAAGACTGTAACAGTTATAAGTATTTCTTCCTTATTTTGATGTGAATATATTATAAATATTAACCAAAATCTTGTAGTCTCTTCTCTCAACCCTTTATCGTCTAATTTAAGATGTGCTCATAATAGATAACTTTATATGTAAGTATCTAAGTTATAAGATGTCAAAAAGGGAGTATGAATGAATCAGCTAGGAAAAGAATGTACGTTATCCAAAGACAAAAAAGGCACTCTGGTGTTGTTCTGGGGGAGAAAGTCAGCGTGGCTTGGGCCGTGTGGGGGATATTGCGTGGTGTTCCGCAGAAGCGTGATTTTGTTGCTGTCTTTATTTGGAGATTAAGCATAGTTTAAGGCACTGTGTACGGGTGCCAAGTCGAAAATGGATGGACTGTGGGGTCTTTGTAATGTTTCTACTTGCCCAGGCCAAATTATATTTCCCAGAATTACCTCTCCTGTTTGTTTCTGATTAGAATGGCCCACAAGACTGGAGATTCTCGTGGAGATTTAGAGGATAGAAATGAGGCAGCAGCCAACGTTAGCTCAAATGTGCTGTCATTTATCTGCCGGCTCAGCTCATGAGCAGCTGGGCTTACAACAGTCTGCCTTCCCTTGGACCCTCCTGGAGCTTCTCTGCCTCTTGGGCCAGAGATGAGTGTGCTTAGGTCTGTGATGAAGACCGAACTGGCATGAGTTTTGTTCCACGGACTGTCCTCATGGACTCCAGCTCTCGTTCTTCTTATTTTTGAGAGAGAGCGCGAGCAGGGGAGGGGCAGAGAGAGGAGGAAAGGGGATCCGAAGTGGGCTCTGCACCGACAGCAGAGAGCCTGAGCCTGACGGCGGGGCTCAAACTCATGAACCACGAGCTCGTGACCTGAACTGAAGTCAGATGCTTAACCGACTGAGCCACCCAGGCGCCCCAGGTTGCTGTTGTTCTTTCTCTAGTTAGAGAAAGAACTTTATGTCCATTGTCCCTTCCTGACCGCTTGCCCTGTGGACTTCAGTCCCCAGCATCACATTTTGAAGGCACCAGCCTCAGGAAGACTGCCTACCCAGCTCCCACGCTGCAGTGTGTAGTCGAATCCCTACACACACACACACACACACGCACACACGCACACACATGCACACACATGCACACACACACATGTACACACGTGCACATGCATGCACACACATGTGCGTGTGCACAGTTCCGCTTCTCTGATTGAACCTGACTGATACCATAAATTAGATTCAATTATTTCTTAATGGATTCAAAGTAGCCCCACAACTGGAACCTGAATATTTGATAAAGGCTCTCTGTTCTGTACAACTTAATCAGCTGCAGAACCCTTGGGTCACATCTTTCCTTCATTGTTGGTATCAGCTGTTGCTGAGAAATTTGAAGCCACCTTGACTTTGTATTTTTTACC
The DNA here is from genome assembly GCF_028018385.1 of Neofelis nebulosa. Lineage (NCBI taxonomy): Eukaryota > Metazoa > Chordata > Mammalia > Carnivora > Felidae > Neofelis > Neofelis nebulosa. Next base: position 46,058,399 of record NC_080797.1, read on the forward strand.
TTTATAAACAGGTAATTTTATACCTGGATGCTGGACACTTGTTTAATCTTACAAAATGGTAACTTCAGATGGTACATTGATGTGTATAGTCTTGAATTAATTTTGCCTGATATTTAGTGAGCTTTTTGGTTCGTAGGTTTAGATCACCAGTTGAGCAATGTTTTCCACTGCATATTTGAATATTGTTTCAAGCTCTTTTTCCCACTTTTCTGTGCTTGTTTTTATTCCAGGGACTTTGTTTTTTTCTTTAAAAAATTTTTTTTATGTTTTATTTTTGAAAGAAAGACAGAGTGCAGATGGGGGTGGGGCAGAGAGGGAGGGAGACACAGGATCCAGAGCAGGCTCCAGGCTCTGAGCTGTCAGCACAGAGCCACCTAGTCGCCCCATAGGTGCTTTTAATCAAGACTGCCATCAGCAGGTGGTAGCCAATGCTATGGCAGTAATCATTTCGCAGCTTACAAATGTATTAAATCAATACATTGTACACCTGAAACTCACACAATCTGTCAGTGATAGCTCAAAAAAAGCTGGGAAAATCAAGGCTGCATCAACATCAGTACTTCGGTTTTCGGTAAAATTTGGTCAATTTTTGACGTTTCTGAAGCACTTTTATTTTCTGTAATTATCTTTCTCCTTATTTCCCCCATTATGCCAGCTGCTGTTTCCCCTTCTTACTGATGTCTTCTCGTCTGCTTCTTCATTTCCTGTTTCGTGGATTTGTGTCTGCTCTAATGTCCTTGAGAGGGAGCAGTGCGCAAACCTCTTCTAGTACAAACCTTCCAAAGAATGTTCCGGATTGCTTCTCGGCCTTTTGGCTGAGATCAAGTGTAGTATCTGTTCTAATCAGTTTAATATCTTACACGTCCTGTATCCAAAGAAGGTTCCTCATCTGTCTTTTGTATCTCATGTTAATTTCCTCCATTTTAGTTGACGTTCGGTTTCTCATGTTTGTGTGTTTGCTTTTTGTTTATGTGTACATATCTCTGAATGAGGATAGTTATGGGAATCCTCCAATTCCTGATCCAGTTCATCTGGTTATTTTTTAGATTGTTCACTTAGTTCTTGTTCCAGAATATTTGGTGTTGTGGATGCACATGGTCTATTTAGTCTTCCAGTTGCCTGAGGGAGGTGGAGCTGGGATGTTAGGCAGTAATTATTGGGAACATCTTCCCTGTGGCCAACTAATGGCAGATAACACTCGGATTTTGTTGCATTTCCTGCTTTAGGACAGACCAACCATTTTGCTAAGAAGTAAAGTCAAGAGAGAGCTAGGGACTTATTTGATGGGCATTTTAGTTATCTATTGCTACATAATAAATTACCCATAAACTCTGTGACTTAGGACATTTATTATCTGATAGTTTGTGGGGGTCAAGAACCTGGGCATGGCTTACTGGGTCCTCTATGTGAGGGTCCCTCACTAGACTGCCATGAAGGTGTTGGCTAGGGCTGCAGTGGGTGGTCTCGGGACTCCAGTGGGGAAGGACCAGCTTCCAAGCTCACTCATGAGGTTGCCGGTGAGATTCAGTTCCTCACAGGACTGAGGGCGTCCCGCAGCTACTTGCCATGTGAACCTCTCCACAGAGCAGCTCACCTTGTGGCAGCCTGCGTCATCAGAGCAAGCAAGAGAAGAGTCAGAGTTCAGGCAAGATCAAGGTCACCGTCTTATAACTAATTTCAGAAGTGCTGTCTTATCTCCTTGACCTATTCTGTTCTTTAGGAGCAAGTCAATAACCCAGCCCACGCTCAAGCAGAGGAGATTATGCAAGGGCGTGAATGCCAGGAGGTGGACCATCATTGGAACCATTTAGAAGCCAGCTACCATGGTGGTAGCTGTCTTTCCTCACTTCACATCTCTTCTCATCAGGGGCAGGGTCTGTGGAGAAGGCATGGTGACGTGTGGCCTTTTGGGCTCTCCTCACTCCCCACACATGGGGGAAGAATAGGCTCACCAGGGTGTTTCACGTCTCTCCTGGCACCTGCCCGACTTGTAGTCCTTCTTACAAGTGCGAGGAGTGTTAGTGCGACCCTGAAGAATTGCATCCACCCACTTTGCACCATGTTTCATTCCTGCCTTGAAAGGGGGAGCTTAGGTGCCTGGGTGGCCCAGTCGGTTAAGCGTCTGACTTCGGCTCAGGTCATGATCTCACAGCTCGTGAGTTCGAGCCCCGCATTGGGCTCTATGCTAACAGCTCAGGGCCTGGAGCCTGCTCTTCAGATTCTGTGTCTCCCTCTCTCCTGCCCCTCCTCTGATCCCTGTCTCTCTCTCTCTCTCTCAAAAATAACTAAACATTTTAAAAAATTAAAAAATTAAAAAAAAGAAAGAAAAGGCGAGCTTGTCTCAAACCTGCTCATCCTCTGGCAATTTGGTCCAGATTTGCAACATATCACATTCACTGCATATCATAGTCGTTGAGCGTTTATTATATACAAGATGCTTTGTATGGATTTGCACATCGTAATCCCCCAGGCTTCTGGAGTACAGTAATTGTTGCCATTTTAAAGAACAGAAGCGGAAGGCTTGGCGAGATCGCATAACTTGGCCACGGTTCCACAGCTATGAGCGGCAAATCCGGGGTGTTAAGGGTGTAACCAGCATATAAAGTTTCAGAGACTGTCAAGCAAACTCATTGTTTGGGGTTTGGTTTCACAGAGAGGGTTCTTTAAGTTCATCCAAATTCATTTTGCGTACTTGATTCATTAGTGATTACAATGTTGGATTCAGATTCCCCCCTTTCCTGCCAAGCACTATCCTAGGCAGTTTTCCCCTTTCTGTTCTCCTGAGATAAAGATTTAATTATGTCCAGTTTACAGATGAAGAAACTGAGACCCAGAGGTCACACAGCCCACGAGGGGCAGAGTCAGGAAACCAACTCCTTGTACTTCCCGCAATCGTTTTCTCCTTGTTTGGCTCTTTTGTCCATTTAATGCCTTTTCTCACTTTGGGCTCATCACTCAAACATGATCCTCTGATGGCTTTCCCACAGCCTTATGTTCAAATCCACAGGCCTTTTTTAAGTGTATTTATTTTGAAAGAGAGAGAATGTGTGTGACATGTGCACACAAGCAGGGAGGGACAGAGAGAGAGAGAGAGAGAGAGAGAGAGAGAGATTCCAAGCAGGCTCCACACTGACACCACAGAGCCTGACTCAGGGTTCGAGCCCATGAACCGTGAGATCATGACCTGAGCCAAAAATCGAGAGTTGGACACAGCCAACGGAGCCACCCAGGTGCCCTTCTTGGGCTTTATTATTTAAGTTTTTCCTTTTCTTTTCTTCATCGAGATGTAATCGAAACCTAACATCGTGTACATTTCAGGTGCACAGCATGCTGCTTTGCTACATTTATCTATTGCGCTGTGCCTATCGGCACAATGTTAGCTAACACCCGCATCACATAATTATAATTTGTGTGTGTGTAGTGAAAACAGTTAAGATCTAGTTTCTTAGCAACTTTGAACTTTTTAATACGGTTGATTATCATCAGTGTGCAGTGCATTAGATCCCCCAAACCTGTTTACCCCACTCTTATGTTTTAACTTCACCAATAGAGTGAACCCAGGAAATGCTAGGCCCTCACCCTCAACCCAAAAAAGGCAGGACCCCAGGTCTGCAGAGCTCTGTCTTTATCCCTGACCTCGGTGTGGCTCTCAGGCTGCTGTGAACCCTCCAGGGCTTGTGACTAAGAAGCCTTGTTTTGTTAAAGTTCCCTGATGGCTGTTGTGAGGGGAATCTTGCAGTTTGGCAGCAAGGTTGGCCCCAGCACGGGGACAGGAGGCTCATGGCAGTAAGAGGGGCCCAGGCGAGTGCCCCAAGGCCTTCCTCGCTGGTAGCATCGCAGGCTGATGAGACCGACACAAAAACAGATACCCATCAAATGACTCACCCTTCCTTACTGGGGGGATGAAGGGAGGGCAAGAGGCCAAGAGTCTTAAGGGAAGACTTAAAACCAAAAACAAGGAAGAGACATTTCTCTCCACCCCAACATCCAACACTGGGCTGGTCCTGTGCCCTTCTTGCCAGAATAGCTCCACCACCCCTCCCCCCCACCCCCCAACCTGGCTAATTTCTTACTTTTCAGGTCTCAGCATAAACAGGACACCCTCCCAGAACCTTCTGTGATCCCCCAGACTAAGTTAGGAGCCCCCTCCCTCGCTCTCCTAGCACTCTGCCCGTCCTCTTGTGATTATGTCCTTGTGTCCCTGGCATGGAGCAGGCCTTTAGCACTCTGCATGTCCGGCTGACTGGCCTTCCAGGCGGGGAACGGAGGAAGAGTATGACAGACCCCCTCTGGATTGTGGGGTGTCCCGAGCTGCATTCTTGGCCGACTGGAGCTTGCTCTATTACAGCTTTCTACCTGCCTCATTTGCTTTGGCTGGAATTTCAACATTCAGTGGTGACACCCACTTTTTGCCTCATCTGTTCATGAAAATTTGCCACCTTTCCTCCTTCCACAAAGTCGGTCTCCTTATTTGTGCCGCTGCCTTTCCAACTCTGTGGGCAGATGAAGTTCACTGCAGCAGAGTCCTTGAGAACAGTATCTTCAAGGACAGCAAGAAGGAGGGCATTTCTCACAAGGCACTGTGCTGTCACCTTAGGGCTCACTGTTGCAAGGCTGGACTTCATGGACGTTGTATCTATGCAGTGATGTAGATAATCCAGCTTGTTGTAGGTTGAGTGTGCCAGAACTAAGAGCCTTTTCTATCTTAAAATGGGTTTGTCTTATATCTTAGAGCACTTAAACTACCTGGATGGGTCCTCTCTGACTTCACCTTCACGTCCCATTTTATTTACGAGGAAATCAGTTTAAAAAGAGTAAGCATGAGGGGCGCCTGGGTGGCTCAGTAAGTTAAGCATCTGACTTCAGCTCAGGTCATGATCTCACGGTTCAAGGGTTCAAGCCCTGCATCGGGCTCTGTGCTGACAGCTCAGAGCCTGGAGCCTGCTTCGGATTCTGTGTCTCCTTCTCTCTCTGCCCCTCCCCTGTCTCTCAAAAATGAATAAATGTTAAAAAAAATTTTTTTTAAAGAAAAATTAAGTATGAGCTCTTCCAATTTTGATCCCTATGGAAATTTAATTTTGATATGTTTTTAAACATGATGTGTTTATATTTTATGCCCTGCCCTTTTTTCATTTAATAGTATTGCACAGAAGGCTTTCCAGGTACTGGGGCTTCCAGATTGGTGAACAGACACAGGTGCTGGGAGGGTGACAGACTCAGAGAAGACATGAAAGTTCCATGCCCCTCCCCCCACACCCTCCTCTCCCCCCATACCCTTCCATTTGGCTGTGGAGTTATATCCTTCACAATAAACCAGTAATAGTAAATAGAACAACCACAACCATTTTCCAGTTTTTGTGTGATTTTTATAGTTCCCATTTTCTTGGCTCCTGGTAATCCATGAAATTGATTTATAATGGTCTGTGTCATTCATCCATTGTTAGCTTCTCTTTACATTTAACTGCCACAAGCATTCTTTACGGCAAGCTAATATTTTGAAATATTAATCCCTGTGATTTTCTTCTCTGTCTTACTGAGTGTACGATCCCTCACCGAATCATCCACGGAGATCTAAAACGCCTGGAGAGGAGCACCTGAGTGGCTCAATCCATTAAGCGTCTGACTCTTGATCTTGGCTCAGGTCATGATGTCAAGGTTTGTGGGATCGAGCCCCACGTTGGGATTCTCTCTCCCTCACTCTCTGCCCCCTCCCTCACCTGCTTGCTCTCTCTCTCTCTCAAAATAAATAAACTTAAAAAAAAAATACAATGCCTGGAGGAGGATCAGAGCCATTAAAACAGAATGCAAATGGGGCACCTGGCTGGCTCAATCGGTAGAGCATGCAAGGCTTCATCTCAGGGTCTTGAGCTTGAGCCCCATGTTGGCTAGAGAGGTTACTTTAAAAAAAAGAAAAAGATAAAAAAGAAACATTGAGAAGCAATAGCTTTTGATTTGCAAGAGAAAAGAAAGGGTATTTGAGAATCAAAAAGATCCTGCAAGGAAAGGGCAGAGAACTTACGCCTTAATAACAGATGGTGTCAGCGTTCAAAAAAGCTGAACCCTAATTAGAGGATAGATCTAGAATGGTAACTGAGGACAGTAATGTCATAGCAATAGGGAACTGAATTCAAATTCGGTTTGTGTAGAGGTCTGAAATAGAATTATAAATCTGGGGTCGGTGGTGTATAAATGGCCTGTATAAATTTATACAATTTGTCCAATATCGATTCTCTTGTCGTCTAATTGAGACACAATGGATGTAACAGTGTGTAAGTTTAAGTTTATGCAACATGTTGGCTTGCTACATTTATACACTTGCAATATGATGACTGTAGTAGCATTAGCTAACACCTCTATCACGTCCCATAATTCTTTCTTTCTTGTGGTTAGAGCAATTAAGATCTAGTCGCTTAGCAACTTTGAAGCTTGTAATTCAGTATTGCTGACTGTAATCACTATGCCGTGCGTTGAATCTCCAGAACTTACTTATTTACTAGTGGTACCCCTGGTAACTACCATTCTACTCTCCGTTTTGATGAGTTCAGCTTTTTAAAATTCCACATACAAGCGGTATCATACGGTATTTCTCTTTCTCTGTCTGACTTACCTCACTTACCGTGATTGCCCTCAAAGTCCATCCGTGTTGCTGCAAATGGCTGGATTTCCTTCTTTCTCGTGGCTGAATAATATTCCGTTGTAGACATATATAAATTCTCTTCGTTCTATCAGAGTCTTAAATTGGTTCAGAGTGCAATGGGCCTAGTTAAAGATACCTTCCCTGACTTTCTGGCTGCTAGGATTGGCCAGCCCTGCCCGATGACAGGTAAGCAGAAGTGGGTGGATAGACTTCCGGGAAACTATACAAAGGGATAGATGAGATTCGGGTGCACGTTGGTCTTCCCCCATCTGCGTGTAATGTAAACTTGCCAGAGGCAGAGCATCCGTCTTGTTATAGAAGGCAAAGAGAGCATGCACATGCAAGCTACCTGTGAGGATGGTGAAGGGCAGAAGAGGGTCCCTGGAACAACGATGGCACGGGAGAGCTGCCTGCCAGTCCTAGATCACGTACTTTCAGTCTTACTAGAAAAAGAAGCCCCCATTTGGTTAAACTAGTATAGTCCCTTCTTCTGTTACACGGACTCCAGTGCCACCCTGATGTTGATGGCAGCTGAGCCCAAGAGCCTTCATGAGGTTGCCGGGGAGAGTCGAGACTGTGAGGCGAGAGGGGTCCTGGGAAGAATCCCGCGGGAACTTGTAACACTCAACAGCCAGGCAGAGGAGGCCGACTTGCAGGAGAGGTTGGAGAAGTAGAAACCTGAAACCAGCGTTTGGGAAGCAGTGCTCAGAATCTAAGTGTCTGCAAGACCAGGAAGCAGAAAGGTTAAAGGAACCGTCTCGTAGCCAGATTACCTGAATTCAGCCTGGGCTCAGGTCACTGCTATCCAGGTGACCTGTGCCTCAACCTCCTCATTTGTAAAATGGGGATAATAATAAGGTTATTGGGGCACCTGGCTGCCTCAGTCAGTGGAGGATGCGACTCTTGATCTTGGAGTTGTGAGTTCGAGCCCCGTGGTTGGTGCAGAGATTACTTTAAAAAAATAAAATCTTTAAAAATAACAATAATCAGGTTAATCATTCTGCAGAAGCAGGAAGGTGTTTTTGTTTGCTTTTTTTTTTGTTTTGTTTTGTTTTGTTTTGTTTTGTTTTTTGTAAAGACCAAACCCTTGGGAAACCTGCAAATGGTGTTATCCTCTGTGGAATTATCAGACATTAGTCATCAGACAGGCCTAATGAAAGACAGTTTCCTCTAGGGTGTTGCAAAGGGTCCCTCCTCTGAGTCTGGCTGGCTCATCCTGTAGTTAGTGCACTGACCAAGAGTTTTCCATTCAAACAAGCATTTAGAAGCATTTGTTGGACCCCTTCCATGTGCACGGACTGTGTCGGACGACGGTGGGATACAAAGATGAATACAGTATGGTGGGTGCGCGTGTGCGTGGGTGGGGAGATCTCTCTGGGGCACCAACAGCAGCTGCTACCTTTTTTCTGCTGGGCTTGAACCAGGACGGATGTGACCCTGAAGAGACATCTCAGGACACCTGAAGACGAAGCTAACTTGGCACAAGGCAGAGCCAAGAGATGGAGAGAAATGCAGTCACAAGGCAATGACGTGTCGGAGCCCCGAATCAAATAACACCCGAAGGGAGAAGTATTCTCCAACTTTTCATTTATGGAATCCAATGAACTGCTTAAGCCATTTGAGTTAGCTTTCCCTTCACTTGCAAGTGAAGCAGCTCTAAACGCTGCAAGTGATGTCTAATTAATACTTGCCTCCTGCCTTAAAATTCACTGCTTTATTCACAGTTGTGAATGCTTAATTAAGCGAACTGTTGACATTGCATAGCTAGCTGGGTTCAGAAACTGGGGCGAATCTTGCATACCATTTTTGTTTTTGTTTTTTTTTTTACAAAACTATGTTATGGAAAATTTCAAATAAATACAGAAGCAGAGACAATCGTATAATGAACCACCGTGTCCCCATCGCTCTGTTCGGACAATGATCAACTCATGAGCAAACTTATTTTACCTATTCTACCTTCCACCCCCCAAAATGGATTATTTTTAAAGCATATCCCATGCTTCATTTTATCTGATCAGTGTGCTCAGGTCACAGGACTGCATTATATCTGCCAAGGAGCAGACAGCAGAGACCTAGCCCCTTTGGGGGGCTTTAGCAGTCCTTTAGCAGAGGACTCCCCTTGACGCTGGTGGGTCAAGGTGGTGACTTTCCATCACAAGGGGTCTTAACAGTGATGCAGAAGACAGACGGAGGGACGAGGGAAAGCTTTGGGACAGGAAGGAGTAAATTGAGCCCTAAGAGATGGCCAGAATATAGGTACCTAGAGAGACTAGATTTATTTTATTCCTAATAAAACAATAAGTGTAATAGTAAGAAAAATTAGAAAATAAGGAAATGTGGGAAAAGTAGTCAAAGTCTCAACCAAAAAAGGCATTGGGCTTGGTTTCCAGTTTTTGGTGGGTTTTGTTTCTTTTTTCCTCTCTCTCCATAGGTTAGTTGTAACTGTGCTGCAAATCTACATCCCTGTATTTTTATTAAACAGGATAAGCAGTTTTCTTTGTTACTGTGGACTCTTTGTAAACATAATTTTTAACAGATGCATAAGAGTTCATTAAGAACGTATTCCATAGTTTATATGATCAATCCCCCACACTTTGGCATTCTAATTCCATTTTTTTGTGTATGTAATTATAAATAACCATATGATGAATATTGTTTTGCTTAAAACTTAGACTTATTTAATTATTACTATGGACTACCCAAAGCAAAATTACTGGTAAAAGAGTATGACTATTGGGGCGCCTGGGTGGCTCAGTCAGTTAAGCACCTGACTCTTGGTTTCAGCTCAGGTGATGATCTCAAGGTTCATGAGTTCCAAAAGCACAGAGCCTGCCTGAGATTCTCTCTCTCTCTCTCTCTCTCTCTCTCTCTCTGCCCCTCCCCTGCTCATGCTCACTCTCTCTCTCTCAAAATAAATAAACTTAAAAAGGAGTGTGACTATTATGAAGAGTGGGGCATTTATTTTTTAATTTTTTAAAGTTTATTTATTTTTGAGAGAAGGGGGAGGGGCAGAAAAAGAGGGAGAGAGAGAATCCCAAAAAGACTGTGCTGTTAGCATGGAACCTGATGCAGAGCTCAAACTCACAAACCCGTAAGCTCGTGACCGGAGCTGAAGCCAAGAGTCAGACACTTAACCAGCCGAGCCACCCAGGCACCCCAAGAGTGAGGCATTTCTTTTTTTTTTTTTTAATTTTTTTTTAACGTTTTATTTATTTTTGAGACAGAGAGAGACAGAGCATGAACGGGGGAGGGGCAGAGAGAGGGAGTCACAGAATCAGAAGCAGGCTCCAGGCTCTGAGCCATCAGCCCAGAGCCCGACGCGGGGCTCAAACTCACAGACCGCGAGATGGTGACCTGAGCCAAAGTCGGACGCCCAACCGACTGAGCCACCCAGGCGCCCCAAGAGTGAGGCATTTCTAATACTGATTTTACATCATCTTGTATTGTTATACAGTAACCTCAAGAGGTGTTTCAATTTTTTCAAGATAAATTGATAGAAACTGATGAATTTTAAGAATATAAGCCCTAGAGTATATGACAGAAATAGGATTTATAACTGGGCACACGACCTTCTAGAATAAAGGACTACATTTCCCACTGTTCCTTGTAGCTCAGTGTGATCATGTGACTAAGTTTTAGCCAATGGGCTATAAGCAGAAGCGTTCCCCACCCCTGATAGTGGCTGGAAACCTTCCTCATTATGTTTCTTTTGCCCGTGTTTTTCCCTTCCTTTCTTTCATTTACTAGAAAGTGGATGCCACCATTTGGGGTAATAGGCACAAGGACCAAAGCACAGGCATGGTGGGGAGAGAAACTGGAAGAAGCCAGGATTCCTGAGAACTCTGAATAGAGTCACCATTCCACTTTTCCACACTTCCCTCTCTTCGTGGGAAAGAAAGTTCTATCTTAAGCCCCTGGTGGTTTGGGTTTTCTACCTCGGGTAGCCAAACCTAATTCTAGGACAGTGTAGTTTTAGAAACTAGGAATGGCATTGCCACACTCTTTTTCGTAAGCCCAGAGAAGTTGAGAATTACTGCCATGGGAAGCATTTCAGATGTATTTTGAGATCATATCATTAGGCTCAGCTTCTTAAGTATTCCTGATCCTACCACGAAAGAAAATCTAGCATCAGCAGCAGGTAATTCCTTTTCTTTTTTCTTTTTTTTTTTCTTTTTTAATATATGAAATTTACTGTCAAATTGGTTTCCATACAACACCCAGTGCTCATCCCAAAAGGTGCCCTCCTCAATACCCATCACCCACCCTGCCCTCCCTCCCACCCCCCATCAGCCCTCAGTTTGTTCTCAGTTTTTAACAGTCTCTTATGCTTTGGCTCTCTCCCACTCTAACCTCTTTTTTTTTTTTTTTTTTTCTTTCCTTCCCCTTCCCCATGGGTTTCTGTTACGTTTCTCAGGATCCACATAAGAGTGAAACCATATGGTATCTGTCTTTCTCTGTATGGCTTATTTCACTTAGCATCACACTCTCCAGTTCCATCCACGTTGCTACAAAAGGCCATATTTCATTTTTTCTCATTGCCACGTAGTATTCCATTGTGTATATGAGCCACAATTTCTTTATCCATTCATCAATTGATGGACATTTAGGCTCTTTCCATAATTTGGCTATTGTTGAGAGTGCTGCTATAAACATTGGGGTACAAGTGCCCCTATGCATCAGTACTCCTGTATCCCTTGGATAAATTCCTAGCAGTGCTATTGCTGGGTCATAGGGTAGGTCTATTTTTAATTTTCTGAGGAACCTCCACACTGCTTTCCAGAGCGGCTGCACCAATTTGCATTCCCACCAACAGTGCAAGAGGGTTCCCGTTTCTCCACATCCTCTCCAGCATCTATAGTCTCCTGATTTCTTCATTTTGGCCACTCTGACTGGTGTGAGGTGATATCTGAGTGTGGTTTTGATTTGTATTTCCCTGATAAGGAGCGACGTTGAACATCTTTTCATGTGCCTGTTGGCCATCCGGATGTCTTCTTTAGAGAAGTGTCTATTCATGTTTTCTGCCCATTTCTTCACTGGGTTATTTGTTTTTCGGGTGTGGAGTTTGATGAGCTCTTTATAGATTTTGGATACTAGCCCTTTGTCCGATGTGTCATTTGCAAATATCTTTTCCCATTCCGTTGGTTGCCTTTTAGTTTTGTTGGTTGTTTCCTTTGCTGTGCGGAAGCTTTTTATCTTCATAAGGTCCCAGTAATTCACTTTTGCTTTTAATTCCCTTGCCTTTGGGGATGTGCCGAGTAAGAGATTGCTACGGCTGAGGTCAGAGAGGTCTTTTCCTGCTTTCTCCTCTAAGGTTTTGATGGTTTCCTGTCTCACATTCAGGTCCTTTATCCATTTTGAGTTTATTTTTGTGAATGGTGTGAGAAAGTGGTCTAGTTTCAACCTTCTGCATGTTGCTGTCCAGTTCTCCCAGCACCATTTGTTAAAGAGACTGTCTTTTTTCCATTGGATGTTCTTTCCCAGCAGCAGGTAATTCCAAGTTAAACTCTAAGATTCATGACATCCAACTTCTCATATGTATGGTTGCCTCAAGTGTAAAGGAAAAGAAAGGACTTGGGGCAGGGTAATCTCCCAGTTTATCTTGTTTCCAGAGATTGCCATCCACACTCCAAGAACTATTAAAAGGCCCCAACCAAAAATAAAGGAGCATTTGGCATCTCTGTGGGAACACATTTAAGTCTGCTCCTAGAAGAATAACCTGCTTTAATTTGCTAAAAACCTCAAGGCAAGCCATGTTTTCATCTGGGCTGGGAAAAGGAAACCACTGAGAAAATAGTTTAAAATAAAAAGACCAATCTAAAAAAGAAGCAAGATGCCAAGTCCAAAGAAGGTTGTGTTAGAATGTACTTTGGTTACAGTAAATCAAGCCTGGTGAAAACACACACACTATGGGACTCCAATCTACAATACGTTAGGATTGAGGAATCAGGGGTTTTGTTCCTCAAAAAAGGTGATTATTGGGGTGTCTGGCTGGCTCGGTCAGTAGAGCATCTGACTCTTGATCTCGGGGTCGTGAATTCGAGCCCCACGTTGAGGGTAGAGATTACTTTTTTAAAAAGTTATCTGTGGGCATGGCGAAGGGAGTGCAATATTTTCTGTGATGTTTAGAGCAATCCTCATGATTGCTCTTTTCTGCCAAAGTTAGAATTGGTCGGCAGTGAAAATCAGGGTCAGACTCAACAGCAAAGAGCTGCACCCAGGTGATTCTCTCCAGGATTAAGTAGTAACATCGGGTTAGCTTAATTTGATGTCCTCTGGCATACAGAATTCTCTTTTCCAGTCTCCCTGCTCACTGTCCCCCCTATACCAAGCCATGTGCGATTGGTCGGGCTGGTTTCTGCAAGGTTCCCTCTTCCCACCCTAACTTGCTATGGACCGAAACTTCAGGTATGTGCACAGTCATCTCTCGAGCCAAAGAGAGGCCATGCAGTCTGTGATTTGCACATGGCAGCGTGTGAACCTCACCAGCCATCCCCCTGCCCGTCTGCACACCTCTGGACTACTCCAATCTGTTGCCGCTCATCTGGGGAAAGCAAACAAAGTTAAGTGTTATTTTAGGCAAAGCCTAACAGAGGCAGCAAATCTCTCTCAAAAGAAATCATGCAGCACATCTCAAAATCAATATGATTAAAAAGAAACATGCAACCCCCTCGGCCATTCTCTTGTAATGATAAGACCCCTGCCTTCAGCAGGTCAAATTATCCATTTATGTATGGACTTAAGGAGGTTTCCGATATTATAAGTCTTTTCCAGACTAGATATTTCACCTCTAGGATAAAGGAGAACCTGGCAATGAAATCTATACTCTCTTGGGGGGAGGGGGAGGGTGTGGAATACCCACATTTAATCAGTGATGGGTTTTAACATTATATTCCAGTGTGTTCCACCAGGGTAACAGCTCATTATTACCTTGTACTTTTTATTTTATTTTATTTATTATTTATTTTTAGTTATTTATTTATTTTTGCACTCAGTCGTTTTATTGTTCACATCTACAAACTTGAAGGGAAAAAAAGGTCCAGTTTCATTTAAAAATGTCCTGATGAAGCAGTAAAAATTACTAATTTTTGTTAAGCATCACCCCTGAATTATACATATTTTTCACATACTGTGTGAAGACATAATATATAAAGAACATCTTCTGCATACTAAATTATAACGGCTCGCTTGACAAAAGGCACTTGTGTAGTTATTTTAATTGCAACCTCAACTAGCCACTCTTTTTCTTGAACATGCTTTATTGTAGTGGAAAAAAAATTATTGACAAATTATGATGATTCAGACTTGGGTACTCGGTAGACATTTTCTTAAAGTGAACCAAAATGAGCCTGCTGCTCAAGAAACACAACTTCCAGTGTTTGTTGCCAGGGATAACATTTTAGATTTCAAGAGAAAATTGGAATTTTAGGAAACTTACAGAGATCACCATAAACTTGAAAAGTTCCTAATACATACAGAAAAGACGAACTGTGTCAGCATTGAGGAAATGTGCATAATGTGCGAACCAACATTTTTCAAATGTTAATGTGAGTTACAAAATCATGCATGGGTAATAGAACCATTCCTAGTGAAATATAAACCAATGGGGCTTTGCAACTGACAATGAAGAAAAATTACTTGTCAAGTTTTGGTGTAATAGCAAAGGAGAATATTATATGAAAAGATGTTTAAATATACCTTCTTTTGCCAACGGCATATCTTTGGAAGGCTGGATTGTTTTTTTTTTCCTGTGTGCCTTGACTGAGACAACATATTGTAATAAATTAAATCCAGAAACAGGTATGAAAGTCTAGCTGCCTTTGATTAAGCCAGATATTAATAAAATTTACAATAATGTAAAATCATGCCAATCTTCACACTATTTGTTTTGGAAAATATAGTTGTTTTTCACAAAGCAAGTCATCTATTCTAATGTAATAAGTTTGTTATAGTTATTTTTTAGCTGGACTGAATAAAATTTTTAAATAGTTACTAGTTTTTGTTTTAAAATAATATATAGCTATAAATGTAACCCCTCCAAGACAAAAGCTTTACAGGTTAATCAGTAACTTTTCAGAATGTAAAGGATCCTGAGACCAAAAACTTTGGGGACCACTGAGTGATATATGTAAATTTGGGGGTCATTGGCTTGAAGGTTTCATTTGACATTGTAGAAGTGAGTGGTATTATGTTTTTGAGCGAGATAATATGGAACAAAAACTGGGGCTTCAAAAAGGAAAACTGGCCTAGGATTTCGAGGAATGAGTGAAAGAAGAAAAAAGTCAGCCATAGAGGATGTAAGGAAATCAATGCCATCAGTTTTAGGGGCTGAAGTACCCAAGAGAGTGTGAGCCTTGGAAGGAAGCTCCTGCATTTGGTTAGGGTCTATGAAGACCTTGAGCCATTTCAGTGGACCAGTACAGCCTTTAACTTGAACCATTCCGTTATCTCTCTCTGCCCGCCTGAATCCTCCTCTACTCCCTGTTGGAATTTACAGACCATCACCAGCAAAAATCCCTCTATCCTCAACCTTCATCTCTGAGTGGAACTTGACATTCTTGTTCTCACTAAACCTTAGTACATCTTCCCTTACAGTCTCTGCAGATACAGATTGTGGTTTTGGAGAGTTGGAGGTGAAGGGCAAGAGTGTTGTTTTGTGTTTTTTTTTAATTTGTTTTATTTTTAATTTTTTAAAATTTACATCCAAATTAGTTAGCATATAGTGCAACAGTGGTTTCAGGAGTAGATTCCTCAGTGCCCCTTACCCATTTAGCCCATCCCCCCTCCCACCTTGTGCTTTTTAAAAGCCACCTGCCTGTTGCCACAGCACCAGAAAGGTTGCCTTTGTTCCTTGCTCACTTTCCCTTTAAGAGTTGTTAGCATTTCAGCTGGTAAAGTTCCAAGTGCCCTCTGGACTAATTGGCACGATGTGAGAATTTTCCAATTTGAAAGAGAAAGGGCCTGTTCTCCAGGGAAGGCTCTTCAAGGTAATTGCTCTCTGAGAGATTCCTGCCACCACCTTTGGCAGCCTTCACCAGAGACAAATCCCTCTTGCTGTTAGGGGGAGCTGGAAACCCACAGATGGAAAAACAGGCGCTCAGGACAAACTTGCCGAGACCTTTGAAACCAGTGACCTTTCAAAAGGAAGGAAGTGGGGAAGAGGCCAGTGCAGGCAAAGGCGGATGAGCCCCCCCTCCCCCCCTCCCAACACAGGCACAGCAGCTCAGGCTAGACTGCCCTTGTCCTTCTTTTTCTAAAGTGCTTCAGCGAGGGCAGGGGGCTGTAGGGGGACCTCATGGACTAACCAGGATTCCAAGCAGGGAGAGAACAACACTTACTTGGAACAAATACTTTCACAAACCACAGGGGCTGGAGGGAGGACCCAAAGGAGGTCTGTATGAGAAAAGATAGTGGTTGAGGCCCCTGTCTGGCTCGGTCTGGTAGAGCATGTGACTTTTGATCTTGGGGTCCTGAGTTCGAGCCCCGCACTGGGTGCAGAGCTTAATAAATAAAACAAACAAACAAACAAATAAATAATAAATAAAGATAGTGGCCAACCCAAACAAGGCTCCAAGAAGAATGTGTGTGTGTGTGTGTCCGGGGGGTCAGTGGGGAAAGTGAGAAGAAAAGACAGAGCTACGATCTGCCACCCCAGAGGGCAAGGGGAATGTGTGGGGAAAAGGCCGAGAGGGGGATGACTGTTTTGGGTGGTAAACAATAACGGTGTTGGACACAGAGGTAGGAAAGCCCCGGCTGGGGCCGCGGCACTTTTGTTTCACTGCGTGTTCACATCACAATCTTGGGAAATGGCAGAAAGGAGATAACAGTCGAGGGTATCGGGAGGGGTGGAGAAGTGGAGTCTCGAAGCCGAGCTAAGGGGCACCCCCAAGGTGAGATCGCCAGCTAGATGTGGATTCAGCACTGCCTGACTCCAAAGCTCCTGTCTTAATTGTCTGGATGGCTGTGTCCCTCCTCCCGGGACGGGGCTTTGGAGCTGTTGAAGCTAGTGCCTAAAAGCTGCTGGCCTCTGTTTCTGTAGAAAGAGTGTAGCATGGGCCATATACAGGTGTGTTTTGGAGCCAGATTCTCTGGGTTTGACTTCTAGCACAGGTATTTTCCAGACCTTGGACAAGTTATTCTGATTCTCTGTACTTCAATCTCCTCATCTGCAAAAGCAAGAAAATAATGGTGCCTTCTTTATCAGGCTATCATGGGGAGGAAATGAGATTATGCACATAAACATTTTAGCCCAATGCAGTAAGTATCAGTTGTTATTTTCATTACTTTCTAACAACACGGAACCATGCCATGAATAGCCCTGAAGCTCAGCAATGCTGATGCTGTCTTTTTTTTTAATATTAAAAAAAAAATTATATTAAAAAAATTTTTTTTTTAATTTTAAATCGGGTCCGTGCTCGATGTGGGGCTCAAACTCATGACCCTGAGATCAAGAGTTCCATGCTCTACTGACTGAGCCAGCCAGGCGCTCCCTGATGCTATCCTTTTATCTTTCTGATCCACAGAAAGAATTCAGGTTCTGGAGTCAAACAGATTTGGTTCGAATCCCAGCTCTGCCCCTCCAGCCGGGTCACTCTGGTCACCTGACTTAACCTTCCGGCAAAAGAGGTGAAAAACACCTCCCCTGCCCTGCAGGGTTTTTGGGAGAATGAACTACCGTGGAAAGTGCCGGGCCGCGTCCTGTGCGCATCTGGTCCGATGGCGGAATGATCCAGCAGTTCCCTGGCCCCACGCTGCTTTACTACACACACATTCTGAACAGCTCCGGGGTCCCCTGGACTTTTCAGACTTTTCCCACGTTTGGTTAAGTTTGGCTGGAGTTACGCTTGCTTGGTGGTAATTGTTCCCTCTGCGTTGTCTGGGCACGCAGTTAGCCTTAGCTCTCGCTGGGCAGGCCGGCTGAAACAGGACGGGGTGGGTTCAGCCACACGGGCTGTCTGTCTCGAGAACTGCCGGGAAACCACACGGACACAGATGGAAGACACGAAGGCAAACACGTCTGTTGTGAGCCCTACGTTTCTCTTGTTGCTCCAGCTTCACCTTCGTGCCCATGTTGGCTGCTCCTGCCCTGCTTCCGGGGACCTCCCTGGGGGCTTCTGTCACTGCATGCTGCCGTCTGTAATGTTTACTCCTCACGGGGTGCCCAGCCCCGTAACAGCCCCTCTAGAAGGCTTGATCTCCCTCGGGGTGTTCATGGGGACCATGACGTTCTGCTTGGCTGTGGGGAGAGGGAACCACAGAAAGCTGGAGGGCTTGGGCCCATATGTATCTCTCTATACATGGTCAGCGATGCATTAACGTTGCCCTAGAAGAATGTATCTAAAGGCTAATGGTGGCTTTCTCTCAATGTGGGATAACATAGTTTTATCCTTGTTAAAATCTGTACTTTATAATCTTTCTTACAATGAAAAGGTATGGCTTTTGCAAGAGGAGGGAAATGACTGCTCAAGGTGAGATTGATATCCTTAGCTAGAAAATTCATCTGGCAGATATTTACAACGTCTGGGTCATGGCCAGCACCAGGCGTGGCACTGGATGACCAAAAGGGAGAAGAAAGACTCGTGTTCTCAAAGAAACTGCAACAGACTGGGGAAAGCCTTCAAGAAACAAATAAATATGTCATGACAAATTGAGATGTATGTGACAAAAGAAATGACCTGGCTGGGGTGCCTGGGTGGCTCAGTCGGTTAAGTGTCAGACTTTGTTTGGGGCAGGTCATGATCTCGTGGTTTGTGGGTTCGAGCTCCGCATCGAGCTCTGTGCTGACAGCTCAGAGTCTGGAACCTGCTTCGGATTCTGTGTCTCCCTCTCTCTCTGCCCCTCCCCCGCTCTCTCTCTGTCTCTGTCTCTCTCTCTCAAAAATAAAAAAAAATTTTTTTTTAATTTTTTTAAAATTAAAATAAAGAGATGACCTGGCTGCTATGGTTAACTTTAAAGGGAAGAGGCTATGCGCGATGGAACCTACTTTAGAAGGCGGCTAACAGGCGGCGTGTAGGCCCAGACTTGAAGGAGGAAAAAGAACTCGCGATACAAAGACCAGGTGGCAGGCAGTTCCAGATGCAGGAAGTGCCTGCGGGATGGGCCTGCGGCAAGAGCAAGCTTGGCACTCGAGGGCGTTTGGGGAGTGGGGGTGGTATCGTGGAGGGCCAGGGGCCGGCCGGCTCATTCCAGATGCTGAGTCTCAGCGAGGATTTTGGTCTTTACTCTAAGGGCAAGAGGAAGCCAGTTAGGAGGTTCTTGAAAGAGAAGAGGCCAGAGTGGCACCAATGGAGTTCAAGAGGTGTGTGGGTTTAGGGCATTTTGAAGGGAAAACAAGTAGACAAAACAGGCTGTTGGATCAGAGGTGGGACTAGCGGGAGGGAGGTGCCATGGGTGGCTTCCCATTTTCTGGCTTGGAATCATCTACCGGAGTGAGGCAGACCGTGGGAGGAACGGGTTTGGGCATGTGAATTTCAGACGCCTGGGTTTATTAAAAGGGTGGCATTCAGAGGTGACTCAGCCCTGTGATGTGATGAAGTCCAATGCAAACAAGAGAAACAATTCACCAAATTGCTTTGGCATAGCTTAACAGCTTTATAAAGGTTTCGTTCCCTATTTATAGAACGGTTAGGGATCTTAAAGAGTCATGTATAATTTTCAATTGTACTTTATTTCATTTTATGGGCGACAGTATGTGCTATGGGGGCATTTGGGAGTTTGGGGTTTCATAAGGATAATGGGTATAATCCTTGGTAGTTTGGGGTTTCATAAGGATAATGGGTATAATCCTCATGAATGCCAAAGGTCTTCTTAGCTCTACTAGACAATATACTGGACTGATTTCCAGGACAACTTTATAGACAAGGTGAAGTGGCTGATTAATGTGTAGTCTGTGGATAGACCAGAGTTCTTTATCTAGCACTCGGTAGGTGCTACACATTCTGTTACACACTCTATAAATCTCCTGTGAGCCTTCCATTATTTATCATCCGTTTTACATACATGTGAGAAGAAAAAGCTCAGGTGAAGTAACTTGCCCAGGGTCACAGAGCAAGTAAGGGGCGGAGTCTGTATTGTACCCAGATCTGAACTGACCAGAAGGGTTGGCCTTCTCTGAGGCAGGTATCGTCCTTGGTTCCAGAATGGGTGGAAGTAGAGGCTGAGATGTGGTCGAGAATGAGAGAGGTTTACCGGGGAGGGAAGCCCAGAGATGGACGAGACCCAGGGCAGACCGGCGAAAGTCTCTGCCAGCCCAACATGGAGTTCTGAAGGAGAGACAGTCCATTCAGGAGGTCCTGCCTTGGGCAGAGGTGGGTGGGCCCTTGTACCACTACTTCAGCTCACCTGTTGGCTGGAAAAGAGCACTCCAGGAAGAGCATGATCCCAGCTTGAACACTGGGCTGGCCCCTCAAGGCTGTCGGTTAACTGCTCTCCTTGCCTCTGGGCATTTAAGATCATGTAAGATGTCCGTCACCTGCTCTAAAAATTGCCAGCGCTCCTTTCATCCAAGAGAAGGCTGTGTGTTATCTATTGCCGTGTAACCAACCGTGTATGTGTGTTATCTACTGCTGTGTAACAAATTGCCCCCAAATGGAGCCACTTAAAACTGCAGGCATTTGTTATTTTATAGCTTCTCTGGGTCAGGAGTCGACACATGGCTCGGCTGGGAGCCTCTGGCTGACGGTCTTTTGTGAGGTTGCAGTTAAGCTGTGGCTGGGGTCACAGTCTCATCTGAAGGCTCAACTGGAAGGGAAATATGCTTCTGAGCTCACTTGCATGGTTGTTGGCAGGCCTTGGGTCCTCGTCGCCTGTTCCTAGGCCTTTCCACAGGACTACCTCATGACATGATGGCTGACTTCCCTCAAGGTAAGCAACCTACGAGGCAGTGAGAAATAGGAACCAAGGCAGATCTACTTTTTATGATCTACTCTTGGAAGTGACATCCCATCACCTCTATCACATTCTATTTGTTAGAACTGAGTTAGTAAACCCAGGCCATACTCAAAGGACATATCAGAAGGCAGTGATCACTAGTGACCATTTCAGAGGCTGCCTACCATAGGCAGGCGCATATTCAAATAAACAACACTAATGAAGGGTGTCTGGCTGGCTCAGCTGGTAGAACATATGACTCTTGAGCTCAGGGTCATGAGTTCTAAGCCCCACATTGGGCATAGAGCTTACTTAAACAACAACAACAGGGGCGCCTGGGTGGCTCAGTCGGTTAAGCGTCCGACTTTGGCTCAGGTCACAATCTCGCGGTCCATGAGTTCGAGCCCCGCGTCGGGCTCTGTGCTGACTGCTCAGAGCCTGGAGCCTGTTTCAGATTCTGTGTCTCCCTCTCTGACCCTCCCTTGTTCATGCTCTGTCTCTCTCTGTCTCAAAAATAAATAAACGTTAAAAAAATTAAACAACAACAACAACAACAATACACTAGGGGCACCTGGGTGGCTCAGTTAGTTAAGTGTCTAACTCAATTTCTGCCCAGGTCATGGTCTCACAGTTTGTGGGATCGAGCCCCGCATTGGGCTCCATGCCAACAGCAGGAGGCCTGCGTGGGATTCTCTATTCTTTCTCTCCCTCTCTCTCTGCCCCTCCCCCATTTCCTCTGTGTCTCTCAAAATAAATAACCATTTTTAAAAAACCACCGATGACAATATAATGATTTCACCCACCATGTGTTGAACATTTGCTATGAATCAGAGGTGGAATGAAGGCTTCACGCATATCACCTCATCCTTACTCCTTCATTCACTCTGGGTCCATCAGCTAGCAGGCACTGAGCTGCTGAGAACAGAAAGACAAATGAAGTATACTTCCTGCTGTTAAGGTGCTCATGTCCAGAGGTACAATTTGATTCAATTTTACAAAGGAGGAAAAGAGGGGTCACACAGTAAGTGGCCGAGCTAGGAGGCCAAAGCTGGTCAATGTGACATCAAGGCCATTAACTTCTGTGAAGGTGCCACACCCCTGAATCCACAATCTTGGAAACATGGCTAGTCTCGGAACAATCGTGACGAAGAAATAAGCCCCCAGAATACATACAGTATTATTCCACTTGTATGAAGTTCAAACACAGGAACTTGCTTCAGGGAGTACAATAGCAGCCACACTGAATAGAATAGCAAATACTGATTTCCACAAATCAGGACAGTGGCCATCCCTGAAGGGAGGAGGGGAATGTGATGAGGGCTGGGTACCCAAGGGGCTTCTGGGGCACTGAGTACTCTTCTGGACCTGGTGGTGGTAACCTGGCTCTCCAATTTATGACACATGAAACTACACATGTGTTCTGTCTACTCCTCTGTGTGTATGACGTATGTCACAATAAGTAAAATTACAGTGAAAACAATTGCGTCCCGAGGGATGTTATCGGCCAGGAGGGGGCACCTGTGAGGGCAGGTAAAGAGCTCTCTCTTTCAGAGACGCAAGCTCTTTTTTGCTTTCCACAAATGTCCCGCACAGGTGCACCTGCAGGCTGGCGCACCGTTATGGTAACGTGCATGATACCCGGAATAAATTCTGAGGAGGACGGCGCTTGGTGAGATCATCCAGCCATTTGATGGAACGTGCCTGAGCATTCCTAGAAGAACGAGGCCCCGTTCACGTTGTAACAATGGCCACTTGGAGCTTTCCACAGCAAAGAGCAACTCTGTACAAAGTGTGAGGGAAAACTCACTCCCAGGGTACCTCAGAATAATTAGGCTTTAGTTTATTCTCTGTCTGAGCCTGTCAGAAAAGCAGAGGGGGTTGCCTGGCCGGCTAAGTCAGAAGAGCATACAACTCTTGATCTCGGGGTTGTGAGTTCAAGTCGCATGTTGGGTGTAGAGATGGGTAAGTAGATAGATAGATGATAGATAGATAGACAGATAGATACTTAAAAAAACAGAGGGGACTTTTGGGTCGGGTTTTGCTTGAGACCCTGGAGCCAGACCAGTTGGAAATACGTGAGAGGAATTTGGAGGTCAGTCTGTGTCCACAAGGAGGATGGAGGGGAGGGGAAGGGGAGGGAGACTAGGAGAAGATGTCCTAGCTCCTTTGAGGACTTTGAGTTGATTCTCTCTGGTCCCACTTTGGTCAAGACAGAGCTTTGCTTGAATTGCCAGCCTTCCGGGTGCCCCTGGGCTCATGACAGTGCTCTCCCTGTAGAACTGGAGGTGGTTACCGGTAAGGGAGGCAGGGTCCCACGGAGCCGAGGTGCGTTTAGAGCCTAGAAGAGCAATTTTTCGGTATCCGTGTGTGCACGTGTGGTGAGGGGAGGCGTAGGATTGCCAGAGAAAGTACTGGACACCTGTTAAATTTAAATTTCAGATAAACAATAAGATAACTTTTTAGTATAAGTATGCCCCAAGTGGTACACGGGACATACTTAAAAAATGATGTGTGACTTACCTGAAATTCAAATTCAACTCAGTATCCTGTGTTTTTATTTCCTAAGTTGGGCGACCTAGGGGGAGGGCGCTCAGCACCGACACCTGGGAACAGGCGGGCTTCTCCCGAGCTCAGTGCGGCTCACAGTGGACACTGCCGCGATCTCCACCTGAACCGCCCCTGACTCCACTTCTGTCCCCTTCCCCAGCCTTTGCAGTTCACCTGTGTGCAGGCTGTGCACCTGCTCCGCATTGGGTGTTTCCTAATGTTTTTAAAAAAATTTTTTTTTTTTTAAATTTTTTTTCAACGTTTTTTATTTATTTTTGGGACAGAGAGAGACATAGCATGAACGGGGGAGGGGCAGAGAGAGAGGGAGACACAGAATCGGAAACAGGCTCCAGGCTCTGAGCCATCACCCCAGAGCCTGACGCGGGGCTCGAACTCACGGACCGCGAGATCGTGACCTGGCTGAAGTCGGACGCTTAACCGACTGCGCCACCCAGGCGCCCCTTAAAAATTTTTTAATGTTTTTATTTATATTTCAGAGAGACAGAGAGACAAAGTGCGAGCGGGGGAGGGGCAGAGAGGGAGGGAGACACAGAATCTGAAGCAGGCTCCAGGCGCTGAGCTGTCAGCTCAGAGCTCAATGCAGGACTTGAACTCACGGACTGGGAGATCATGGCCTGAGCTGAAATGGGATGCTTTAACTGATTGAGCCTCCCAGGCGCCCCAGATGTTTAATAATATTAAGGAATTATTTCTAATTGTGTTGTGTGATAATGGTACTGTTGTTGTATTGTATTTTTTCAATTAACTAATTAATTTGAGAGAGAGAGAGAGAGAGAGAGAGAACTTGAAGGGGGAGGGGCAGAGGGAGAGAGAATCCCAAGCAAACTCCATACCAGAATGGAGCCTGACATGGGGCTTGATCTCGTAAGATCTCATGAGATCATGACCTGAGCCAAAGTCAAGAGTCGGATGCTTAGCTGACTGAGCTACCCAGGCGCCCCTGGTTTTTTGTTTGTTCAATTTTTTTAATGTTTATTTTTGAGAGAGAGAGAGAGAAAGAGAGAATGTGCAGCCAGGGGAGGAGCAGAGAGAGGGAGACACAGAATCTGAAGCAGGCTCCAGTCTCTGAGCTGTCAGCACAGAGCCTGATGTGGGGCTCAAACCCACGAACCATGAGATCATGACCTGAGCTGAAGTTGCATGCTTAACTGACTGGGTCACCCAGGTGCCCCCTTTCCCTGTGGTTTTTTTTAAAGGGCACCTTACCTCTTAGAGTTATATACTAAAATATTTCTAAGCAAAGTGATAAGATTTCTGACATTCGCTTCAAAATAATATGAGAGGAGACATGCATACTGCATAAAGGCAGGTCAGGGTGGTCTGGGACTAGCAGCAGAAGGAAGGAAGAGACTGCAAAGAGGGCCTGGGGAATTTGGGGGATGCTAGAAATGTTCTGTATTTTCATGATGACAGTGGTTTCAAGAGTGTGTGTGTGTATATATATATATATATATATATATATAAGATCTTATCCAATTGTACACTGAAATGGGTGTAATTTATGGTCAGTGAATTGTATCTCCATAAAGAAATAACCTCAATAAAGGGATACCTCAATAAAAGTACTAGTTGGAAAACTGAAATATGGGAGGGGAAGTGGACTGGGTTACGGATGACACAGGGTCGGCCACAGGTTCCTAGTTGGTGGGACAGAGTGGTGCTTACACGTGGGATTGGTTACACTGATTATGGGCTCTTTGAACTGTCTACGTACAAAATTTTCCATAATAAAAAGGTTTTCAAAAGGTAATAAGGAAAAAAGCAGAACATTCTAAATTAGATGTTTCAGAATTTCGCCGTAAGGTCAAAAAAAAAATCATTGGAATTAGATTCGGTTGATTGAATCTAATTTGCTGAGATTGATAACTGTGAATGCCTGATATAAAATTTTTATTATCTGGAAGGAGCTTTTGTTCAGATTTCCTCTAAGTGACTTTTACTTCTCACTGCATATTAAGAAAAAAAAAAGAGAATCCAAAAAAGCTAGAATGCATGGTGGCACAGCCACTTTGGAAGACAGTTTGGCAGCTTCTTAGAAGCTAAACATAGTCTTACCATACGATCCAGCAATCACACTTCTTGGTATTAACCCAAATGAGTTGGAAACTTATGTCCACACACAAACCTTCATGTGAATGTTTATAGCAGCTTTATTTATAATTGCCAAAACTTAGAACCAACCAAGATGTCCTTCAGTAGGTGAATGGATAAATAAACTGTGGTCCATGCAGACAGTGGAATAGTATTTGATGGTTTAAAAAAACAAAAAAACGAGTCACTAGAGGTTTGGGGTGGGGGGAAATGAGGAGTCATTGGTCAAAGGGCACAAACTTCCTTTTATAAGATTAACAAGTTTGATGGTCTAATGTACAGTATGGTGACTAGAGCTAATAATACTGTGTCATATGAAGAGGGATAGAAGCAGAAAAATGTTCACCTTTAGCCCAGAAGGTTGACCTATGGCCTGCAGAGTTTTGATAAGGATCACATACCTGCTGGTTGCTGTGTTCTTTTTTTTTTTTTTAATGTTTATTTATTTATTTTGAGAGACAGAGAGAGTGCAAGTTGTGAGGGATGCAGAGAGAGAAGGAACGAGAGAATCCCAAGCAGGCTCCGTGCTGTCAGAGCAGAGCCTGACTCGGGGCTTGATCTCACGAACTGGGAAATCCATGACCTGAGCCAAGATCAAGAGTCAGATGCTCAACCAGCTGAGCCACCCAGGCGCCCCTGGTTGGTGCATTCTTAAAGGGTCTAATGACTGCCTGTACGTCTTACTGATAGTTGATATCAAACTAAATAATAAGCACCGAAGAAATCTTGTGAAAGTAATTTTACACATAGACATCTGAAGAAACGTATATGATATACTTGGCACATTCCCTCCCCCTTGAGCACTAAGCATATAACCACCAGCTTTGTACAGCAAAAGTGCAGCTCCTTCTCCCCATGGGTCCTGTCTCTGTGCTACTTAAATAAACTTACTAAATTGCACCGTAAAATATCTCAAGAATTCGCAACATTTTGGGTGGCCCATATGGGGACAATGGAACGAGTCCAACAGCCTGGAGAGACTTGATGAGTCTTCTTTACCCCCAGTCTTTGTTTGTTTGTTACCTGAAAGGGACCGGTTGGAGCTGTTCTCCAGTTGAGGCACTCACCCAACAGGGGCTGCTCCCTTGGGACTAGATCATGGCTAAAGCTCATGAGAAAGTCGCTCAGATTAGATAGGAGTTCCATACTTTTTTCATGATTCTCATTTGTCCTTACCCACGGGCTATAGAGCATTCTCTATCCTGCTCTCAGATTGAAAGTATTTTTTAAAAATATTTATTTATTTTTGAGAGACAGAGTGCCAGTGGGGAAGGGGCAGAGAGAGAAGGAGACACAGAATCCGAAGCAGGCTCCAGGCTCCGAGGTGTCAGCACAGAGCCCAATGTGGGGCTCGAACTCACAGGCCGCGAGATCATGACCTGAGCTGAAGTCGACACTCAACCAGTTGAGCCACCCAAGCTCCCCAATAACTGCCCCTTCTCAACAAAGGCCAGGGCCTCTTTCTCATCCATTAATACTAGATCCAGAGGCTTACAAAGGGTATTATTGGTTGCCAAATATATCAGCTCCCCCGAAATGGAAAGAGGCAGCCCCAATCTCTGGCATTTCAGTCCACTCACCGGCACCTACTGTAACCCGGACACGGTAGGGAAGTGAAGGGAGGTTGACAACCCTTCTCAAGTAGGTGTCAGAGCAGTTGAGGATAAGGGGCACCTCCCTCCACTCTGAACCCCAGGAAGTTTCAGCAATATTCCTGATGGGATATTCGGATGATGGGATCATTGGGAAGCTGAGGGTGATTTTGGTAATAGACTCCTAGTTAGTTAATGTACGATTTTTGTTTTATAGGAATTAACTATGGGATCTTCCGTGATCCCAGGGGATTCCACATTGGGCTCTCTCCTAGTACGCTGGAGTCAATTTGGACAACAAGACTTAAAGAAGAAGCACCTCAGGGTGCCTGGGGGGCTCAGTCGGTTGAGCATCTGGCTCTTGATTTCAGTTCAGGTCATGATCTCATGGTCGTGAGATCAAGTCCCACAGCCTGCTTCAGATTCTCTCTCTCCCTGTCTCTGCCCCTCCCCTACTGTCTTTCGCTCTCTCAAAATAAACAGAAGAAGAAGAAGAAGAAGAAGAAGAAGAAGAAGAAGAGCCTCGTCTTCTTCTGTAATAATGCCTGGCCCCAGTATTCTCGGCAGGATGATGAAAAATAGCCTATTAATAGGTCCTTAACACTTCAGTACTATTTATCAATTAGAACTTCTCTGCAGGCATCAGGGAAAATGGACCAAAGTGCCCTAACAACCCAGGCCTTTATGCCACTAAGTCAGGATCCTAATCCAAGAGAGACTTGTAGGGTGTAACTGGTAAGATTCCAGGCCCCTCTACCTTTAGATATATATTTTTAAATTTTGTTTATTTATTTGAGAGAAAGAGAGAGAGAGCAAGCGCATGCATGCATGAGTAGGGTAGAGGGACAGAGGGAGAGAGAATCCCAAGCAGGCTCCACGCTCAGCACAGAGCCTGATGTGGGACTCGATCCCACAATCCTAGGATCATGACCTGAGCCCAAATCAAGAGCTGGACGCTCAACCCACTGAGCCACCCAGGAGCCCCTACCTTTAGATATTTCAGTTGATGATTGTTTAAGTAAACCACCCCCATCAAAGAAACCAATTGAGTCAGACAAACAAGAAAATCAATGAGCCTAAGAAAAAAATTGAAATAAGCCTGCAAGCAAGCCCAGGTCCCTTCTTAACTCCACTGCTATATAAACCTATGGAGTCTTCCCCTCCTAGCCCAGCAGGACTAGAAGCTCCTAGAAGCTCCTAGAAGTGACACATCATACCTACCAAATACTCAGACTAAGGCAAGGCTGTTTCCACTTTGGAAAGTGGCGAACGAGGTCCACAATTAAGGTCCGTGTCCCATTTTCCAGGTCAGATCTGGCTCGAATAAAACAATTAGGACGATACTCAGAGGGTCCATCCAAGTTTATAGATGAATTTCACTAGGTGTCTCTAATGTTGGATTTAACCTGGCAGGATCCCTATATTATTCTAATGCATTGTTGTACCCCAGAAGAAAAGGCCCCAATTTGGGCTGGGGCACAAGAATTTGCAGACGAGCAGGGAACTAGGGCTAGAAATCACTATCCAGAAGGAGGAGACTCTCTTCCTAATGCCAAGCCTCACTGGAACTGCTAAGAGCACGGACCTGGCAGGGAAAGACAAGACCATATGGTCACCTGTTTATTGGAGGGAATGAAAAGAGGAATTTCTAAACCTGTCAATTAAAAAAACATTTTTAATGTTTATTTATATTTTGAGAGAGAGAGAGAGAGAGAGACAGAGCACGAGTGGGGGTGGGGCAGAGAGAGAGGAGACACAGAATCCGAAGCAGGCTCCAGGCTCTGAGCTGTCAGCACAGAGCCTGATGTGGGGCTCGAACTCATGAGCCATGAGAAGATGACCTGAGCCAACGTTAGACACTTAACCAGTCGGCTGAGCCACCCAGGCACCCCTAAACTTGTCAATTTTAATAAAACTGGGGCAGTAACCCAGGCAAATGATGAAAATCCAGCCTTATCCCAGGGGCGTTTGATAGAAGCAATTCATAAATACGCAGATTTAGACCCAACCACACCAGAAGGGGTGGCTATCTTAAATATGCATTTTATGAGCCAGTCAGCA
This sequence comes from Neofelis nebulosa, assembly GCF_028018385.1. NCBI lineage: Eukaryota > Metazoa > Chordata > Mammalia > Carnivora > Felidae > Neofelis > Neofelis nebulosa. The sequence goes on from NC_080797.1 coordinate 46,087,214, forward strand.
GCAGACATTGGCCACAACTTGGCGGAAAAAAATGTCCCTAGGCCCTCAAATTCCAACCCAGTGGCTGCTGGAAGCGGCCACTGGAATCTTTCATAACAGAGATACGGCTCAAAGAAAGGAAAAGGACCGCGGGGCTAAAGTACATGGCAGAATGCAGCCTCGAGTGTTGTCTGCCATTATTGCGGGACCCCCACAACCCCAGGCTAACCAGGAGCAACAGAACAAGCCGGTGTCGGCCAGAAGTCCAGGCAAGACCCCATGCTACAGGCGTGGCCAAACTGGACATTGAGGTAAAGGATGTCCCGATAAATGCTCTCCACCAGGGCCATGTCTTACTTGCAGGGCAGAGGGTGACTGGAAAAGAGACTGTCCTTGTCACCTGAGACAGAGGAAGACAGAAACTCATTTCCTACCCTGAGAACAACAACCTGAGGAGATGGCACGATGGGGCCCTGAGGCTGGTCTGGCTCCCCTGAGCATCAAGGTGGCTGAGCCCTGGGGTACCCTGGATGTGGGAGGTAAGTTCATTGTTTTTCTTTCCTTCTTTTTAAAAAAAATTTTAATGTTAATTTATTTTTGAGAGAGATACAGAAAATGAGCAGCGGGGAGGCAGAGAGAGAGAGGGAGACACAGAATCCAAAGCAGGCTCCAGGCTCTGAGCTGTCAGCACAGAGCCTGATGTGGGGCTTGAACTCACGAACTGTGAGAAAATGACCTGGGTCAAAGTCAGGCTGTGACCGACTGAGCCACCCAGGCGCCCATGTTCTTACTGATACAAAAGCAACTGACTCTGTCTTTGCTCAACATTCTGGGCCAACCTGTCTTTCTATATATGGAATTACTGGAATAGAAGGAGAAGCTAAATCATGCTTACAAACTTTTCCTTTAACCTGTAAATATATAGACCAATTAATTACCCACTCTTTCCTGGTTCTCCCTTCCTGTTCCACTCCCCTACTGGGAAGGGACCTCATGTTAAGTTGGGGTGCCTGGGTGGCTCAGTCAGTTAAGGGTCCGACTCATGGTTTCGGGTCAGGTCATGATCCTGCGGTTCACGAGTTTGAGCCCCACATTGAGCTCTGTGCTGACAGCTCAGAGCCTGGAGCCTGCTTCCGATTCTGTGTCTCCCCCTCTCTCTGCCCTTCCCCTGCTCGCACTCTGTCTCTATCTCTCAAAAATAAATAAAGATTAAGTTGGGAAGCTAGTTCAAGCTAACTAGACAGGAGGATGGTCTCTTCTCCCTGATGGTTGGAGAAAAACTAGACATTCACCCTAGAATTGCCCCTAACGTTTGGGAACAAGTAGACGCACAAGTTTGGAATTGTGATATCCCAGGGAAGGCAATACAGGCCCATCCCATTAAAATAGCTCTAGGGGCACCTCGGTGGCTCAGTCGGTTGAACATCTGACTTCGGTTCTGGTCATGATCTCACGGTTTGTGGGTTCGAGCCCTGTGTGGGGCTCTGCACTGGCAGTGTGGACTGGGATTCTCTCTTGCTCCCTCTCTCTCTGCCTCTCCCCTGCTCGTGCTCTCTCTGTCTCTCGAAGTAAATAAATGAACTTTAAGACAACACAAGACAACATAACTCTAAAAGATCTTCCCACTATTCCACATAATAAACAATATCCTCTTAAGACAGAAGCCAGGGCTGGCCTGCAACCACTCCGAGATAAATTTCTTAAATATGGAAGTCTTCAACGGTGCCAATTCCCTAGTAATATTCCAGTTTTGCCTATGAAGAAGCCTAATGGAGAGTACAGAATGGTGTACAACCTCGGAGCAACAAAGCTGTAACCCCTACTCACCCTACACCGCACTGACTCAGATTCCGGGCCACACAGAATGGTTGGCAGTGCTTAATGTGAAGGATGCTTTCTTTTGTAATCCCTTAAGGGAAGCGGCCCAGCCTCTGTCCACCTTTGAATGGACTCCATTAGGAGAACATCAAGCCTGCCAGCTTCCATGGACAGTCCCACCGCAGGAGTGTAGACACAGTCCCCCATTTGTTTGGTAATGTCCTCAGTAGGAAACCGAGAGACCTTACATTGCCTCAGGGAACAATGGCACAATATGTCGATATTTTTTTTAAGTTTATTTATTTATTTTGAGAGAGAGAGAGAGAGTGTGGGGGAGGGCAGAGAGAGAAGGAGAGAGAGAGAGAGAGAGAGAATCCAAAGCAGAGCGGGCTCCGTACTGTCCGTGCAGAGTCCCATGTGGGCCTCGAACTCGAGACCACCAGGAGATCATGACCTGAGCCAAAATCAAGAATCAGATGCTTAACCTGAGCCACCCAGGCACCTCTATGGAATATATATATATATATATATATATATATATATATATATATTTTACATTTATTTTTTTTTTTGAGAGAGAAAGAGAGAGAGAGAGAGAGAGAGAGAGAGACAATGAAAGTGGGAGAGTGGCAGAAACAGAAGGGGAGAATCCCAAGCAGGCTCTGCACTACCAGCATGGAGCCCCACGTGGGGCTCAATCCACGAACCATGAGACCATGAGCTGAGCCAAAGTCGGACACTTAACCTGTTATTCTGTTGTACTAAACTTTCTTGGGCAGAAAGGACACCGACTATCACCTACAAAAGCTCAAATTTCTAAACAGAAGGTACAATACTTAGGATACGGATTAACTCCTGGACATCATTTCCTGTCAATTGAGAGCAAAAGAACTAAAATAGAACTTGGATCTCCTACCGCAGAAAAACAACTCTGAACCATTTTAGGAATGGCGGGGTTTTGCAGCCTATGGATCCCAGGGTTTGGAGCCTTAGCCAAAACTCTGTATGAATCCACTAGGGGGCGGATGAAGAGTCTTTAACGTGGGATAAAGAACAACAACTAAAAACTGAACTATCGTTGGCCCCAGCTCTAGCTCTACCAGACCTAGAAAAGCCATTTACCTCCTTCTTGCTGAAAAACAGGGCCAAGCCCTACAAGTACTAACACAAAAACTAGGGCATGAATTGAGACCTGTAGGATATTTTCCAAAGCCGCTGACAAGGCAGCTCCAGGATGGCCAGCATGCTTCCGAGTAGTAGCAGCTACTGGTGGAAGCATCTAAACTTTCAGTGGGACAGCCTTTGACAGGTTCAAGGAGTTTTAGAAACTGGAGGACATCAGGGGCGCCTGGGTGGCTCAGTCGACTGAGCGTCTGACTCATGGTTTCGGCCCAGGTCATGATCTCAGTTTGTGGGTTTGAGCCCCATGTTGGGCTCTGCGCTGGCTTGGGATTCTCTCTCTCCCTCTCTCTCTGCCCCTTCCTTGCATTCTCTTTCCCTCTTGAAATAAATAAATAAACATTAAAAAAAAAATGAGGGCAAAGACGTTACTTTAACGAAAACCATTGAGGCCAACCCATTACTGATCAATATTTCAGCTCAAAAGGCAGAACTGCTAACTTTCACTCAAGCTCTTCGGGTAGCTAAGAGCCTGAGAGTCGAGACATATACAGATTGAAAATATGCCTTCCTTGTACCTCATGCACATGGTGCCATCTAGAAAGGAAGGGGGTTATCAACTTGTTATGATTCCCCTATTAGATCCAGACCGGAAATTGTGACTCTGCTAAAGGCCGTTCATCTCCCTAGAGAAGTTGCTGCAATATATTCTTAGAGGCCATCAAAAGGGAGAACATTTAGAACCTAAAGGAAATAGGGGCACCCGGGTGGCTCAGTGGGTTAAGCGACTGCCTTTGGCTCAGGTCATGATCTCGCAGTTTGTGGGTTCAAGCCCCGCGTCGGGCTCTGGGCTGACGGCTCGGAGCCTGCAGCCTGCTTCGGAGTCTGTGTCTCCCTCTCTCTCTGCCCCTCCCCCGCTCATGTCTGTCTCTCAAAAATGAATAAACATTAAACACACACACACACACACACACAAGAACCTAAAGGAAATAATTTAGCCAATCGGGCAGGCAAACTGGCAGCTCAAAGTCAACTAGTGATGAGTCTTCCGCCAGACTCTAATCCCTGCAGCACTGTTGTTCCCACTTCTGCTATAGAAAAGAACAACGTCTATGGAAGTTGTTGGGGAAAGATATACTAAACTGCCAGCAATGGTATAGGAAGGATTGTTGTGCCCTAAAGAAAAACAATGGAAATCAGCACCATGCCTGCACCAGGCTCCTCATATGGGAAGAAAAGCTTTATGGGATTTCACCAAATCCTTATTTGATGGAACAGGATCAGGAGCCCTTTCATAAAAGTCATGTAATTCTTTTCTTTTTTTTTTTTTTTAAAGTAGGCGCCACACCCAATGTGGGGGTTGAACTCATGACCCTGACATCAAGAGTCACATGCTGTACTGACTGAGCTGGCCAGGTGCCCCTCTTTTTTTTTTTTTCCCAGTAGGCTTCATGCCCAGCATGGAGCCCAATGCAGGGCTTGAACTCACAACCTTGAGATCAAGACCCGAGCTGAGATCAAGAGTCAGACACTTAACTGACTGAGCCTCCCAGGTGCCCTTGACCACTCCCTCTTTTAACACTTGTACAAAGATGTGGAATGTATCCTGGGGGAGACTGGCAAATTGATTTCACACAAATGACACCTTGTAAGGGATGCAAATATTTATTAGTCTATAAAGATACCTTTACTGGATAGATGGAAGCTTTCCCATGGAAGACAGATAAGGCTAGTGAAGTAACAAAGACTTTATTAAGGGAAATTATCCCCCGTTTGGGCTTCTTTGGTCTCTTCAAAGGGACAAAGGCCCATCCTTTACAGCCCTAGTAACTCAACAGGTAGCCCAAGCCTTTAAAATTTAATATTTTCTTGCATACAATCTGGCATCCTCAGTCATCAGGCAAAGCTGAAAAGGCTAACCATAATGTAAAAAGATACCTCACTAAGATGAGCCTAGAAACACAAGAAAACTGGATAACTCTTTTACCAATAGTTCTCTTGAGAATAAAGCCCACTCCACAGGAAAGATTGGGGTTATGCCCTTTTGAATTAATGTATGGTAGACCTTTCCTTACCATTGACTTATCCGTGGACCTGGATTATCATAATCTGTTACATTTTTCATTACAAACTGGGTTAATAAAAAAATAAAAAGGAGAAGCTGGATTAATTCATAAAACTCTTAATGAATATGCTAATAAGATACTGCCAAAACCAGATCTGATGAGACCCAAAATTCTCTGCAAGTAAACCCCAGAAGACTAGTCTGTTTAAATGCTCGGAGGAGCACACGGATGGCTCAGTCGGTAGAGCATCCGACTTAGGTTCAGGTCACGATCTCGAGGTTCAGGAGTTTGAGCCCCACATCAGGCTCGCTGTTGTCAGCACAGAACCTGCTTTGGATCCTCTGTCTCCCTCTCTCTCTGCCCCTACCCTGCTCGTTCTCTCTCTCTGTCTCAAAAATAAATAAACATTAAAAATAAATAAATAAAAGATTGGAAGGCAAACAATTCTGGAGAACCAAGTCCTAAATGGAAAGGGCCTTACAGGGTCATGTTAAGCACTCCCTCTGTGGCAAAACCAAAAAGCCACTCAACATGGACTCATGTTTCCGGAATGAAACTTATACTCCCTTCAACACAGGATGACAAGGAACGGGACCACGTGCTCTCATATTCCTGTGAACCAGTGGCAGATCTCAAACTCCTCTTCAAACAAGGAGATTAAAAAAAAAAAAAGGTCTTTGTTTTTATGCCTGCCATCTGCACATCATACCTGATAACTCTTTTCTACAATGACCACAGCATTATGCCGAGCTACAAAATCAGTTGTTGTGCTGGATTTGTGGCTTACTGCCCATATCAAGCACTTCAGGCTTCCCTTGGTGGGTTTCTCCATTACAAGGTACAGACTGACATTATTTGCATCAATATATAGCTGATATAATACATTACCCGAAGACCAGCACATTTAGGGATATTTCTTTTTTTATCTTAAAAAATTTTTTTTTAATGTTTATTTATTTTTGACAGAGAGAGAGACAGAGCATGAGCGGGGGAGGGGCAGAGAGAGAGGGGGACACAATCCGAAGCAGGCTCCAGGCTCTGAGCTGTCAGTGCAGAGCCCGACGTGGGGCTTGAACTCACGGACCGCGAGATCATGACCTGAGCCAAAGTCAGACACTCAACCGACTGAGCCACCCAGGTGCCCCTTTTTTATCTTTTTTTTTTTTATTTTATTTTATTTTATTTTATTTTTTTTTTATTTTTATTTTTTTATTTTTTTTAATTTTTGGGACAGAGAGAGACAGAGCATGAACGGGGGAGGGGCAGAGAGAGAGGGAGACACAGAATCGGAAACAGGCTCCAGGCTCTGAGCCATCAGCCCAGAGCCTGACGCGGGGCTCGAACTCACGGACCGCGAGATCGTGACCTGGCTGAAGTCGGACGCTTAACCGACTGCGCCACCCAGGCGCCCCCTTTTTTTTTTTTTTTTTTAACTTTTATTTATTTTTGAGAGACAGAGAGAGACAGAGCACAAGTGGGGGAGGGTCAGAGAGAGAGGCAGATACAGAATCCAAAGCAGGCTCCAGGCTCTGAGCTGTCAGCACAGAGCCCAATGCAGGGCTGGAACTCATGAACCCTGAGATCATGACCTGAGCCGAAGTCAGATGCTCAACTGACTGAGCCAGGGATATTTCTATTACTAAAAAGAATGTTTCTTGCTGGCCTATGGTAAATGTTACATGGGACTCTCCAGGCCATGATAGGCCTTTCTCTTATCCTCAAATGATCAACATTTTAACTGAATATACCAACCCACAGGTAGGCCCATGACAACAGACTCCCTGCCTATGTAGTCCTTCCTATCGATACACCCAGGAAGGATTACATCGAATATAGGATGGATAAGTACAGCTTACTCCCACAATAGGACAACTAAGCCAAAAGGCTCTTTTCTGCTGGGAACAGAAAAACCATACCCTTGATTCATGGCCCAATAGTACTCATCAAATGGGATGGTTCGCCCTAGAAGCCTGTGACCATACCATTATTTTACAGGCAACTGACTGGTTTGCTACTGACTAGACAAGGGAGCAAGACATCAGATAGCCAGCACCTCATGGAACACAATGGTTATGTGGGCCAAATTTATGGCCATGGCTTCTACCAAGCTGGATTGGAAGATGTACTATAGGTTATGCCTGGACGCACAGCCATAGCAGTAAGATGATCACAAGCCCAGCGAATCTTCCATACCTAACACAATGATGGGTGAGGTCCATGTTCCATTGGCATGACCTTCTGACATCTATTTTTCTTTCATCATTAGGTCTAGAAGATGTTATCTGGCACACGGAGGCCCTTGATAAATATGCAGTTAAGGCCTTAAATAACTCTCAAAATAGCATTACATTATTGAACACGAAAATGACCTAAGTGGGCAAAGCAGTTCTACAAAACACAACGGCATTACATGTCTTAACAGCACAAGGAGGGGCTGGTGCCATTATTAGAGCAGAATGCTGTGTCTACATTCCAGATTAAGATGAAAATATAACAGGGTTATTTACTGATAGGAATAATCAAGTTGGTGCTCATGGAGGCCCTACATTGCTACTTAATGACTGGTTGCATTCCCGGTGGAAATGGTCCACACTAAAGGACCTAGTTTCTCACTGCTTTTCTTATTTTCATTATAATAATCCTAATATGTTGTTTCTTTGGCTGTGTTCTCTCCTATTGTCTAGATACACGCAAGAAGTTCTTGACTCCTTTGCCCAGACAACAGATGGTCCTAACTGCTCGAAGCAAATTCACCCCGATGTCCACTCTGGACTCCACAGCAATGGCTTTCCATTATAGTTACTTGTAAGGACAGATAGTGACCAATTGCCGTCCATAAGTAGAGACACCTCTCCCACCTCTGTCAGCTCGAAGAAATTCTAGAAGATGAACCCTTTGCCCTTCAACAATCTTAAAGATTTAAGGACTGAAAATTGGTCAGGGGGGAAATGATGAGTAATAGGAGCAGAAAAGTGTTCACCTTTAGCCCAGAAGGCTGACCTAAAGCCTGCATAGTTTTGATAAAGATCACATACGTGCCGGTTGCTGCATTCTTAAAGGGTCTCATGACTGCCTGTACTTCTTACTGATAGTTAATATCAAACTGAATAATAAGCACCAGAGAAATCTTGCAAAAGTATTTTAATGTGTAGAAATTTGAAGACATTTATGATCTAATACTCCCTGCATGTCCTTGGAACTAAGCATATAACCATGAGCTTCATACAGCAAAAGTGTAGCTCTTTCTGCCCACGGATCCGGTCCCCGGGCTACATAAACCAAGCTGCACTTTCTTGACAGTCACTCTCAACAATATCCCAACACATATTCTTGAATGTTGCTAAGAAAGTAGATCTTAAATGTTCTCACTACAAAAAAAAAAAACGGTAATTAAGTGACAGGATCGAGGTGGTTGTTAACACTACCGTGTAATCATTTTGCAATTTATAAATGCACACAATCAATACATTGCATACCTTAAATTTACACAATGTTATGTGTCGATTATTTCTTTTTTTTTTTTTTCATTTTTTAAAATGTTTATTTTTGAGACAGAGAGAGAGACAGAGGAAGACAGAGACAGAGCACTAGTGGGGGAGGGGCAGAGCGAAAGGTAGAATCCGAAGCAGGCTCCAGGCTCTGAGCTGACAGTATAGAGCCCGATGCGGGGCTCGAACTCACTGGCCGCGAGATCATGACCTGAGCCAAAGCTGGTCGCTTAACCAACTGAACCGCCCAGGTGCACCATATGTGTCAATTGTTTCTTAATAAAGCTGGGTGGGTAATGGGGGTGAGAAATGAGCCACCAAGCCAGGAAAAGACATGCAGGAAATTTAAATGCATATTACTACTTAAATGAAAGAAGCCAGTCTGAAAAGGCTACACACTCTATGATTTTAACTGTATCACATTCTGGAAAAGGCAAAACTACACAGACAGTGAAAATATCAGTGGTTGCCAGTAGTTAAAGAGGAGGAATGGAAGACAGGAATGAATAGTTGAAACAGAGGATTTTAGAGCAATGAAACTGTTCTGATACTGTACGTGACATTATGCATTTGTCAGAACCTATAGAACTATAGAACACAAAGAAGGAGGCTTGATGCAAACTAGTTCATAACAATGTATCGATATTGATTCCTTAATTGTAACAAATGTACCATACCCATGCAAGATGTTAATAACAGGGAAAGGCGTAATTGGGAGAAGGGGGTATATGGGAACTCTCTGTACATTCTGCCCAAGTTTTCTATAAACCTAAAACTGCTCTAAAAAAGTCAAGTCTGCTAATTTTTTTTTTAATTGAGAGAGAGAGAGATCATGAGCGGGAGAGAGGGGCACAGGGAGAGGGGCAGAGGGAGAGACGGAGAGAGAGAGAGCATGAATCTTAAGCAGGCTCCACGCTCAGCACAGAGCCCAATGTGGGGCTTGATCCTGCACCCCTGGGATCGTGACCTGAGCTGAAATACCAACCAACTGAGGCACCCAGATACCTGAGTCTGCTAATTTTTAACAAAATAAGTGAAGTAGAAGTAAAAATCCAAAGTATATGTTTTAGAATTTCTCAATAAGGGAGGGTTGCTTAAAAAAAAATCTTTTGGGGCACCTGGGTGGCTTAGTCAGTTGAGCGTCTGACTTCGGCTCAGGTCATGATCTCACGGTCTGTGAGTTCGAGCCCCATGTCCGGCTCTGTGCTGACAGCTCAGAGCCTGGAGCCTGCTACAGATTCTGTGTCTCCCTCTCTCTCTGACCCTCCCCCATTCATGCTCTGTCTCTTTCTGTCTCAAAAATAAATAAACATTAAAAAAAATCTTTGAACTTAGATTTGGTTGAGATAACTAAGAATGACGGGAAGAAAATTATTACCACCTAGAAGGACTTTACATTCAGGTTTCCTCTAAGTGACTCCAAGTTCTTGTTGTACATTAATAAGAAAAATGGAAATCCGAAAAAAAATTAAAAGACCAAAATATGCACTCTTTTTTTAAATTTCTTTTTTTTTAATTTTTTTTTAAACATTTACTTATTTTTGAGACAGAGAGAGACAGAGCATGAACGGGGGAAGGTCAGAGAGAGGGAGACACAGAATCTGAAACAGGCTCCAGGCTCTGAGTTGTCAGCACAGAGCCCGGCGCAGGGCTCGAACTCACAGACCGCGAGATCGTGACCTGACCCGAAGTCGGACGTTTAACCGACTGAGCCACCCAGGTGCCCCTGAATTTCTTTTTTTTTTTTAATGTTTATTTATTTTTGAGAGACAGAGATAGAGCATGGGGGGGGGGGGGGAGAGAGAGAGAGAGAGAGAGAGAGAGAGAGAGAGAGACAGAATCTGAAGCAGGCTCCAGGCTCTGAGCTGTCACCACAGAGACCGGCACGGGGCTCGAACCCATGAGCCATGAGATCAGGACCCCACAAGCCACAAGATCATGACCTGAGCCAAAGTCGGATCCTTAACCAAATGAGCCACCCAGGTGCCCCCAGAAATATGCATTCTTCTCTCTGCAAATGTATCCTCCAATCTCTCTCTTTGTTTTAGCCCAGCAGTGTTATTTCATGTAACCATCCTGTATTTGCTGCCTTTGTTTTCTGGTCCCGGGGGAGGGTGACTCATATTCACAAAGGGTGAGGTGTGCAGGGAGGCCTTCCAGAAATTTGAGGAGAGTGAGGGAGAACTTTGAAATATTAATTCCAGCCAGTTTTGCAAACACTGCTGAGATGGCTGGGAATTGCCTCCAGAGGTTGGGATACTGTGCTGTTAAAAGCCTTCCCCAGCAGAAGTGGCCTTGGTTTTATGGCTTTTTTTTTTTTTTTTTTAAAGTAGGCTCCATGCCCAACATGGGGCTTGAACTCACGACCCTGAGATCAAGCATCGCAGGCTCTACCCACTGAGCCAGCCAGACGCCCCCGGTTTCATTGCTTCTTAACTGTCGGAAGCCAGCTTCCCGCCAGGTGTCTGGGAGGGCACACCCAGTTCCCCAGCTCTGGCTAGAGGTGAAAGTGAAAGGTTTACACTGAACTCGGTGGCTGGGAACTGAGCCACCTGTCAGGAGGGAAACCGGGTTGCACTTAACTCGAGGGTGCTCCCAAGTGGTTGTGGACCAGCAACAATCGCCTGCAGAGAGAGGCAAGATGTGGGAGCCAACCTATAAGCATAAAAGTACGAGTAGATGGGGAACCGGAGAAGCCCGGGGTGCAGAATCCCTGACTGTGACTTCCAATAGTGGGCTGGATATGCCAGCACCACAGGGTAAACCAGGAGCCTAGAACAACTAATCAATAACCAGTACTTATTCAGCACTTCATCTGGACCAGGCACTGGGCTAAATGCTTCTGTGAAACATCTCACGTAATCTTCACAACAGTCGTATGAGGCAGGCACTACTCGTAACTCCGCCTGATAGAGGAAGGGATGAGGCACAGAGAAATTCAGTCCCTTGCCCAGGTCACCAAACTATGATGTGGTACGGCTGGGAATTGAGTCCGGTTCGCTGGCCCTGAGACCTCGTCCTTTTACACACGCTAGTGGAGAAGAGAGCAGAGAGATTAGGGAGAGAAAATGTTCCTTAAGTGGCTACTGAGGCCTTTAGCCGTTACTGCTCGATATCAGGTACAGTTGGGTCTACTGAGAAAGCAAGAACCTAAGAGGGGGTGGGGGTGGGGGCGGGCTATAGCTGTGATGGTGACGAGGGCTCTGTTCCAGGCAGAAAGCTTTTCAAGGTCAGAAGTACAGTCTCAGTACCCCCAGTGCCTGGCATAGTGATGGGCACATCGTAGGTACTCAGTCAAAATTTGCCAGCTGAGTGCGGGAAAGATCTGGTGTTTTTTTGGCCACCACAGCCGTTTACATGGATGGCATCACCCCCAGGGCCCGGTTAATACCCAACTGCCTGCTGATGACACCTTTTTTCTTTATTATTGTGGTAAAATGTAGATAGCATGAAATTGACCATTTTACTAATCAAACATTTTTAGTGTTTATTTATTTTTGAGAGAGAGCCCAAGTCGGGGGGGGGGGGCAGAGAGAGACACACACAGAATCCGAAGCAGGCTCCAAGCTCTGAGCTGTCAGAGCCCGGTGCGGGGCTCAAACTCATGAACCACAAGATCATGACCTGAACCAAAGTCAGATGCTTAACTGACTGAGCCACCCAGGCACCCCTATCATGTTAATTTTTAAGGATACAGTTCGGTGGCATGAAGGACGTATGCATGCTGATAATTTTTAAATGATACACAAGTTAAGAAAGCAGCAATGCCTTTCCTCCTTAAACTAGCCAGCATTCGTATTGGTTCGGGATGTCCCAGTTATGCTGTGGTAGCAAAAAACTCCAAAATCTCAGTAGCTTGAAAAAGTAAAGGTTTAGGGGATGCCTGGCTGACTCAGTTGGTAGAGCATGTGACTTTTTTTTTTTTTTAATCATGGACCCAAGTCAACAATGGATCCAGATATCTACCACCTGTAAAAAAAAAAAAAAAAAAATGTTTATTTTTGAGGGGGGGAGGGGCAGAGAGAGAGGGAGAGAGAGAATCCTAAGCAGGCTCAGCACTGAGTACAGAGCCCAACGTGGGGCTCTATCTCACCAACCTGGGCCAAAACCAAGAGTCAGACACTTAACCGTCTGAGCCATCCAGGTTCCCCGAGCACGTGACTCTTGCTATCAGGGTTATGGGGTCAAGCCCCACGTTGAGCATATAGCTTACTTAAAAAAATAAAAAGTAAAGGCTTGTTTCTTTTTTAAAAGATAATGTTTATTCATTTCTGAGGGGGAGGGGCAGAGAGAGGGAGACCCAGAATCCGAAGCAGGCTCCAGTTCCAAGCTGTCGGCACAGAGCCTGACACGGGGCTTGAACCCACCAACTGTGAGATCATGACCTGAGCTGACGTCGGACGCTTAACCGACTGAGCCACCCAGGCACCCCATAAAGGTATGTTTCTTGCTCATGCTACATGTCCATTGCGGGTCGCTGGGGGCTCCGTCTCACATTGTCCTCATTTTGGGAGCCAGGCTGATGGGAGAAATATCATCCGCGGTGTGGCCGGTTGCTATGGCAGAAAGAAAGCAGCGGCACATCTCGCGCTGGCTCTTAAAATGTCTGCACACGTGCAATTGGTCAAAGCAGGTGCCATAAGCACACCGAACTTCAAAGAGGCTGGGACGTGTACTCCCATCACGTGTCTGGAAAGAGGGAAACAGAAAATTTGTGGAGAGCCCTGGGAATGAGCACTACAAGTCTCTTTCGGTTGCAAATGACGGAAATTAAATTTGGGAGTGCATGGGTGGCTCGGTCGGTTAAGCGTCTGACCTTGGCTCAGGTCATGATCTCATGGTTTGTGAGTTCGGACCCCACGTCCAGCGCTCTGCTCTGAGCACAGGGACCGCTTCGGATCCTCTGTCCCCCCACCTCTCTGCCTCTCTCCCCCTCTCTCTCTCTCTCTCTCTCTCAAAAATAAATAAATATTTTAAAAAAGAAGTTAAATTCAAACTGACTAACGCACTTGATCCAGACACTTGTTGGTATGTCCACAACTGGCTAGGCAGGTTGAGGAAGAAGGTGGGAATTGGACTGACCATGACTTGGCAACTGAAACGGCTTCCGAGTGGGCTCCTGGAGGCTCCGGGGCCCCTTATCTGAGAAAGTCAGGTTGGTGGGTAACAACTGGGCCTCCTCCCAGCGTTTGGTGGGCCCAGGTAAGAATACAAATAGAGACACTGTTAGCATGTCTTAAATATGTAAAAGTTCAAAATCAAACAAACACATGGTTAAATAAAATATATCCTAACTTTCCACTTTAACAAGTACAGCTTCCTCACAACAAAACATACTTTCATGGCAAGAGAATCAAAAAGCATCCGTAAGGGGCACCTGGCTTCCTTTGAGCCTGCAACTCTTGATCTTGGGGTTGTATTCGAGGCCCATGTTGGGGGTAGAGATTACTTAAAAGTAAATCTTAACAAGAAAAAATCCAGGGCTCCTGGGTGTCGCAGTCTTGATTTCGGCTCAGGTCATGATCTCACAGTTGTGAGAACGATCCCCACATGGGGCTTGGCGGTAGGTGTGGAGTCTGTTTAAGATTCTCTCTCCCTCTCCCCTTTGTCCCTCCCCAAAGTGCACTCTCTCTCTCTCTCTTTCAAAAAAAAAAAAAGTGTTTATGTGACTGAAACTTGGCAAAATAAAACCACTGAATATTAATTTCCTTGTTTTTTTTTTCCTTTTGGTGATTCAGCAATATATGTGACATACATAAATTGTTTCCCATGGCTTTTGAAATATATTACTTTTATAATAATAAAGAAAAAGAAATATAATAGTTTTATTCTATTTTGTCATATAATCTAGGTAAATTGAGTAACAAATATCTACCTCTTAAAAACGTTTTTCTTTATTTTGAGAGCGAGAGAGAGTGAGCACACGAGCAGGGAGGGGCAGAGAGAGAATCCCAAGCAGGCTCTGCACTGTCAGCACAGAGCTCGAACCCATGAACCGAAATATCATGACCTGAGCCAAAACCAGGAGTCAGAGGCTTAACCGACTGAGCCACCCAGGTGCACCTTAATAATCTCATTTCTAGTTCTCCATGCACGTAATTTTATAAGAACATCATACATCACATTAGAACACCATCTGTCTATGTTGAATGCTACTTTTGTTTTGCTGTTTATTCAGTCTCTTAAAAATTAATTCTAGTAGTCCCAATATGTATTTTGTGTGTTTACATTATGTTTCACTTAAAAAATTTGTTTTAACATATATTTATTTTTGAGAGACAGAGTGAGTGGGGGAGGGTCAGAAAGAGAGGGAGACACAGAATCCAAAGCAGGCTCTGTACTCTGGGCTGCAAGCCGTCAGCCCAGAGCCCACCACAGGGCTCGAACTCATGGACCACCCGGCAAGATCATGACCCGAGCTGAAGTCAGACGCTTAACCGACTGAGCCACTCAGGTGCCCCTGCTCGCTCTCTGTCTTGCAAAAATAAGCAAACACCATAGGGATCTCTTAATCTCGATGACATTAAAATGGACTAAAAAAAAGAGGTATAAAGTCCTGTCTGCAATTCTTATATGGGTCATGCTTGGCAGAGGTCTGTTTTACTTTCATTGTGTCCAGTTTTTAAAAGTTTAAACAGACGCCTTTCTAGTTCTACTTCCTTCAGCCTTTTTCTTCTCTGAGCTCCACTTCTGCGCTTTCTGTGTTTAAGATGGTCTTCATGTGAAGTCACTTTCAAAATTATTTCCATAAAGCTGAAATTCATATCCAAATTTTTGGAAATTTTACATTCTTGTTAAATTTTTTAAATAAAAACTCATAGTTCCAGCATTCAGTGTGCATTTAGTTGCCACCGTATTTGTCTATCTAGTTGCCAGTTCATATAGCGTTTCATGAATGTTGCATCTAGACCTGCCTAGACACAAATTCAAGAGTAACAGGGAGGATTTAATGTTACAAAATATTCCTTAGCTGTCACTGGCAACTGTTGCAAATGGCAGAATCACACGCCCCTGGGAAATGATACCTTGTTATGTAAGAACTGATGGCGGTCAGGCCAGCTGGGAGGAAGGGTTTGACAAGTTCATCGATTTGTCTTTTTTTTTTCTTTTTCTTTTTCCTTAAGTGCTTTCCCCTCCTTGTACTCTGGAGCCCTGTCTAGCTCCATGTTACCAGCAGCACGACTGACAAATCTTCGTGGCATTTGGTCTTAGTCCCTTCTTGTTTCAGGGGCTGGAAATGTAATGAAGCAATTTCTGGGGACTCGAATAGCGTTAGTCATGAGAACAAATGTTTAGGGTTTATGGATTGTGCTGTGCCAGCACTGAGTGCCAAATCCCAACAGGTAGGCACCCTTATGTTCCTTAACACGCGCATCTGTTGTGTTCCTGGTATATGGGGTCCTCCAAAGCTCAAGGCCTGGGTTAAAGGCAGCAGTGGCCACTTTGGATGTTGTCTTAGGAACAAGTGAGAGATCTATGGAAAATGGGATCCCTGGCAGACTAGAAGCTAGGAGAGGGGCACCTGGCTGGCTCAGTCAAAGGAGCGTGCGACTCTTTGATCTCGGGGGCATGAGTTCGACCCCCCTGTTGGGCATAGAGATTAGGGATTACCAAAAAAAATAAATAAACTTTAAAAAAAGGAAACTAGGAGGGGTACCTGAGTGGCTCAGTCGGTTGAACGTCCGACTTCAGCTCAGGTCATGATCTCACAGCCCACGGGTTCCAGCCCCGCGTCAGGCTCTGTGCTGACAGCTCAGAGCCTGGAGCCTGCTTCTGATTCTGGGTCTCCTTCTCTCTCTGCCCCTCCCCCACTTGTGTGTGTGTGTGTGCGTGCGCACGTGCATGCACACACTCTCTCTCAAAAATAAACACTAAGAAAACAAGTAAAAATAAACAAGTGAAAATATTTCTTTTCTTTTTTTTTTTTTAATTTATTTTTGGGACAGAGAGAGACAGAGCATGAACGGGGGAGGGGCAGAGAGAGAGGGAGACACAGAATCGGAAACAGGCTCCAGGCTCCGAGCCATCGGCCCAGAGCCTGACGCGGGGCTCGAACTCACGGACCGCGAGATCGTGACCTGGCTGAAGTCGGACGCTTAACCGACTGCGCCACCCAGGCGCCCCCCAAGTGAAAATATTTCTAATGATACATTTGATTTAACCTGATGGATTCAAAATATTAATGAAGTCCTTAAGATATGGTATGTTATCTTGCAGTCCTTTTCAATTCAGACCCGCCATGTTTAGTGACATATGGCTAGGGGCCGCCACATCGAGTAGTAGGAAAGCTCTCAATAACCCCTCCGTGTCTGCCTTCCAGTCCATGCTGGCTGGGACACTGTATTAGTTTCCTGCTGATGCTGTAGCACATCACCCCAAATTTCACGGAATAAGACGATACAGATTTATTTTCTTACAGTTCTGGAGGTCAGAAGTCCAAAATGGATCTTACTGGGCCAAGATAGTTGTCAGGCCGCCTGCTCTCTGGAGAAACTGTTACCTTGCCTTTTTGAGCTTCTAGAAGGCTGTCTATATTCCTTGACTCATGGCCCCATCACTCCGACCTCTGCTTCCATAGTCGCATCTTCTCTGACTCTAACCCTCCCACATTCCTCTCATAAGGACCCTTGTGATTGTGCCGAGCCCACACAGATTATCCAGGATAATCTACCTATCTCAAGATCTGTAACTTAATGACATCTGTGAAGTCTCCTTTACCATGTAAGGTAGTGTATTCACACGTTCTGGAGATTAAGATAGGACATCTTCTTGAGGCAGTCTCTGCCTACCACAGGTGCTTGAGAGGCTGAGGCTTCAGGGGAAAGGTGCCAGGGTCTTCAGTCAAAGTAGGGTCAAGGAAAGAAAGAATGGCTCCATTTTGTCCAGAGCAAGAGCAAGAATAGGCTGAAATTCCATAGGAGAAAAATAGAGGAAGATGATGATGTTGAGTCTTTGGGGTAAAACCTGGCTCAGGTTGTCCTAACCAGCAAGCTCATTTTCTTTTCTCCCTTCCCTCCTTCCTTCCACTCTTTCTTCCTTCTTTCCTTCCTTTCATCCTTCCTTCCTTCCATCCTCCCTCTCTTCCTTCCTTCCTTCCTTCCTTCCTTCCTTCCTTCCTTCCTTCCTTGTCTTCTCTATTTCTTTCTTCTTTCCTTTCCTTTCCTTTCCTTCCTCTCTTCCTTCCTTCCCTTTTCTCTTCCTTCCTTCCTTCCTTCCTTCCTTCCTTCCTTCCATCCTCCCTTTCTCCCTTCCTTCCTTGCCTTCTCTATTTCTTCCTTCCTTCCTTCCTTCCTTCCTTCCTTCCCTCCTTCCCTTCTCTATTTCTTTCTTTCTTCCTTCCTTTTCCTTCCTTCCTTCCTTCCTTCCTTCCTTCCTTCCTTCCTTCCCTTTCCTATTTCTTCCTTCCTTCCTTCCTTCCTTCCTTCCTTCCTTCCTTCCCTTCTCTATTTCTTCCTCCCTTCCTTTCCTATTTAGAAATTTGCCACAGTTATCAGTACTAGAACAGAGCTTGTCCTTCAAGGATCATATCTATTACACACTGCTCCTTTCCTCCTTGTCTGCTATACACACACACACACACACACACACACACACACACTCAGTGCACAAATCAGGCAAAACTCTCATCATATGCTCAGTGGCAGAATGGATCATTCAAAAATTAAAATATTTGGTGCGCTTGGCTGGCTCAGTTGCTGGAGCATGCGACTCCTGGTCTCAGGGTTGTGAGTTCAAGCCCCACATTAGGCAAGGAATCTACTTTAAAAAAATTAAAATATCCATTGGGTATAAAAATGAATATATGTATTTCATGTTCTCGTAGGAATACTATTACAATGGGACAGTGGGTTTCACCAAGGACTTGGCGCTGAATGAGTCAAAGATATGGCCAAAAATACACCTGAAGAGAACAGATTATAAAATCTGTAATCACCTAGAACAATAAAAGTGTGTGACTTCACAGTTTCTATAAAACGGACTTAAATGTACTCTATGCAATGATTATATGGGAGTCCAATGAGCTGTGAAGTACATAAAAGTCACATTAGATCATATATTTGAACTGGAGCCTAATTTGATGGCCATAATATGATCAGTGAAAATCTTGCTCAACTTGTTAGAGTTTAGGATGGCTCATATGAGATGATTTAATGATCCAGAATATCTCATAGATGCCTTTATTTTTTCTTGGTATATTTCCCTGGAGCCAGCAGAGATATTTTAAACTATTCCCAGGAGTCAGTACATCCAGTGCTCAAGTGCCCAATGCATTATGGGTAAAGGTGGTCATCCTAGCCAACCTGCACCAGAGCACTGAAGAAGGAAGGCACACAGGAAGGGGTGGGGGCCCGGCACTTCATGCACCTGCTCAGCGGTGCCTGGCTCAGTCAGTAGAGCATGTGACTCCTGGCCTCAAGGTCACAAGTTTGGGCCCCACAATGGGCACAGAGGTTACTTTAAACACACACACACACACACACACACACACACACACACACACGGGGTACCTGGATGGCTCAGTTGGTTAAGCATCTGACTCTTGATATCAGCTCAGGTCATGATCTCACAGTTGTGAGATCGAACCCCGTGTTGGGCTACACACTGGGTGTGGAACCTGCTTGGGATTCTCTCTCTCCCTCTGCTTCTCCCCTGCTCTCTCTCTCTCTCTCTCTCTCTCTCACTCTCTCTCTCTGAAACAAACAAACAAACAAACAAACAGACAGACAAACAAAAACCAACCACTCAGGATATACCCAGGGAAGGCAGTCCACAGGTGTGGGTTCTGGGAAGCTGTCCAGTTTGCAGGCAGAACATGGAATCTGGAGACCAGGACAATCGATGATAAGCAATTGTTTAATAAGGCAGAAGGTGTCTGGGTCATCTGACAGGAAAAGAGGTTGGTAGAAGGTAGTGACAGAACAGGTAATAAATTAACACCCTTGGCTTGGTACTCTTGGATGCCACAGTCGCCCCATAAAATGCTTTTGAGTGACCCCAAAGGTCTGTGGCATGCAGCCATTTGTCACTTTGCCAGGACAAACATCGTAAACACATGACACCTGGAAACTAGTTGAATGAATGACCGGTGTCCCACCTCACCATAACTCTGGTTCTTTGCTCGTGATTTGGCATGCGGAAACTTTCCTTAGGTGATAACAATAACCCCAATTTTTTTCCTTTGGAAAAGAAAGTCAGCTGCTGATGCCGGTACGGAAGTAAAGAGAAATTTGGTCAGAAAATGAAATATACGTGAACGTCGAACTCAGTTGCGCTAGGCTTGAAGGGATGAACAGTCCAATTGGATGAGATGCAAAACAAAACAAAACAAAACAAAACAAAACAAAACAAAACCAACAACGAAGAAGTTGTTCGAATATGCCACGAAAGCTGGTCATCAAGGGAAAGTTACATTCTAGAGAAAGTTGGAAAGGAGATGGAAAGGTAAACCAGGCTCTGTACAACAAGCAGGCGGCTCTTTGCATCTGGAGAACAAGAGCCCCGTGTACAAACAATGTAACGGTTCGAAATGGCTGGGAGGAGCATCGCTCGAGCATGTCATGGGTTCGCTGCGATCAGAAATCAAACTCGAAGGAGCTGCTACCAGGAAAGCACGTTTGCTGGCAGTGACCTCTGGTCCCGCTGGCGTTCAGAGGACTGGGGTGGGGTTGGTGGGGCAAAAGCGACTCAGGGACTTAGTCCTGGGAGGCCTGGAGAGAACGCTCAGCAGATCATCAAAAGGGCATTTTTGGCTCCGGGAGCCAGGCAGAAGCCACCCGACAGAGACCAGGACAGGAGCAGGAAGCCAGAGGTGCTCTCAGAGCAAATTTAACTTTGTGTTGTGTCCTCGGGCAGCGGACGTCACAACCATCATCTTCCTCTTCCCAAGTTAGGATGGGTCCTAAAAATTGTGATGGGGCTGAGCCTGCAGATTCGAAAGGAGGATCGAGGGCTCTCAGGTATAGAAGAGAGGGCCGCCGAGCTGGAACCTGGAAGGGTGTGAGAAAAATTGCCCGGCGAGAAGAGCAGCTGGTGTCTCAGGGGCCAACTGCTGCAGAACCCCTCGACAAATCAAGCACCGTAGCGTCTGATTCTCTTTCTTTACTGGAGGACCTTTACATGGAGTTCTCCATGTGCGGCTGCCTGGAGAAAGGTTAGGGCAATGTGTGCTGTGTCGGTTTGAAGAAGGCGGGATCTCCGTTTCCCAGAATCCTCTTCTCTGTGGGGTTCCAGGTAGGCGCTGGCCCTAAGAGGAAGTTGCATAAGATTTGGAAGGTGGGAGCGAAGCAGCAGCCGTTGTCCTCTGAAGGCTGTCATGGTTGGGAATAGTTGCAGATAGATGCTTGTTCTCACTCTCCTCTGCTCCCGATCTGCCTCTTCTTACCACCCCCTGACCCTACAGACTGATAGTGTGGCCCCAGACTCACTGCCAGATGCTTGACAGCGACCCACAAAGTAACTAACCACACGGCTTCCCGCTGATCTCCGGCGAGCTTGCATTTGCCATCCCATGTCGGTGCTGGATGTGTTTAGCTTCCTGGGTGGACCAAACAGTGACCTCTTCTCTGAGCCCTGACCTTTCTACTGGTCCTGTACATCCCCAGGGTATTACTTGGGCATCTTTAGATGGAGCTCTAAAACACGTCTCATGAGAGGGTGGAAGACATTCTGACAATGAAAGAGTGGAGACCTTCTTCGTTCTTCCATATTACAAGAAAAAGAATGAAGGGTAGAAGAGAAATAGAAGTTTTAAGTAGGAATCAAAGGAAGTGAAAGCTGGAGTCTCACCAACCACAAACGTGGTGTATAATCTCGCCATTTGTTTAGGAATTCGTTTATGTCTTTGAATAAAGACTTTTTTCTCCATAGTAGTTTTGATCCTATTTTGTTAGACCTATTCTTAGATAGTGTATAGATTTTGGTCCTATTATAAATGGCATTAAAATTTTTTTTAATGTTTATTCATTTTTTTTTCCAACGTTTTTTATTTATTTTTGGGACAGAGAGAGACAGAGCATGAACGGGGGAGGGGCAGAGAGAGAGGGAGACACAGAATCGGAAACAGGCTCCAGGCTCCGAGCCATCAGCCCAGAGCCCGACGCGGGGCTCAAACTCACGGACCGCGAGATCGTGACCTGGCTGAAGTCGGACGCTTAACCGACTGCGCCACCCAGGCGCCCCTGTTTATTCATTTTTTTTTAAGAGACAGAGAAAGACAGTGTGAGAGAGAGGGGGAGACACAGATCCGAAGCAGGCTCCAGGCTCTGAGCTGTCAGCACAGAGCCCGATGCGGGGCTCAAACTATGAACCATGAGATCGTGACCTGAGCAGAAGTCGGATGCTCAACCCACCGAGCCACCCAGGTGCCCCTATAAGTGGTATTTTTAAAGTTAAATGTTCTAATTATTTGCTACTGGTATATAGGAAAGCAATTTTGGGGTGGGTGTAAAGATCTTACATCTGGAAACTTTAGTGAACTTTCTCATCAGTTCTAAGAGTTTATCTGGAGAGGCTCTTCAATTTCCTGTATTTTTTTTTCTCCAAAATTTTATTTAAATTCTAGTTAGTTAACAGATAGTGTAATATTGGTTTCAGGAGTAGAATTTAGTGGTTTATTACTTACACACAACAGCCAGTGCTCATCACAAGTGCCCTCCTCAATACCCATCACCCATCTAGCCCATCCCCCTGCCCACCTCCCTTCCAGCAACCCTCAATTTGTTCTTGAATTTTCTATGTATTATCTCCTAATTTTCACATGAAAGTTAATTTTCTTTAGGTGAAAAATCCAAATGAAATAATATAAACCTAGGACCAAAATACCCTGTATTAATTTTCTTTGCTTTAACAACTAACGTTTATTTAACTCTTACTGGAAATTTGGTCTATGGAAGCGTTTTGCAAAGTGTGCTCATCCACCAGTATAAGGTTTTTCTATTTCATACTACATTCTTGTCTTGGAAATTCACAAAGGCTCTGAGAAGTCCTGCAAAGAAATCTTTCTAACTTGGTTAAATCATGTATTTCAAATTTATTTCATCATGAAACACCCTTTCAAGCAATATCTTCCAGTCTCCTGAGGAATTACTTTTTACAGACTACACTTTGGGAAATAATGGTCTTAGGAAACCCAGTCATCATGAAAATTGCTTAATTCCAGGATTTTCTCAAATAATCTACTGTCATTTTTCACTATATTCTCTGGAAGTTAAGCTGGGGAGAACAAGGCTCTATTTGGCTTTTTCGGTTTCTACTTTTCAGTCTTTAACAATCACTCAATATAGGCTAATGCCAGCATTATAAAAGAAAAACATGCTTATTAAATCTCATGAGACTACCCACTACTTCTATTCCTCGAGAAAGGTCCACAGCTGGTCACAGTGGGAGGTTGTCCTAAATCCTGTCAATATGTTTTGACTGATGTGGAGATGAGATCTTTTTCTGCTTCTATTACTCTTCCTGCTGAACCCCAGGTCATCAGCTATTATGCCATGTTTTTTTCCCTTACATTGAACAGAACCCTGTGTGTTTTTCAAAAGCTGTCTTTTCCGTGTTCTGGATTATGTACAAAGACTACAAATTTATCAGAGTACAACTAAATAAATGAGAATAGAAAAGGCCCACAAGTAGGAACATATTTTATTAGGGGGGGAAAGTTTTAATTATGTAAATCTTCCTTGTGTTACTATTTTTTAAGTAAACTTTACGCCTAATGTGTGGCTGAAACTCATGATCCCAAGGTCAAGAGTCACGTGCTCTAGTGCTGAGCCAGCCAGGAGCCCCTTGTATTACTATTTCTGATCAGAGTGTTTATTAGATCATTTGAAAGGATAATGTAAGTCTCTATCTCAGTGGATCTCACCCTGATGTGCATCAAAATCATGTGTGGAGCTCTGAAAAAATATAAATAGCTGAGCCCTACCTGAGCCCCTCTGAATTAGAATCTGCAGGGAGAAGATTAAGGACTTGTTCTTTTAAAGTCACTACAGTTTATTCTCTAGCGTCTACTTACGGCATTTCTAATAAGCCATCTTCCCCTATGGCCTTGCCTAAATGTTCCCCCTGATTTTGATTGTAACCAATAAAAAATA
The DNA here is from genome assembly GCF_028018385.1 of Neofelis nebulosa. NCBI lineage: Eukaryota > Metazoa > Chordata > Mammalia > Carnivora > Felidae > Neofelis > Neofelis nebulosa. The sequence goes on from NC_080797.1 coordinate 46,110,773, forward strand.
TTTTTAATGTCTATTTATTTTTGAGAGAAAGAGAGAGAGAGAGAGAGACAGAGAGAGAGAGAGAGAGAGAGAGATGGTGGGAGGGGCAGAGAGAGACACATAGAATCTGAAGCAGGCTCCGAGCTGTCAGCACAGAGCCCAACACATGGCTTGGACTCACAGATCACAAGATCACCATCTGAGTCAAAGTCAAACGCTTAACCGATGGAGCCACCCAGGTGCCCCTAATAAAAAATATTTTTAAAGAAAATAAATTAATTCCAAACTCACTTCCCAAACATATGAAAAAAAATCTTTCCACATCTGGCTCTAGTCCTTGTTCACATAGAGACATTTTTGAATTCTGAATTTGTCACTGAGCATTTTATTTCTAAAATTTTCCATGCTATCATATAGTGATACGAATTGTTATTTTGGGGACTTCTATAATATTCCAGAAGGTATTTATTTGTATCATAATTTAACTAACCATTCCCTTACTGTTGGACACTTAAGCGGATTCTCTATTTTTTTTAAGTGATCTCTACACCCGATGTGGGGCTCGAGCTCACCACGTCAAGATCAAGAGCTGGCCACTCCGCTGACTGAGCAATCCAGGCACCCCTGTTTCTCTATTTATAGTCCTCCAGAGAAAATGGCAATGAAGAACTTGATGGGTATGTTGCTTTTCTTTTAAATGAATTCCCTTGAGATAATTTTCTGAAAATCTAGTTATTGGGTCAAAGTATATGAACGTTTTTTTTTTATGTGAGTCTGTTAATGATTACTAAATTGCTTCCCAAAAGGTTGAACGAATTCGCAAAGCCATTCCCCAACTCCCTGGCATAATTGCTGAGGTTTTCAGGGAGGGGCAGGCAATACTAGAGGTCTGTTGTTGGGTGTTCCCATAACAGGTGGAAGAAATATCTCCAAATCTACTAGTGACATTACCTTACCTTACAAGAAAACTAGTAACGACAGTATTCTGCCCCTGCTCAACTATCTTATCTACCATGTTCAAGAAGAATGAAACTCACTGACATTTACCACCTTTCATCCCACCTCTGTACTTACCTCTGTCATAGCACCGACCCCACTGCCCATGGCCTTTACCTCCTCTACCAGATTGGGGAGATTCACCTTGGTGAACCACAACACCTCACACATGGCCTGGCACAGAATAATCGCTAATACATGTTTATTGACTGAATCTTGACTTGCTCTTGATCTCTCAATAAAAGCACTTGAAATGGAATACTAGCTTTTATTTCTTGGGCTCAGCACTATGCAAAGTATTTTATATGGATTATCTCGATCTTCACATAAATCACATGAAGTAGGTCCTGTTATTACCCTCATTTCACAGATGGGGAAACTGAGAGGCTAGGTCATTACTTGAGGTTACAAGTGTTTTTTATTTTATTTGTCAATTTATGTATTTATTTAAAAGGAGATAGAAGTTTATAGAATACACAGCAAAGGGGCAATAGGCAGGACAGCAAAGGAGAGACTGTCTGCCAGGAGGTCGGGGGGGGGTGCTATAGTGATGGGGGTGAGTGAGAAGGTACAGGAACATATGGAAATTCTCTTTTTTGGTACCTGTGCCCAGTTAAGTAGCCCATTGGCCAGCCAGGGCCTGTGGCTATTTTGAGGCGGGTAGCCTAATGATCCTGTTTGCACTCAGCCCCGTGGTCACTGCAGGCCCTTCTGCCTTCCTCGGGTTTCTGCTGCTCAGGCCTGTTGCCTAAAAGTGGCCTCTGTGTTCTCTACATCTGTCGAGCATGGCAGATCCTTGACATGTGGGTGGAGGTCTCGTCTTCAGTAGATGCTTCATGCTGGCCCTGAGCAGGGTGGGGTGGGAGGTGGGCCTGTCCCCACTCAAACTTGTGGGTCGATCAGGGGTTCTGGGGAGTTAGAGACCAGAGCATGGTATGAGATTAACATGCTGATGGGCGATTTGAGGGAAATTCCCTGGTGGCCAGGTCCATGGGGATCAGGGGGAGAGGACCTCTGATGGCATGGGCTAGAACCCCTGTGGAGTCATCATTTGTATACGGACATGTTGGGTTCACTCGGGCCCGCAGCAACGTATTTTGCCTGTAGATCAAGATGGCAGCCAGACCCGCGGGAGCAAAGGATAAAAGTGGGGGCTGAAAGAAGCGAGGTGGCCCGGAGTCAGTGGTTTCAGGGAAGTGTCCCATCCGAGTCTGTAACATGTGCGGATGCACCCTGGACCAGCTGCCGCTGCAGATCGCATGGCACACCGGCAACGGAGGCCTCAGGGGGACGGAGTGGGAGAGGAGAGGACAGCCTTACCTGTTCACCCGCAGACTTTCAGTTGTCTGAGGAGTACTCGGGTTAGGCTGCCGAAGGGCTGGAAAGAGAAAGGAGAGGGAGGGAAGGATCCCTTGGAAGGGCAAGAGGGGACAGGGTGGTGCGGCTGGTTCCCCTGGGTCTTCGGATCCTCACTGAGGAGTAAATTCAGCCAGAGGTTGTCAGTTCCCCCAAGGAGGGCTAGAGTCGGTCCACCGAGAAAAAGTCCTGAGTAATTCACGGAGAATCCAGGGAGAGTCCCGGCAGGGGTCCCCACGAGGGCCACTGACTGTGGGACGACCTGATCGGGTGGAGGCCCGCAGTGCGGCAGCGAAAGCATCCACCCAGGGCAGAACCAAGGACGTAGAAGTTTACTGAGTACACTGCAGGCGAGCAGCAGGCAGGACAGCAAAGGAGATGTCTGCCACTGGTTTTTAAATACCTGTCCTGAGGGGCGCCTGGATGCCTCAGTCAGTGGAGCATGTGACTCTTGATCTCAAGGATGTAAATTGGAGCCCCATGTTGGGTGTAGAGATTACTTAAAAATAAAATCTTAAATAGAAACCCCAAAACAAAACCAAAACACCAAACATGCCCCCCCCCCCAACAAAAAATCCCAAAGAAAAATAAACAAGCAGAAAACCCGTGCTGAACAAGGCAATAGCTTAGGCTTTGGCAGTGGTTAAATGAATAAAGCCATTACAGTGTGGTGCACAAAACCCCCGGAGGTCTGATTGGCTGATTGTGACCTAGTAGACAGCACTAGTTCTGTTAGGAGTCACTCCCAACTGCAAGGGTGTCATGGAAGGTTATGCAGGTTGTGTCCTGCACAAGGGTATCTAGCCCAAGGGCAAGTGGAGCCTGAAATCCAGTCTGTGCTAGTGCATTCTGCTCACCATGGAGCCTGGCACAGAGCTGTGCCTTTCTGGGGGGAAAGGACACTCGTTACCTAATTTGCACAGTGCCACTGTGGGGCTAGTGACAGTCCTGGGTAGAGCACGTCACTTTGTAGGAAACTGGAGTGCCTGATTGCACAGAAGACAGAAACTTGCCAGGCTTCAGTATCGATAGAGCAAGAAAATGGTTCCAGAGAAGTTGCAGAGGGTGTGTAGAGGTTAGGTGCAATGGAAAATTTGGGCGCAGTGTCTGAGCTCGCATATTGTTAGGTGCTCTACCCCGTCGCTCCTAGAGGTGGGTCCCCTTGGCAACAGCTCTCATTCCCACTGAAGTTCCTACCCCCCGCAGTTATTTGAGACTTCTAGATCTTGCTGTTTTCAGACAATCCCAGCTGCAATGGTGTACAAAAAGGTATGCAAATTAACAAAAGAAACACCGCACAACAGATTATAAACCTTACCAGAGAGGGCTCACTGCAGTTTTCTTATAGGGTCCAAGCAATTCAAACATCCCTACGCAGGCATGCAGCATGGCCAGGGGGGCTCCTGGGAGGATCCCAGAGGGAAGGAAATACCCAGAAGGAAATATTTCCCACGGAATAAAATGAAGTAGGTAACAGTCTCTGATAGTTAATTGCTTCTCTATATGCATGAACTTGGCTACAGTCGGAGGACCTAAATTGGTGTTGGGTACAACTTCCCTCTGTTCAAAGCGGTTTACAGAGTTTCTTGGGCTCTATCTCCAAATGGAACTGCCATTGGAAGAAGCTGGGAAGAGTGGAGGGGGCTCTGAATAATGGCCAACCATACCCCTGCAGGGGGCCCACCGAACAGAGCCAGAATCAAGATCTTAACAAAAGAAATTTTTTAATGTTTCTTTTTGAGAGAGACAGAGCACGAGCAGGGGAGGGGCAGAGGGAGAGGGAGACCCAGAATCCGAAGCAGGCTCCAGGCTCCGAGCTGTCAGCACAGAGTCCAATGCGGGGCTCGAACCCACGAACCGTGAGATCATGACCTGAACAGAAGTCAGATGCTTAACTGACTGACCCACCTAGGTGTCCCCAGAATCAAGATCTTAAATATGTAGCTGAAAAATCCCCAAGAACTATGTGGTGGCAATGGTGCCAGAGCCTGGGCACTTCACGATAGCCACTTGGATGGAGCCTGTGCCCTGGGAAGCCAGGACACCTTGGGTCCAGAGGGGAGTAAGGGGACAGCCCCCTTTCGTCACCTGCTGAGTGACTTCACATTCCCTTTTACCATCTGTGCTTCCAAGGGGTGAAGGGAGAAAGCTACTGTATCAGTTTCTTAGGGCTGCTGGGACAAAGTACCACAGACTGCGTGGCTCAAAACAACAGAAATTTGTTGTCTCACAGTTCCGGAGGGAAGAAGCAGAAAAAAATCCAGGTGTTGGGGAAGTGTTGTCTCTTCTTCACTTCTGGTGGTGCGCTGGCAATCTTTGGCATCCTTTGGCTTCCAGATGGATTAACTCCAATCCTCTGCTGTCACATGGGGTTCTCCCTGCCTTTTCCATTTTCCCATGGCTGTCTTCTTTGAGGACACTAGTCATATTGCAATTAGGGGTCAAATCTACTCTGGCATGACCTCAATGTAACTTAAATCCCCAGCAGCCCTATTTCCAAATAAAGGCACATTCTGAGGTGCTGGGGTTGGGACTTCAGCACATCTTTTCTTTTTTTTTTTAATTTTTTTTAACGTTTTATTTATTTTTGAGACAGAGAGAGACAGAACATGAACGGGGGAGGGGCAGAGAGAGAGGGAGACACAGAATCGGAAGCAGGCTCCAGGCTCTGAGCCATCGGCCTAGAGCCCGACGCGGGCTCAAACTCACGGACCGCGAGATCGTGACCCGAGCTGAAGTCGGACGTTTAACCAACTGAGCCACCCAGGCGCCCCTCAGCACATCTTTTTTAAGGGGGCACAATTCAAACATGAAGTAGACATGTTCTTATATAAAACTGCTGGCTGGTTCTGTTTGTCTGCCTCTGGCAGCACTGAAGTGAGTTGGTCAATCCACGGGCTCCGAGTCAGATTTCTGGGGTTAAAACCTTGCCAGTGGGGCTTTTAATGGGTAAGGGCTGTCGAATGGGAATGCGATAATAAGAGCGTCTAGTATTTGGGGCTGTGCGAAGGAGAAAGTACTTTACACGGTGCTGGGCACTGAAATGCTCATTAAGTATCAGCTATGAGTACTATTATTCCCTAACTCTTTCTATGGACTTCTATAGGAGTGGATCATTTACTCTTCTCTGTAGACACACCTGGGCTTGGCGGGTTTGGATTCAGAATTAGGATTAGAGTTACAGGATTTAAATGAATAATAGCATTGGGCTCTGATCTGACCATTTCCATTTCCCAGAGAGGGCAGTGTTGATTATATTGGATTGGGTACTTTTTCTCTTCAGTGGATACTACCTACTCCCTGCTTTTTTTTTTTTTTTTTTTTTTTTGGCCTCCTTGGGGTGTTTTGTCTCTTCCTTCTTCTGACTGACATATTCCTTTTTTTTTTTTAAAGATACAGTGTTACCTTCTGTCTTGTTCCATTACCAGATTCTTATTCTTATCATCATCATTATTATTTTAACATTTTATTTATTTTTGAGAGACAGAGCATGAGCAAGGGAAGGGCAGAGAGAGAGCGAGGTACAGAATCCGAAGCAGGCTCCAGGCTCCGAGCTGCCAGCAGAGAGCCCGACGCCGGGCTCGAACCCACGAACTGCGAGATCATGACCTGAGCTAAGGTTGGATGCTCAACTGACTGAACCACGCAGATGCCCCTCTATGATTATTTTTTAACATCAGGATTAGAGAATCTGGTAGAAGCTATCCATAACTATTTCCACAGAAAAAAACCTCATCCTTACAAAACCATGTGAGCAATTTCAGGGAGTTCACAGACATCCTTGAAGCTGTTTTGTGCATCCTAGCTTTAAATCCCTGCCTAAAGCAGACTGTCCATTTTGAGCTGAGGCTAAAATTTCAGCCTGATCCAGTCATCCTCTTCTCCTCAGGGCTAAGTTTTTAGGATTACCTCCCTTCTCATTCCTCCCACCTTCTAATTTCATACTAGGGCCACCTTGTGACCCGTGCACTGCCCTGACCTTGTGGCTGCCTCCTTCTCAGCCCCAGCTGCTGGGTTGATCTGTGGCTGTGATTATAGTTAATCCTGTGTTTTCAGCTTTCTCGCTGTGGCTTGTATCTTGCACTTTCCCTAGTATTCCAGTTACTCTCCATTTCTTCCTTCATTCCTCCTGTTCTGGAAGGCTTTGCTCTTGTGCCCACACACAGGATAGGACTAACACGTTGATCTCATTCGCCGCTGCTTTTCTGTCCCTCCTCATAGACACATTCACAGTCTCATCTCCCTCTTCCCCTTTTATTCCTACCAGCGCTTTCAGGACATAACTGCCTGGACACCATTCTCTTAGTTTATTTCCTGTACACATTCCATCCCTCCACCACCACCAGGGCACTCATTGTCTTTCTTTAGAATATCCACTTTTGACGTGATTTTCAGTACATATTGGTTTTCCCACCTGGACCACTTCTCTGAGCTCCAGGTTTGCACATACAACTTAACTACTTATTTCCACTTGAATGTCGCAAAAGCCGTATAAACTCAGCGGGTCCAAAGTGAAACCAGTGATTCACTGCCCCCATCTTCCTCGTCTCAGTAAGCTGTACCCCATTTAACACGGTGACTCAAGCCCGAGGAAGCATCATCCATCATTCCCTTTTCCTTACCCCCAACAACATGAGTGAAGTAATCCTCTTGCTACTACTTCCAGAAGATACACCGCGTCCAACGCAGCCTCTATATACCCACTGCCATGATTCTTAGCTCAGGCCAGTACCATTTCTCAACTGGCCCACTGAGACTGACACCAGCCTCCCTACTGGTGTCCCTGAGTCTGTACTGGTCTTCCACTCCCTTAACAGCAGTATGTATGTATGTATTTAAATATTATTTTGAGAGAGGGCGCTAAAGTGCAAGGGGGGAGGGGCAGAGAGAGAATCCCAGCAGGCTCCACATTGTCAGCGGAGGACCAGTGGAGGGGCTTCAACCCACGGAACCATGAGAACGCTCAACTGAGTCACCCCAGTGCCCCTTTAGCTCCCATAAAAAATTTTTTTTTAATGTTTATGTATGTTTGAGAGAGAAAGAGAGAGAGAGAGGAGGCGCACGTGCGACCATGAGTGGGGGAGGGGTAGAGAGAGAGAGGGAGACAGAATCCGGGGCGGGCTCCGGGCTGTCAGCACAGAGCCCGACGCTTGAACTCATGAACCGTGAGATCATGACCTGAGCTCAATTTTGACGCTTAACCAACCGAGCTACCCAGGCGCCCCTTCAGTTCCTTTTTAAAAACAGAAATGACATTGTATCGCTCTCTACTTAACCTTTTTTAATGGCTTCCCCATCCATTCACTAAATGCCTTTTTATTGAACGCCCTCCATGTGCCATGCTCTCAGTAATGTCTCCTCTTGTGAATAAATGAAGTATATAGTATGTAGACAGTGATAAGTGCTATGAAGAAAAATAAGGGGTGAGGGACAGAGGTGTGTGTGTGTGTGTGATTACAATTTTAAATAGGGAGACCAGGAAAGTTTCACTGAGACTGAGTAGATGACCATGGAGCAAAGGACTTGCAAGAGGTGAGGGAGTGAGCTCTGCAGAGTGCTGCAGAATATTCAGTTGCAAGGAACAGCAAGTGCAAAGACGCTGAGGTGGCAGCATGCTTGGCTTTGGGGCTGAGCACAGAAGAGAACCCATGCTTTACTATAATTTATAAGCTGATCTGGTTTTCTTATCCTCTCCCCACAAAAAACCCTCCTCCCTCTGTCTGCACTGACCCCAGCCCCCACTATATTCCATCCATACTGATCTTCTCCGTTCACCAAAAGCTGTTTCCTACTTTTGCCTGTGTAGTTGCCTCTGCTGGGAACACTTCCCAATTCTTATTCCCAAATACTATTTGCAAGGCTGGCTCCTTCTTATCTGGTAGGTTTCAGTTTAAATGTTACCTTAGGCCTTCTGGAACCATAAAACTTTGCTGTTTCTTTCCTATTTCAACTTCCTCTTTGTTTCCTTCACAATACTGATGGCAGCATTCAATTGGGATTCATATATGTGTATATCTCTCTCTATATATATATGTATATACTTAAAATATATATATGTATATACTTAAAACTCAATAGGTAAGCGGTATCTCATTGTTATTTAAATTTACATTTTGATCACCAATGAAGATGAAACCTTTCCCAAGTAATTTCACTGGTTGGTTCTTAATATGATCTCCTTTCTAAATTTTGCCCAAATGTTTACTTAAAGTCCCCATGTCTTAAGACTGAGAGCAGGCCTGGCCAGCTGCGACCCCATGCTGTCCACTTGCCTGGTGGCAATTTGTTTTCCCAAGTTTCCTGGCAGTTAGTGACTCATAGTGACCACGGCTTCGTAGTAATTCTTCCAAAAACCAAACGCATTTAGAGGAAAGTGTTTCAGTGCAACATCACCAAGTTGTGAAAAATGGGCAAAAAAGTTGCATTTGAGTAGTGCCAGGTACTCCCCGTTATGCAGTTATTCCTGAGCCATTATTAATGGCCACCTGATTATGCACTACAAAGTACTGACGGTTACGGGAACAAGGGGAGTCCTGCCCCGCTTTGCCAGCGGTCTCTCCAAGACCCGGCAGGCAGATGGTCTAACCGACGCCTCGAGACGGCCCAGAGCCGACGCAGGGGACCCCGCGCTGCCCTCGCAGGGTAGACCGCGGAGGCTTCGCGGCGCCGCCCGAGAGCCAGCCAGGGCTCTTTTCCCAACCCCGCCGAGATCACAGCTCCTCTCGCGAGAGCCCGAGCGAGGCCGGGCTGCGGGAGGCGGCTGCGGGATGTTGGTGGAGCGCTTTAGACCGCGCCCTCTCTGGCGCAGCTGGGAGACGCGCGGGCGGGAGCGGCAGGCGGCGCGCACGCGCAGGTGAGTGAGGCGGCGCGGGGGCACGAGGGCGGGGGGCGGGGCCTGCGTCGCGCAGCGGGCACGTAGCTGCGCGTTCTCAGTATTTAATGTCTCTGTGTTCCTCCGGCCTGGGCAAGCACGTGGGGGAGCGGCCGCGGCGCAGCGGGGCTGGGCGTCTGGGCCCGGGGGTGGGGGGGCGGCGGCGGCGGCGGGCGAGGACTCTGCCTCCCGACTGTCGCGTAGGACTTGGTGAGTTGGGGCCGCCGGGGCGGCTGGACAGGGGACCACCTGCCAGGGCCCCGAGGGCGGCGCCGTCGGGTGAAGGAGAGTCTAGGGTGCAGGTGCGGTGTGCGACGCGCGCTCCAGGTGTCCCGGAGGCCCGGGGCTGCGGACGCCGAGCGTGTGCGGAGGGGCTCCGGCCCGCCGCCTGCTGTCAAGCAGGCCCTTCTTTCCCTGCCGTCGCCTGCGCGTCCCCTCGTCCTCCCCCGCCACGGTTGTCTGCCCGCGGGCTCCTGCTGACAGATCGCGTGTGCGCGGCTGGGGCCGTGCTCTGCGGCCGCGTGGTGCCCCCCACACGCGTCACCGTCCTCTGGGTCGGTGGTCTCGGACCCGGCGCTCGGGGCACCCCTCTGCGGCTTAACTTTCCCGGAGCGCGCACACCCTCCCGTGAGACAGACCCGAGTGCGTCCCACCCAAGGTCGCCCAGCCCCACACGCGTTTACTTTTCAAAGGTCGTGTGTACCCAAGTCTGAGCCGGGAGAGGCGGCGGCGGGGCGGGTCGTGGGCAGGGCCAGGTGCTCATAAGGGCGAGGAGGTGCCCCGAGGCCCGCGGGCACCCCTTTCTTCCTCCTGAAGGGCTGGAGTCACTTCAGGAACCTTCCCCAACTTCTGGGCCTCTTTAGCTCGCGCTGGGGTGCTCCCCACGTAGGCCGGGAGGCAGCAAACCCGTGCTGGTAATCTAGCCCCTGAGAGTTCAGTGCGGGGAACCTGGGGAAGAGGCTTGGTTTGTGGAACCGGGAGGATGGGCTAGGACATCGGTGGTGATTGGAACCTTGTTTCGGGGGGAGGGACCATTCAAACCGAGTTAGGGCCCCCGAAGTCAAAGGCTTGGCGTCTCTCGAGAGGATTAGCGTTTGCTGCCCCTTCAAAGGGTGTCCGGAGAGGGGGAGGCTGTCCGGCGCTGTGTGCCCGCTGACTTCATGCCCGGGGTCGCGTGGGTCACGTGTCCCACTCCGCCGGCACCCCTCCCCGCTAGGCCCGAGGTTTGGAGGGACCAGGCTAGTTTCGGGGTTACGGGTCAGAATGTGCTAGGGGAGACTGGTCTGAACGCCTCCGGGGCGGGCTCTCACCAGTTCCACAGTTCTGTGCCCGAGGGTACAGTCCGTCCCTATGCCCCTTCTAGTGAGGCTTATGGAAGGAAAGGCGCTGTTGGTAGTGGGCGGTGCCGAACCGAACCGGGAGTGCTGGAAGCTCTGGGCGTTTCGAGATCTTCCTCTCCGGCAGAGATGCCCAGGTTGGCGGGCGCCTTTCTGCCGCACGGCCGCCGCTAACACAAACCCGGTGCTCTTCTCTCCAGGTGTGAGTGGAGGCCGCTGGAGCCGGGTAGAGGGTACGGGCAGAGCAATTAGGTTAAACTGGCTGTCCTCCTCCTACTGAAGGGCAGGGTACTTGGTGTTTAAATTTATCTCTTGCGGGGAAATCTGGGCTGCTGGACACCTAGTATTGTCATATCTGTTGGCTTGCTATCCACTTCCCCACCCCCAACCCCTTTGTGGCAATTACTGATCAAGGAATACCATTCACAAAAAGCTATTAATTCTGGCAACTAGTAACCTTACTGTGCTCTTGTAACCAAGTCCTTCCCAAATTAGTTTTTCTTTTTTTAAACTCTATTCAGAAAGCAAATCTTGGATTCTTAGTAAGCACCACCCATCCCCTTTGCTCTTAAAGGCACAGAGCAGCTTTGAGTTGAGTAGAGGGTATAGCATGAGTAAGACCTGTTAATTTGCCCAATTTCTCTGTTCCTGGCATTCAGTGGTTCACCTGCTGATTATTTAAAACTTTCTGAGGGGTGTCTGGCTGGTTCAGTCCACAGACAATGCGACGCTTGATCTCGGGGTAGTGAGTTCCAGCCCCACATTGGGTATTGAGATTACAAAAATAAAAATAAAAAAAGACTTTCTGGGCACTGGAAACAAGTGAAGTTATCTTGGTGGAGGCTTTTGACTTGTGTTGAACTTTAACCTCTTCCACCTCTTAACTAGTTTTGTGGGTTCCTAGGTATATTCTCAGAAGTATGGGTCTAGGTAGTGCAGGTCTTTTGATCCTACAGATGTACAAATCTCTGAAGCTTCAGTGCCTACCTGAATGAAATTGGCTCAATTGTCATGCACATTGCTAGGTGATGGCCCAAAATTTGCTTCGAACTGATTCCCATCTAAGCCCTTGAGTGAGCCATCTCCGAGTCTCTGGAGCCTTTTGTATGAATATCAGTTCCTCCTCCCAACTATTTCTAGGAAGTACTTTCACACTTGGCCACTGCAGGGTGACTGTGTAGGTGTCTGCCTTCAAAGTGGCCTGCTCAGGTGCCAAGTGGATAGATCTCCAGCGTAAGGTTGCTGATCATCAGTATTTTAAAGCAGTTTGTTTTGCTTTATCTGGTGATCCAAATTATTCTTGGGCATCGGACCCAGGCCTTGGCCATGGCCATGGCCATCGTTTGTGGGTGAAGGCTAGTTTTAGTCCTTACAGTGTTCCCTCTCCATCTAAAGACAGATTGAGATACTATTTGAGACTGGGCACTGTGCCTGGTTCATGATGGCTGTTCGAGCGTTGTTTTTTCCCCTCCAAAAGAATCTGTGAGATTAATGTTAAATTTCTTTTGAATCACTTGGGTGATTTGGATTTTATTAAAAGTACCAACCCCCCCCACCCCCACCCCCACCCCAGCCTCTGACCTAAAAAGTTGGTTGGAAGGAAAACAAATTGGTTTTCCGATACTGTGCTGCCCGCCTCCTGGCTCTAGCCTGCCACATCATGACTTGGTCGAGTGCAGGTTTCAGGGTTTTGAAGAGCAGGCACTCCTTGTGCCTGGCCAGCTGGTGCCTTCTAGCCCATTCTCCCCAGGCCACTCCTTCCTAATCTTCCCTGTGAGTCTAGAAGAGAGGACCTCTCTGTAGCTTGGTCTGTTGTGCTGTTGTGAGGAAGTCAACAGTTTAGCGTATGAGTTAATACCTTCTGCTTGCCATTCTGTTTTCCTCTGCTCTGGGGAGGCAGGGTGCCTCTGACCCCCTTGTCCCACTGAAATCATGTCCTGCTACTGGAGTTGCCGATCTGCGTGGGATGTATTTTAATCTTTAACTTTGCTTTCTGAAGCAAGTTCTTTTCTCCACAGCCCTTTCTGGTGTAATGCCTCTTGCAGGTTTCACCTTTATGATCATTTAACATTAAGTACCCATTGTATGTGGCACTCCACAGAGCCGACCTGCTGGCTCCAATACTGATTTCAAACTTGGGCTGTGGAAAACATGATCAATGACAATATTTTGAGTAGTGACAGAATCTGGCTGGAGAGGTAACTAGTGGGGATGTGGGAACTAAAATTGAGAGGATGCCTTTTCCTTGACAGTTACTGTCTGTGCTGGTAGAGTTACAGGAAAACACTTCCCTAATCCTTTAATCCTCACACCTCTGAGTACAATTGAGGAGGGTGAAGCTGGAGGTCAGTCGGGATTGTTTCAATGGCTAATCAAAATACAAATTGAGGGGTAGAGAAACTGACAAGTGTGGGTTTGCACTTAAATTAGGTTCTCTGGAGGACTTTTGTGAGAAGAACCAAGGAATAGTCAAATCCGTGGGTTTTTCTCCTAATCTTTCTGTTGCTTTCTAAGCAGATTGTTGCAGTGTGAAGGAGTGTATGTTATCATGTAGCATTTTGAAGACTGGCTTTCAGTGATAAGTAGCTTTCAAGGAGTTCTTTTCCTTAACTTTCTTTTCCTCCTACTAAATGGTTCTGTCCGAGTCCTGGCCATTTGGCTATTTCTACAGCTTGGTTTGGTAGTTTGCACAAGTTGATAGTAAACATTCTGTACCCATCTGGTAATACTGGCTGGCTGCCTTCACTTAGCTGGGACTTACTGAAGCCCGTGCATTTAGGAACAAAGCAGAGCCCCAGGTGAGTTCTGGAAGTAAAAATGTCTAGTGCTGAGGGCTCACAAGGCTTGTTTCACCACTGGTTTTAGCTGACAAGAGCCCTGGATTGGGGGGTGAGGACTGGGTGCAGCTTTCAGGGCTGAAACCCAGCAGTGGTTCTAGACCTTTCTGGGGTCTCTGTTTCTTCCGCTGGTAAAAGGAGGGTTGGTCAACATCAATAAGAGGTGTTCAGATTCTGCTCCTGGGAGCCCTGGAGTTAGTCTAGAGTGCCTCTGGGCTGCTGCAAGGTGGAGGTGTCTGCAGGATTGTGTATGGGGAGGGCTGTGTTTGGGGTAGGATGCATGGCTCCATGGATAGTATGAGTCAAAGACTAAAAAAAAATGCCACAGTCCATTGTTTAAGTGCATCTCGAGTACTTTTTAGATCTAAGGTGCTACTGTGCTAAATTTTTTTTTAAAGTTTTTGTTTATTAAGTAATTGCTACACCCTGCTCGAATTCACGACCCCAACATCTGGAGTCACTGGCATCTGAGCCAGCCAGGTGCCCCTTATTTTTTATTATATCTCTATTCTTATCTCCTAAACTTACCCTTAGGAGAGAGGGTCTAGAGCTGCCTTGTTCTGTGCAGCAGCTACTAGTCATGTGTGCCTGGCTCAATGTAAACTTTTAAGCATTAAATAAAATTTAAAAATCTAAATTATTAAAAATGTGATGTTAGTCTCATTTCAAGTCCTCAGTAGCCTCATGTGGCCAATACTGGACAATAGTGTAGGTCTAGAACATTTTCACCATCACAGAAGTTTCTGTTGGACAGCACTGGTCTTAGTGCTTAATTGCCTCACCTTATAAAGCATCATGTGTTTGGGCTTAGTCCTCTGTAGTCCACAAATCCAACAGCTTTGGTGACAAATTATTTGTCAGTTCTCTCCACGGCATGTTACAAAGCAAGTCCTGGGGGCGCCTGGGTGGCTCAGTCGGTTAAGTGTCTGACTTCGGCTCAGGTCATGATCTCATAGTCCGTGAGTTTGAGCCCTACGTCTGGCTCTGTGCTGACAGCTCGGAGCCTGGAGCCTGCTTCGGATTCTGTGTCTCCCTCTCTCTCTCTCTCCCTCTCCAGCTCATGCTGTGTCTCCGTCTGTCTGTCTCTCAAAAATGAATAAAAAAGAAGCAAGTCTTGTCTGCCAGTTTGGAGGGCAGTGATCAATTATGAAACAGCTCTAGAGAGGAGCTTAGGAGTCTGGGGATGGAAGCATGAAGCAGGAGGGGCAGAAAGCCCTTTTGGTTTGAGAACTTGTTTATATTATTATCATGAAGGTCCCTGCTGGTTGTCTAAGGCCTGTGCTCACTGTCCTTGTTCTTCAGATGTCAGCAGATTTGCTACTTAGTCCTTCACCCACCTGATGACCTGAGGATTCTGCTGTGTGACCAGTGCTGAACCAGATTTGCAGGCACAAACAAACATCCTTTTCATTCTGCCCCTCCAATCTGTCTGGGGGTTAGGAGACCTGTTTTTACAGAAGGCATTGGGGAGAGTTGGGACACTGGGGGGGTGTTCTGAAGTGTTGGCCTGGGGCTAGCTCTGGGGATTCAGTTTTATTTCCAGATACCCTCTCATCTAATTCTGGGCATGCTTAGTTTGAACCCTGCTAGACTGACCTTTGGCATATGATGTGAGAGCTCTCTTTTCTTGGAGCCAGCCAGAAAGCATAGGGTGCATAACAGGTACTTACTGAGCCCCTACTGTATACCTGGCATCTTAGGAGGGTTTTTTTCAAACTATAGTTGGCCCTTGAACAACATGGGGATTAGGGGGACCAATGGGCAGTGAAAAAATCCATGTATGGGTGGCCTGGGTGGCTCAGTCAGTTAAGTGTCCGACTTTGGTTCAGGTCATGATCTCCCAGCTGGTGAGTTCGAGCCCCATGTCAGGCTCTGTGCTGACAGCTCAGAGCCTGGAACCTGCTTCAGATTCTGTGTCTTCTTCTCTCTCTGACCCTCCCCTGCTCACATTCTCTCTCTTATAAAAATAAATAAACATTAAAATTTTTTTTTAAAAACTCCATGTATAATTTCTGGCTCCCCAGAAATGGAACTACTAAGAACCTACTGTGTACTGGAACCCTTATGGGAACATAGGTAGTCAGTGAACACATATTTTGTAATATGTATTGTATACTGTATTTTTACAATAAAGTAAGCCAGAAAAGAGCAAATGTTATTAAGAAAATAATAAGAGAGAAAACACAGGGCTGTACTATATCCAGAAATCTGCATACAAGTGGATGCATGCTGTTTAAAGCTGTGTTGTTCAAGATCAGGTGTATTCCCTTCTTATTTTATCTCAACCCTATGAGGTTAAGTACTTCTAGTTTGTGTGGGAGGAAACTGAGGCCCTGAGAAAGCTAAGCTGGTCCCTGGACCCAGGCTGGTTTGTACTCAGATCAGGGTTCTCTCTCCAGCTCCATGCTTAGAGGCCATTTCTTATTTACTGCCCTGTGATATCCTTCCATCCTCATCCGGAAAATAAAGCTGAGTTTTTAGGAGATTAAAATACTTCATCTCACAAATGGAGTCAGGCTGTTCGGTGTTTTGAGTCCTGTCTGCCTCATTACAGCCCTATGAGGGAGGTATTTGTAATCCATTTCACAGGATATTTTCGTTTTACGGGAAACAAGTTCAGGATCCTACTTTGTCTTTCCAAAATCATGTTTTAGCTCCGAATTATGCAACCGTCCAGTGCCTTAGAGCTGCACGAATAATGACTAAGACAGCCTCGTAGGCTAGGCTGCTGTGCCTGAGGGCCTGGAAAGCTGCTCTGAAGGCCACGGTGTAGCTCAGTCACCTGCTTGAAAAGACAACCTTGAAGTCACTCATTCCTTGGCTAATAATAATGTGGCCTGTCAGACCTCACATGGAGGTCATGAGACCCATTCCCTGGCCCTCAACAGGCTGTCGCCTGGGTGTAGCCTGGTCTGTCTCTGTTGGAGGAGGCCACATATCTGCTGGAGCCCAGTCCTCAGCATGCCCACCCCTTTTCCTCCAGCCTCGGCCTGGGACAGTGGATCTGAAGGCCAGTTCAGTCTTCCACGGATCTCCTTCTCATCCCTTCCTCATGTCCCTCCCAAGGGGAAGGAGCTGGAGTGACTTTTGCCACACCCTGATGTGCCTTGGGCTCCGGTGAGAAAAGGCTGTGCTGAGAATAACCTCTTTGCTTTGTCCTTTGACTTTGGTGAGGCCCACCCAGCCAAGCTTGTGCTGTCATGCTATTTTTAGCAGGTGGCATCCTTTGGGAGGGCCAAGTGCATGTGGCTTTGGCTTCAGCAAACAGGCAGGTCCTGTTGCGGACGCTGCTGCTGTCTCCCAGTCAGGGGAGGAAGGAGAATAAAGTCACCGTAGAAACTGTCATGGGTGTGCTTGGGGCAGTGGCTGCCTAAGGGGTCTCTGGGGCTTCCTTTTCTGTTCTGGATCTGTGGCCGATCCTGGGCCAGGCGGGCCTATGACACAGACAGCTCGGGAGCCGAAGAACTCCCTAGTTTTAGGACCCCTTGTTGCCCCAGTGGCCAATATCTCTGGAAATGACATTATGCCATTTTCATGGGAAGTCACTGGACCCAAGAACAGACCTCCACGCAGACACTAAAACTTTGTAAAACTGTGGCTCTGCTGGCAGCCTGATTACTGGTATCCTCTGGCTTAAAAACCAAACCAAAACAAAACATGAGAGGCAGCAGAGCTATGGCCCTCACTAGGAACTCTCACTGGGGAGCCACTGACATCGAAGAGATAGGAAAAAGTTTGATGAAGTTCTGCTCCCCACCACCATCCTGTCTTTCTCCCTATTTTTCTGTTTCTCTTTTCCTCTAACTTGGAGCTGCCAACTCCAGCCCATCTATCTTTTTCTGATTAAGAAAGCTTCGAGCCGTATAAGGCCCTCTGTTGCCTATGGTTTATGTTGGCTGGAGACCGAGGTTGTTTTTGCAGAGTCTGATTCACAGAAGTGGCAAGGGTGTGCGCACGCATCCATTCCCATCCGCTCCCCAGGGGCCGGACTGACTTCTTGGAACAGATTCATCTGAGGGGGGGCGGGGTGGGGGGAGAGTCAGGGCCTAGCAGTGGCTCTCAGGCTAATGAGTGGTGTGACCTCAGGGTTTCCTGGCAAATGCCTTAGTCAAGAACTCCAAGTAGAAAGCGGGCCCCTGTTGGACTCACGCGGTGTATACCTGCTGTGCTACGAGCCACAGAGGCACCCTGTTTCTGAAACGATTCTAGGATTCGCTTCTATTGAGAAACTACAGGGGCACCTGGATGGCTCAGTTGGAAGAGAGTGCGACTCTGGATCTTGAGGTTGTGAGTTTGAGTCCCATGTCGAGTGTAGAGAGTATTCAGTAAGTAAACCTTTAAAAATAAAATTCAAAACTGCATCAGTCAAAAAGAAAAAAAAGAAAGAAAGAAATTACTGCCCTTTGGCTCCTTGGGCAAGCCGGTTCCCCTCTCTGCAGAAAGTTCAGCGAGCCTGTTCCCTCCAGGTTTGTGACCTTCGGCACGGCTTCTGCTCAGCGATGGCAGAGAGCGATTTCTCTGGCAGCAGCCCTCCGACCTCATCTTTACCTCCCCTTCTTGCCGTCGCTCGAGTCAGCCAAGTTTGTTCCTGCCTTAGTACTCTGGCACGTGTTCTCCCTGCCTGGAACTTTCTCCCCCTCTCCCTTTTGTCCTCCCAGATCTCAGCACGGCTGCCCCTCACTGTTCCAGCACCCCTGCCATCTCTTTGGAGAGGATGCCCTGACCGTTCTTGTAGAGATCCCTCTCTTTCGGGCACATTTCACCCAGCCTTTCTCAACCTGGGTCCCTTATCTAAACTATAGAACGCAGAACATGACTTTCTTAACTGTGTCCCAGCTAGTCCCCTTCCAGATGCATAGGAGTAAAGTTAATTCATTACATACAGGGGTGCTTGGGGTTCCCTTCTCCGAACGCCCTTGGGAGAGGCCGCGTAGTTTTATCCCATTGGGTGGCTGCATCTTTGCAGTGTCTTATCTGAAATGTGACTCCTTACCTCTCCTTCCACCACTGCTGCCACCACCTCCCCCACACCCCTCTCCTGTGGAACCTGGCTCATGGGGGGAATTAAAATCTGTTTTTAAATGGCTAGCCCTGGGGCACCTGGGTGGCTCCATTGGTTAAGCATCAGACTCTTGATTTCAGTCAGGTCATGATCTCACGGTTGGTGAGATCAAGACTTGTGTTGGGCTCTGCGCTGGCAGCACAAGCCTGCTTGTGATTCACTCTCTCCCTGCCCCTCTGCTTGTGCATTCCCTCCTCCCTCGCTCCCTCCCTCGCTCCCTCCCTCGCTCCCTCCCTCGCTCCCTCCCTCGCTCCCTCCCTCGCTCCCTCCCTCGCTCCCTCCCTCGCTCCCTCCCTCGCTCCCTCCCTCGCTCCCTCCCTCGCTCCCTCCCTCGCTCCCTCCCTCGCTCCCTCCCTCCCTCGCTCCCTCCCTCCCTCGCTCCCTCCCTCCCTCGCTCCCTCCCTCCCTCGCTCCCTCCCTCCCTCGCTCCCTCCCTCCCTCCCTCCCTCCCTCGCTCCCTCGCTCCCTCCCTCCCTCTCAAAAATGAATGAATGCATAGCCCCGAGGGGTGCTGCTACCTGATGCTGGCTAGACCTCAGTTGGGTGGGGGAACCAGATACCTTGGTTCGGAAGAGTCTTACCATCAGTAGGCCCCTGCTCTTTGTGCTTACTGCTGTTATGTCATCAGGGTGGTGGGGGTCTCTGAAGCGGAACTGGCATCAATTATGGGAAAATCAAAGCATTACAAGTTTGTACATAGATGAGTTGACACTACGCATTTGTTCTGCTTCACAAGAATCCTAAAGTCCCAGGGGCACCTGGGTGGCTCAGTCCGCTAAGCGTCCGACTTCGGCTCAGGTCATGATCTCGCGGTCCGTGAGTTCGAGCCCCGCGTCGGGCTCTGTGCTGACAGCTCAGAGCCTGGAGCCTGTTTCAGATTCTGTGTCTCCCTCTCTCTGACCCTCCCCTGTTCATGCTCTGTCTCTCTCTGTCTCAAAAATAAATAAAACGTTTAAAAAAAATTTTTTTTAAAAGAATCCTAAAGCCCTGTGGTAATAGAGCATCCCTTGCTATCTAACAGCTAAGAATGTATTTTTTGTTTGTTTTATCAAAGCATTACTTATAGAAAGATTTGACTTTTAACTATACGCAGGGTTTGAAAGAACAGCCCTTTGCCCTGAGTGCTTCCTGACCTGCCCTCTTGTCTAGAGACAGCTGCCCTCGATTCTTCTAGGTGTCTTTCCTGGCATTTACACCTGTATTTCTAAATAGTGTGCTTTTCCTTTCTTTCCTTCCTTCCTTTTTAAAAATATTATTTGACTTGTTTTTCTACTCTGGAAGGCAAGGACTTGTCTCATTCCTGCACTTTCTCCTCTTCTTGGTACAGAGGTAGCACAACTTCTAGTCAAGTGTCTATTAAGAGTGCACGTTGTGATATAAATATTGCTTACGGCTGCCCAGTTCTTGGTGTTCCATATTTCCTTTCTTGTGTCCTCCCCTCCCCTCATTAATTTCCCATGTTTCTTGAGCCTCATTTTTTGTGTCTCCCCAGTTCTCCGACTCCCCTGGGCCTTGGCCCTTGCTGTCGGAGTGCCTCTTTGTGCTTCAGCATACCAGGTTCTCTGCTTGTGTTGCTCCCGGAAGCACCTCTGTGCCCGGCTCTGCTTCCCCTTCATCCTGGGAATCCATTCTTTCCTTGGTTGTGTTGCTTTGTGGGTGGGTGCCCCCTCCTTTCTTGATTTACTCCCTTGTCTTCCAGTAGCTTGCTGAGGAAGAGTGGGGGAAGGTAGGCAGGCAGCAAGAAGGAAGCTGATTCATGCACACGTCCCTTTGAAGGCATGGATGTGGGGTGTGGCTGAAGATGGGACAGTTGGTAGAAAGTCAGCAGAGACAACGAGGCGCCCAGACCCCTTCCGCCATGCCAGCAGAAGCTCTGGCTTCACTTTGTGGAATAGTTTAAGCGAGAGGGGATCTGGATTTGAGCATCACGTAATGATGAAAATGGGTATTGAATGAAAGTTTGCACATTGAATGGGACAAGCCAGGCCCCCTTGGCTCTCACAGTGCTGGCATTCAGGCTCCTAACCTCTCCTCTCCCACCCCAGGACATGAGAACATTCCAATCTGTGGAAACTGGCAGCCTAATTCCTGTTTGCCGTCCAACCAGGATACTTGCTTGACCCTTGGACCAAGGTCGTCAGTTGGTCAGTGGCAGAGGGTGGCAGCAACAGACCCACTGAAGAAGAAGGTTATTGGTTTTTTTTTTTCCTTCCTCAAAAGAAACTGTGAAAGACTTGAAAATGCCTCAAAAGTGCGTTTGTCTGATTCATTTCTGTATCCCACTATGGTGTGTACCCTGTAGCTGCCCATAAATACTTGTTGAATAGAAGTGACTTTAGGCCTTTATATGATTTCTGAGTTGGTCATATTCTACTGTCTGCTGTTTGGAAAATCCTTGTCTTTCCATTGCTCTGCCTACCTAAGGTGGTGGTGTGAAGGACTTTTTCTTTTTAAAAAAATTTGTTTTAACATTTATTCATTTTTGAGAGTGAGAGAGACAGAGCACGAGCAGGGGAGGGCAGAGAGAGAGAGGGAGACACTGAATCCGAAGCACGCTCCAGGCTCCCAGCTGTCAGTGCAGAGCCGACACGGGGCTTGAACTCACCGTGAGATCGTGACCTGAGCCGAAGTCGGACACTCAACTGACTGAGCCTTCTAGGTACCCCTTTTCTGATTCCTTTTGAAGGAATCTTTATTAGCTTTTTTGAGTAAGCTTGTTGTCGGAGCACAACTTCCTACCTTTTGGGCAGTCTCGGGTAGTGTTCTGTGGTCATGGGTGGGAATTCTGCGTACCTGGGAACACTTCCCTGCACCTGTTTTATCACTGTCCTCAGAAATGTCAGAATTTACTGGTAAAGCGTGCTGGTTGCCAAGAGCTGGGGAGGAGGGGCAGGATGGAGGTAGCATAGTCGTTATTAAGGTTTTTGAAAACCACATTCTTGCCTCCCAGATGAAGCAATGTGAAGACCTTTGTAGAAAATACTGACTTTTCCCCTCCCCTTTTTCAGTTGAAGCCTAATGAGACTGGACCTGTCAGGAGTGTTTGGTCAGCAGAGGGAGGGAGACTGGGCATTTCACTTTTGTGTGGAGTTCTCTCTCTCTCTCGCTCTCTCTCGCTCTCTCTCGCTCTCTCTCGCTCTCTCCCGCTCTCTCCCCTCCCTCCCCCCCCCCCCTTTTTTTCTTTTTTCCACCAAGTTTTCCAAATTGAGAGTTCCTTTAATTTGTAACTGAACTGGAGGAGGACCAGCTCTTAATCGGAGATCATGTCCGGAGATAGGATTTTTCACTTCTGGCTCTTACCTGGAGCTGGTGGGACTTGGCTCTGGGTCTCCACAACCGGAGACCCAGCTAGAGAAGGCTTCACTGAGCAGGTACTCCCACCCAGACGGTACTGGGTTAAGGTCAAGCCTCCAGTCTCCTGGAGAGCAGCTGGGGAAGTGTCCTGTGACTTTTTGGCCAATTGGTCTGCCTAGAACAGGGAGTAGGGCTGGTCTGGCCACAGTGGCCCACCTGGCTGCTCTGTGGGGCCATCACAATGAAGGGTGTGGGGGACAGTACGGGGCAGGACCTCATAGCCCCACTGTGAGCTAATTGGGAATCTTTAGGGTGCCAACACAAGTCACAGCTCACACGGGCCCCCTACGGATGAAGGCAACAACCCCTTGAACATCAGGACTGGGCTGAGATCAACATCCCTGAGGCATGGCTCTGACACTCTGATTCCTGGGCCCCAGCCATGCTGCTAAGTGCGAGTGGCCCAGACTACCACCTTCCCCCATCCTCAGTAGCAGCCCCAGACACTGCCCATCAAGGTAGGCATTGGCTGTCACAGTATTTCTCTAGCTCTCGTGTTTGCTTTGGGGCTTCTGGGAGTACCCTCTAGGACTACGCGTCCAGTAGGTAGCTACCAGCTTGCTGTATGTGGCTATTTAAATTTAATATTAAATAAAATTTAAAGTTCAGTTTGTTATGTTGATCGCATTTCGGGTGCTCAGCCCCCTGTGACAAAGTAGCTGCCAATATTGGACTGTAGTTGTCACTTGGGGAACACCCAGGCCTTTGCCTTTTGTGACCTGCTCTGCTTTGGCCATGTTGCAGCTGCTGCAACTTGTTCCCATTGCCTTGACAGTAAAGGTCAGACTCCTTTTGTCTGGCCTCTACCAGCTCTTCAGCTTTGGCTTCCAGGACTTCTGCTCTCTCTGGGACTTGCTGTTCCCTTCCACCCCCAAAGGCATCTTGGGTTTAGAATCTTAATTTATGTCATTAATGCAGTGTTGCAACCTTAGAAAATTCCGGCCACCTTTGGGACGGCCTTCTCGGGGTTCTGTTTGCCCACTTCTGAAATTGGGCTCAGCGTGTGCAGGTTGTGTGTGTGTGTGTGTGTGTGTGTGTGTGTGTGTGTGTGTGTGTGTGTGAGAGAGAGAGAGAGAGAGAGAGAGAGAGAGAGAAATTCTTCAGTATGCACTATGAGCTTCTGGTGGACAGAAGCTTTTTCTTGCAACTTAAACATATTTATGTGTGAATTATTACGTGAATGTAAGTATATAACTTCAACCTTGTAAGGAATTAGGTAAACACATGCTGTAGACATCAAGAGGCCCTCTTGGTGGTCTTGCAAAGACCTCTGTGTGTGTGTGGTCTTCCTCTAGCAAACTGGGGGGAGAGGTGAGGGGGGTGGCCCTGACCTTGACCGTGCCCACAACCTGCTGTTGTGCTCTGAATGCAGTGGCAGCAGGTGCTGGGCTTCAGGTTCAGGGTCACGTAACTACTCCCTGTCCTTTGAAGACTCCCTCCCCCTCACCCCCGCCCCCCTCCTTCAAGGGGAAAAACCCCTCAGCAACAACTTGATGTGCTGGGCATTCTTCTAGGGATGGAGTGTCTTGAACACCTGGGGGACCGTCTTTGATAATGTGAACATATAACCTTGGAATAATGGAAATGTTCAGATTTCAACCTAGGGGGTATATAAAAGTCTGCTCAGAATGCCGAGTGGATGTGGCTTCACTGACCAGGTCCAGGTCCAGGTCCACTCTGGCTTGATAGCCACTTGGCTCCTAAGTGATTGTTTTGTGATCAACTTTCCCATCAATTAATTACACACAGCTCCTTTTTCCACAATAACTGTAGCCAAATGGGCTTAGTCACTGGGACCAACACTGTTTGTACTCTTCCCAGAAGTTTGTTTTCTTGTTTAGCAGAAGGCTCTAGACTGCAGTAACCGAGTTGGTCATCGGTGCTGGGAGTGAGGCCATTACTTCTCCAGAGGTAAGCTTTTCTGAGAAGCTGCAGTTTCCTCTGGGAGAAAGGAATCATTTTAAGGATTTTATTTTTTATTTTATTATTTTTAATGTTTGTTTATTTTTAATTTTTTGTCATGTTTTTATTTTATTTTTGAGAGAAAGAATGCAAATGGGTTAGGGGCAGAGAGAGAGGGAGACAGAATCGGAAGCAGGCTCCAGGCTCTGAGCTGTCAGCACAGAGCCCGACGCGGGGCTTGAACTCAAATACGGTGAGATCATGACCTGAGCCAAAGTTGGATGCTTAACCGCCTGTGCCACCCAGGCACCCCGATTTTTATTTTATTTTTTTTTTAAGTGATCTCCACAACCCAGTATGGGGCTTAAACTTACAACCCTGGGACTGAGAGTTGCATCCTCCACCAACTGAGCCAGCTAGACGCCCCAGGAAAGGAAGCCATTTAGAACCTGGACCGAGCAGGTGAATGCTAAGGCCTTGTAGGGCCGAGACATGTGCGCCTTCAGCTCTGTGTGACCACTGGGCAAGCAGCCAGCGTGCATCTATTCCCGGGCAAATGGACCTGCTAAAAATAAGCAGGCAGCTATTTAATTCCAACAGATTCAAAATAGCCAATTCTCCTCCCCACCACCCCTCAGGCAGGGCTCTGCATCTTTCTGCAAGGCTTTCCTTTGGCTTGCCTGAGTGTCTGGGGCCTCTGGAGGGGGAGACTGTGGGGGAGAAGGCTGCTTTCAGTTAGTTTGTGCGTGTGAAGGCTTTTAGACCTGCAGTGTTAAATGCCACTTATGTCTTGAGAAGTTCAGCTTTTTTACAGAAAACAACAAAAACAAAACAAAACCAGGGCAAGGAGAGCAACTTGAGAGTGTGTTCCCAGAAAAGGAAGGTAGCAGAGAGCCTCGTAAGGTTGAAGTGTGCACACTTGTGCGTGTGGGCATATGTGTGTATGCACATGTGAGGGCGGCCCTGTCTGAGAATTCGGGAAAGGCTGCCGCGTCTTCCGGCACCCGTCTAGGCCTCTCCAACGGTGTAAAGCAGGGAAAATGGCATCCTACCGATTCACAAGAAGTCTGTTTGGGGTGAGAGTGGCTCACGGAGGACTCTTGGAAGTGAAGGGCTGAGGAAATGAGGAACTTCTCTTGACCAGTGGGAAGTGGGGCTTTGGTCACCCGGTGATCCCAGTGAGGCTCCTCCCGGTAGCTGTGTATTCAGTGAGAGTCCCAGCTAGGCTCCTCTGGGTGGGGTGGCTGCTGATCCCCCGGGCCCTTGGCTCTGTTCTTGGTGGAGATGATTAATATCTCTAATCACAGTCCCCAGGCGGCAAGGGAAAAATAAACCAGGCGTGCCTTCTCCTGTCTGGGGATATCACACCTCTTTTCTCAAGTTGCTGCAGCATTTCAGTTGGGCAGTTCCTGTGTCCTGGAGATTTCATGGAGACAAGGGCTTTTCCTGGGTACTGGGTTAGACATGGGCGGGGGGAGGTGGGGTGGGCAGTAACTGGTGGGCGCTGGGGATCCAGGTGGGGCATTCAGTATTCATGGGTTGGGTGACATAGCCTCAGGGGACCAGTGTTAAACACCTTCTAGGGAGTCCTACTGACACAATAGCAGGAGGCATCTGGCTTGGAAATGCAGAAACTTCTGAGCTGTGATTAGTTGAGTAGCTATAGTTGACTGTCTGGGGGGAGCTGTGGATGATAGGTTTGGGGTCTCAGCCCCAGTCGGTGGGGAACAAGCAGGACGGGGAAGGTTAGGTGTACAAGCGTTAGAGGTGTTCTGGCAAGCTGCAGAGCAGTGTTGTGTTCCCAGGTGCAGGTCTCTGTGTTTAGTGTAAGCTAGGCTGGGAACAGAAGGGACGAAATGGGGACTAGGGGATAGTGACATGGGGGAGCCAGAGTCTGGGTTGTGGTGTGGATCAACTAGGGTGCCTGGCCAAAGCAGGCTGAGAGTGTATGCTTGAGTGTGGGCCTCTGCTTCTAGCCAGTTCCTGGGATCTCTGGAGGCGGGGCAGGGGTCAACTGCTGGACCCTTGGGATCAACTTCTAGTACCAAAGGGTTGGAAGCATCTCCCAGAGAGGGCGCGTACAAGCAGGAGGAGGGCCAGAGAGAGGAGAGAGAATCCCAAGGAGGCCCTGTGCTGACTCGGGCTCAATCCCATGAACTGTGAGACCGTGACCTGAGCTAAAATCAAGAGTTAGATGTCTAATTGAGTCACTCAGCTGTTTTTAGAGGCGGTTTGTATCTTGGTTAGCAACTCCCTCCTTACACACACCCCCCCCCATACTGAGTTTGGCTTTGGGCCCTTGATCTGTAAAACAGGGAAACTGCCCTCTGTGGGTTAATTTTTAGGATTCTTCATCTTCCTCTCTACCCCATTCCATGTAATCTTGTTCCTGAGATCAGAGAATTGGTAGAAGACTGTGGGAATCACAACTATAAAACCCTGTAGAAATGGGATTGCCTAGTTAATAAGGAATCAGAACCTAAATTGACTGCCAAGAAGAGAACTTGGGTTCAGATCCCAGCCACACTTTCCGTTGCGTGTGACCTGGTGGGTGGGACTGACAGTAGGCCATGTGGTAGGCATATTGCCTTATCCTGAGAGCATCCTTCCCCCATGACCTCTATTCCTTCTCAGATTTTATTTATTTTTATGTGGAAGACATTGAATACAAAGCAAATAGCCTGTATGTAATTTGCCACTTTTTCAGGGGCGAGCACATTGTTCCAGAACAGTGGTTCTCTGACTTGAGTGTACATTGGAATCATCTGGGTTAAAAGAAAAAGAAACACCTGGTGCCCTGATCTGACCCTCAGAGATACGGATTTAATTGATTTGGGTGCCACCTTGGCCTTGGGAATTTAAAAGCTTCCCAAGTGATGCTAATGTGCCACTAAGTTGGAGAACTGCTGAGAGAGAAATTTCAAAATCTCTCTCCCTGGAAGGAAGACTATATTGGCAGATAAGAAAAAAACCTAAAAAACCGAAAAGCTATCAGAACTAATAAAAGATTTCAGTAAGGTTGTAGGATGCAGGGTCAATGTACAAAACCTTCGCCACCCTTCCAGCCTAGAGGCTTGGTGTGTGTCTTTCCTGGTTTGCCTATAGGGTTGTCCGAGCACAGACGGCACACACAAGTGGTGTCCGGGTTTGACCTTGTGTCTCACAGCAGTGTTTCCATGTCCGTACATGAGATCCCCTTCTCTATGACTGGCATGTCCACGAATTCTGCAGTGTGTTTAGCAGTGATTCCCCAAGAATTGTTTCAAACGATGCCCCAGTGACCATTATATAGACCTCTGTGCAGAGCTGTTTTTATTCTTTTTTTTTTTTTTAAGAGAAGATTGCAGGGGATGCCTGGGTGTCTCGGTTAAGCACCCAACTCTTGATTTTGGCTCAGGTTATGATTTCACGGTTTGTGAGATTGAGCCCCATGTCAGGCTCCATGCTGATAGCATAGAGCCTGCTTGGGATTCTCTCTCCCCCTCTCTCTGCCTGCATGCTCACACACTGTCTCTGTCTCCCTCTTTCTCTCTCTTTCTCTCCAAAATAAATAAGCTTTAAAAAAAAAAAAGATTTCAGGTGTGGTGTTTTTAGGTCATAGGAGGTATGGTCATAACTTTTTTTTTTTTTATGTTTATTTATATTTGAGAGAGGGAGACAGAGACAGAATCTGAAGCAGGCTCAAGGCTCTGAACCGTCAGTATAGAGCCTGATGTGGGGCTTGAACTCATGAGAGATAGTGAGGTCATAACCTGAGCCAAAGTCAGACACTCAACAGACTGAGCCACCTAGGCACCCCTTAACCTTTTAAGAGCAGTATGAACTTCCCCTCCTTGGCCCATACATTGCCTCATTCTCTTAAGACATGAGTGGGTTTCCAGACTTAATGTGGAGTAGAACCTGAGTTCCAGTCCTTGGTTATATGATTTTGAACCTTTAAGTTTTTTGTTTTTTTTTTAACTTTATTTATTTATTTTGAGAGGGGGAGAGAGAATACCAAGCAGGCTTCGCACTGTCAGCACAGAGCCTGTGGTAGGGCTCAAACTCGGGAACCGTGAGATCATGACCTGAGCTGAAAACCAGAGTTGGATGCTTAACTGACTGAGCCACCAGGTTCCCCTAAGTTTTTATTTAATCTCTACACCCATCGTGGGGCTCAAGCTCCCAACCCTGAGATCAAGAGTACCGTGCTCTGCCAATTGAACTAGCCAGGCGACCCTGCATGGAGCTATTTATTTTTTAATTTTTTAAATTAAAAAAAATTTTTTTAATGTTTATTTTTGAGGGAGAGAGACAGAGCGCAAGTGGGGGAGGAGCAGAGAGAGGGAGACACAGAATCCGAAACAGTCCCGAGGCTCCAAGCTGTCAGCACAGGGCTTGAACTCACAAGCTGTGTGATTATGACCTGAGCCAAAGTCAGAAGCTTAACTGACTGAGCCACCCAGGTGGCTTTATTTTTTAATTTTTAACGTTTATTTATTTTTGAGTGAGAGAGGGAGACACAGAATCAGAAGCATGCTCCAAGCTCTGAGCTGTCAGCACAGAGCCTGACAAAGTCAGAAGCTTAACTGACTGAGCCACCCAGGTGGCTTTATTTTTTAATTTTTAACGTTTATTTATTTTTGAGTGAGAGAGGGAGACACAGAATCAGAAGCATGCTCCAAGCTCTGAGCTGTCAGCACAGAGCCTGACACGGGGCTCGAACTCACAAATGGTGAGATCATGACCTGAGCCGAAGTCGGATGCTCAACCGCCTGAGCCACCCAGGTACCCCTACATTGAGCTATTTTAACCTTGATGATGGCAATACCTTCCAAACCAGGTGGTTGAAGATTGAGTGATGCAAGGGAGAGTATCTAGTGAGGTTCTGTGTTTGAATGTGAAGCTGTAAGGAACATCACTGAAGCTTCTGCCTGGAGGGATTCATGGGGTCTTCCGAGTGTGGCCACTGCTTAGCTTCTGCTTTGTGTTTTCTAATCCCATGGATTTACTTCAGATATTAGCAAGAAGGTTTATGGCTTTCCCCACCCTCTCACTTTGGGGCTGAAGATGTTTCCCAGTGTTCCTTCACAAACTGTAATGTGGTTGTGAATCCCCCGGGGGTCTTGTTAAAATGCAGCTAGTCATTCAGGTCTGGGCTGGGGTTGCCTTTGTAGCAGGTTCCCAGGTGATGCTCGGTGTTTCTGGCCCATAGACTGCACTTGAAGAAGTAAGGTCCTACAGCAGTGGCCCCCAGCCTCCACTGAACTTTAGAACCACCTGGGAACCGTGTGCTCTGGTTTTGCCAGAGACCATTAACATAATTAAACCAGGAAGAGTTGTTAAAGCCTTTACACTTGTCTCTGCAACAAAGCTCAAACCCAAATTAAGGTATAATTCACCGTATCAGTGGAGGAGTTTTGGTTTTAAGACGTCTTGTGATTTTTGCAGACAGAATAAAATTTACTGGCATGGGAGGTACTGAGTCATAAGCATTCTGGAATAAGTCTGTCACATACCTCTAAAGAGGGCTAACCCTGCTTTGCATAGCACTTAATACATAGCTAATCTTCATATCAACCATCCTTTATGAGATGTGTCCCCATCTTATGATGAAGAAAACTGAGGTTCCTATCTCCTTTACACGTCTACCACCTTCTGTCTAGGCCCTTATCATCTCTCCTGGCCTGGATCCAACTGACTTAGGTCTCCAGGTTCCTGTCACTTGATATGCTGTTTATCCTACTCCCAGAATCACCTGGTAACAGTTTGGTGTATGTGCCTTGCAGACCTCCGCTGGTTCTCTGTTGCCTACAGGATAAAATCCAGACTCCACAGTGAGGCCCCAGAACCCTCATCGAGTCCACTAAGCAACTTGATTCTTCAAGCATGACCTGTATCTCCATGCCACTGTATGTTTTGCTGGTCTCTTACCCTGGAGCAACCCCCTCATCCTTTTGAAATCTTCTTCATCCTTTGTTCCAGCTCCCTCTTGCTACATAACGGTTTCATTGACTCATGATTTTGTGGGTGCATGTGCGGGACATACATACATGTGAATTTCAACAGGCATTTAAAAATACTCCAACGTCATCTGAATGGATAAGTGTTCTGGGAGTTTAGGGAACTAAAACACTAGACACACTATCCCCTTGGGGGAGCATAGAATTTGGCATTGAGGAGTGATGCAGGAAGGGATTTGGGCCCAAGAGAAGGCTTGTCTTGTTTCAAGGGAGCGTGCTCAGGAGGAGGGAGCAGAAGGGGGCATCTCTCCCTGCCCACCTGCCTCCAGTGGATCACACATAGGGTGCGAGCAGGAGGAGGGATGTCACTTACAGAGGCAGGGAAAGGGAGAGAGAGTAGCTGGTTATCTTTCCTGTGCAGTGGTATCAGGATCCCCCTACCTGACTCTCATCGCATCTCTCTCTCCTCCTCTCCAGGTATCATTTCTTCAGGCCTCCAGGATGGCCATCCAGTTCCGTTCACTTTTCCCCTTGGCATTGCCTGGAATGTTAGCACTCCTCGGCTGGTGGTGGTTTTTCTCTCGTAAAAAGCATGTCAGCAGCCAGGACAGACAGGTGGAAGCCAGCGCTGTGGAGCTGAGGGCTGGCCATGCCATCAAAGAGCCACTCCCCATGGAGGACCCCCATCCTGGAGTAGCATCCACGCCCCCCAGCGTTGCGCTGCCCGTGGAAAAAGAGCTGTCCACCTTGAGCAAGCCTCCCGCCGAGCCCCCAGCCTTGCTGCGGGCACATCCAGCCTGTCGCAGGTCAGAGTCCTCAGGCAGCCTTCCTAACAGCACAGACGTGAGATTTCGACCGGGAACACGCAGAGATGACAGTACAAAGGTGGAACTAGCCCTGACGGGTGATGAAGAAGCCAAGTCCATTCCTCCTGAGTGTC
Organism: Neofelis nebulosa; assembly: GCF_028018385.1. Taxonomy (NCBI): domain Eukaryota; kingdom Metazoa; phylum Chordata; class Mammalia; order Carnivora; family Felidae; genus Neofelis; species Neofelis nebulosa. Next base: position 46,141,349 of record NC_080797.1, read on the forward strand.
CCCTTCTGACCCCAAAAGGTGTTCCTTTCCCCCACGAAGCGGCTGAGGTGTGCAAGCAAGAGTCCCCGTTCAGTGGGCCGGGGGGGCGGGGTGGGCAGGGCCAGGCTGCGGCCCCCCAAGAGAAGCCAAGAGAGACGGGTGGGGCGGAAGGCACTGGCGATGCGGTGTCAGCAGAAAATGTGCCGGAAGAGAGCGTGTTGTGCCAGGAGCGTGGCTCTGAATCGCAGACCAGCAAGTTGCCCACCCTGGCTCCCTTGGGAGGTGCCGGGGAGAAGGGGAAGGGCCGCCCGCCACAGTCCGAGGAGGACGCAGCGGGGCAGCTGCTGAGCAGCCTCGTGGGGTTGGCTCATGTGGAGCTGACGGAGGACGGCGAGCCGCCGGTGCCTCGGGCCAGTGGCAGAGCCTGTGACGCACACCGCACAGGAGAGCCGGGCACAGGGGGCGCCGTGGAGCAGAATGAGAAGATTGAGCAGGCTGCCTACCAGATCATCTCCAAAGTGATCTTGGAGGCGACCGAAGAGGTGCTGGCCACCACCATGGGCAGGATCGCAGGTCGGGTGTATCAGGCTTCGGCCGGGCAGCTGCACGGGCAGAAGGAGGACAGCCGCGCCCCAGCCTGCCAGAAAACCGCCCCAGGGCGAGAGGCCGAGGAGCCGGCTCCGGCCGCCGTTGAGACAGAGGCGGCCTCGCGCGTGTCCGTGTCAGAGTCAGACGCCACCCTCCTGTTGCCAGGCCCGCCCGCGGAGGACCTGCCACCACCAAAGACCTACGCGAGCTGCCTGCGCAGCCCTCTGTCCAGCCCCAGCAAGGACAAGAAGCCAAAGAACTCTGCACACCACATCTCCCTGGCCCCCTGCCCACTGCCTGCCGTCCCCCAGGGGGAGTTGCTAGATGGGGCACGTGTCCTGGTGGAAGATACCGGATGTGTCACCTGCACCTCTGACAGCAGCCAGAATGTCCCTTCAGTGGTCTCTGAGCAGTGCTCAGATTCCATCAGCGCTTCAGGGCTTGAAGACTTGTGCACGGACACCTACTCAAGCCCCAGGGACAAGGCCATCACCCCGCTGCTGCCAGAAAGTACTGTGCCCTTCAGCAATGGGGTGCTGAAGGGGGAGCTATCTGACTTGGGGAATGAGGATGGATGGACCGCGGATGCGGAAGCAGATCATTCGGGAGGTAGGAGGGTCTTGGGCGTCCCTCACCTAGAGGATGGGGTGGCCGGGTGTCTGTTCGGTGGCCAAAGGCTGCTGGTCTGCCTCTCCCTCTGCTGCTTCTGCAGTAAGAATGCTCTTCGACTCTGTGTCCCGGCTGGCCTGCAGAAGGTTGGGGTGCAGCGCAGCAGTGGTGGGTAACTGAGAAGTTGGGCTGCCCTGAGCCCCCCAAAGCCCCAGGAGCTGTAACTTGGTTCGGCAGCCAGGGACCCTCCCTAGTCCTCCTGAAGGAGCCAGCTCAAAGTTGGTTTCGCTGATTAACCTCAGCGTGCCTCTTTTCTCTCTTTTAAACCAACCTCTTTTGTAATGGAGAGGCCTCCTTAGCTTAATTCCAAAGTACCAAGAGTGGGTGTGAGCTTTTTTTTTTTTTTTTTTTTTTTTTTTTTTTTTTGAATGGTTGATTTCCTTTTAATCATGTGCTTGTTCCCATGTCTTCACCTGCCTTCCTTCTCCAGAAGCTCTTACCGGGTAAGTGCCCAGGGAGCGGCCACGGCTTTGACATTGCGGGAGGCTCTCGCTTTCCTGCCTTGTCGCCACTGTTCCTCGGCACAGAGCCCTCCACCATTTCCTTTCCGTGCGGCCGCAGCTCCACCCCGGGAAGGAGGGGCACTTTGGTAACCAAGTATCCACTGGGTTTTTCGAGTGCTGACCCCAGCGTAGACAGTTCAGACCGCTAACTTACAGGTCAGCAGCTCCTGACCCTGGTTTTGCAGCCACCCTGGGGTATTTTCATTTATCTCCTGGAAAGAGGCCATGAAGATCCCCTCCCCCGTGGGGGTCTCTGATCTGCTTGCCCTGGAGCCAGTCCCTACCCTCTCTGCTCCAGGCAGGTTGGGGGTCTTTGCTGGGAGTTTTACTACTTGCAGCAGGACTTTCATCATAGCACATTTTTGTCACCTTTGACACTGCTGATTTATGTACCTCTAAAGGAAAAAACTCCTCATTGTGATCATGAGTGTACAAGGCCAGAGACTGTAAGATGCATCCTAACATCAGGGGTGTTAAAATCATTTGTTTGTTTGCTTGTTTGTTTAATAAGAAAGATCTTAAAGTGGGTAAACAATTTTTTTTTTTTTTTTTTAAGAATAAAGGAATTTCCCTTTGTCTGCTGGCCCTCGGCCAAATTAACAGGCCTGCCAGCCGTGTCATGCCACCTCTAGATTGACTGTGGCGGCTACTCTGCTGCGGTGAAGGCCTCGTGTTTAGGCCTTTTGGAAGAGAAGGCGGTGATGGGGCGTGGTGATGGTGGGGAAGTGTGGGGACAACAGATTCGAACTTGGCGGTACCATTTGCCCAGCACTCCATTGTGCGCAGCACAGGCTCCCGCCTCCCCCACATCTGCACCTTGGTGCACGGCCCTCCCTGTGCGTGAGGAAGTTGAGGCTGAGCGGGGCTGGGACCACCAGCTAAGGAAGCTGGCCTGTGAGCACAGCCTGCTGGAGTCCTGTGTGGTCTGAGCCACCTCTGGGTGTCCTTGGGGTGGCCGGTATCAGCCAGTCCTGTTTTGTTCAGGAGAGGCTGGAGCCCCTGATGTTGAAGGATGGAGTCCCTTTCAAGGTGATTCTTCCTTAGCTGGGAATGGAATCTCTTTTAAGCCTTGCTCTGCATCCAGACAGTACATGCATTGCTTGGCAAAGGATTACGTCCAGAGTTTGGAAAAACCATGTGGATAATAACCTAATTAGTAGACTCCCAGGAGCGATCTATTTCTGGCAGTTGCGTCGTCCATATTTAAGCTAGAGTCCTCTTAAGCTGGTCTGGACCCGTTTTTCTGCGATGGCCTCCTGGCACATTCTTGAGCAAGAGTGGAGCAGACCACACTGATCTCAGGGTCCTGCTTCCTGCTCTGTTGTCTGGAGCATGAACTTCAGTTCAGTCTTTTGACCGGGGGTTAAAGACCCACCATGAGCCCAAAGGGCGTTCAGAGTTGCACAGGTCAGGCCTAAGAGAGGGAAAGGAGAGCCGCCTTCCTCTGTCTACTTCCAGTAGGCCCCAGGTGGCGTAGGATGAGAATGGCGCCTTCAGGGGTGGACTCTTTCTAGCTCTGCCTGGCTGAAGGTCGTGGCCCTTGAGCCCAGGCCTGGGGCCTTGGGGGCCTTAGTGTCTCTTGGTTTGAGGGGCTGGCATAGTCAGAAGGGTGTGGGCCAGTGGTGACTGGTCGGTCTCCGTGGAAGCCAGCACCTGATACCCGGCTCCCGGGACCGTGTGGACCTGCTGGCCCGCTCCCCCGCCCCGTGGACTCCCCTTCCCAGCTCACCACTTGTCTCTGCTCAGGCAGCTGTGGCTGGGCGTGGCTGCCAGTTCAGCAAGTGGGGCTGTGAGCGACAGGCTAAAATTAGGTGTGTCTACACCCCCAGTTCTCCTTTCGTTGGGGTCGTTCCGAGCCTTTTAGACTGCGGGTTGACAGCCGCCAAGCTTGAGGCGGGGGTGTGGGGCGGGGGGCCTCCTGGGAATGTGAGTTGGGAAGTTCTGCATTATTGACTTCTCTTAGCTGGTGTCTGTGTGTCTGTGTATGCTGCTTCCTCCCCTGCAGGATCGGACAGGAACAGCATGGATTCAGTGGATGGTTGCTGTGGCCCCAGGAAGATTGACAGTTTCCAGAACGCCCAAGCGGGCTCCAGTCCTAAGAAGGTCGACCTCATCATCTGGGAGATCGAGGTGCCAAAGGTCAGGGCTGCAGGGTCATGGGGCTTAGGGGGAGGGACAGTAAACCCGAAGCAGTCCCTGAGTGAGCCAGAGGCTGAAGGGAAAAGGGAGTGCCACACTCTGCCACGGTTCGGAGAGCTTGCTGTGAGGTGGAATCCCCTCAGCCGCCCTCAGGAGGGGCCTGTTCTTGTCCACTTCAGACTCACAGGCCGCTCGCTCCCCCCTGGGGCTGTCCTGTGTGTGTGTTCTGGGGCTCAGGTCATCTGAGATGCCCACAAAAGCCAGACTGAGGATGTGGGCCAGGCAGGAGTCCCTTCACTGCGCTCTGCCCGAGCTCTCCAGCACAAAGTAGACTTGGTAATTGAGCACAGCATAAGTCTGTATTTCGGAGAGCTTGAAAAGTATAGAAATGTATGAAGAAAATAACAAGCTGCTCTAGTCTCACCCCCGAGAGTGACTGTGAAGACTTTTATTTCCTTCTCGTCTTGCACCCTGTGGTTTTTAAACAAAACTGAGATTATGTTGCTTTAATTAATGCTTTTAAATATTTAACAATTTAATTTTCCTGTGTTATTCTCTGAAAATATAATTTTAACTGCGTTATTCGTTGTGTGAACGTCAGTTTACTTCACCAGTCCCCAAATCCAGGGTGCTTAAGTGGTTTCTAGCTTCTTGCTGTTCTAACTTACAATTTATTAGCTTGATCTTGATGTTTATTTCTGGGGCTCAGAAATAATTGGCCAACTGAATTCTCCTGGGCGCTTAGCTCCCTGCTGCCGTGGAGACTTGGCTTGGTTTGAACTCTGGGTCAGGCGGGCTGCTTTGACCCCAGGGTGCTGGCTCCCTTGGTGTTTTCTCCTGCCGTGACCCTGATAGCAATCCTGCCCTCTTCTCCTTCAGTGGTTGCAAAGGGCGCGCCCAGGCAGCTCTGGGTGCAGAGCGACTGTGTCCTTTGTGGCTCTGCTGGGGTGGGGTCGTTTGGGATCATCTCCGAGCTTGTCTTACATCATGGCTAAGTTTGGCTTCTTCTGTCTGCCTTGAACTCTTGGCATGCTGGGCACTTTTGCAAGCCTCGTGCTCTGAAGGCTCCAGCCCGCTATCAATTGGCAGCAGAAGCCCAAGGGTTCTTTTGACTTTTACTTTCAAACGGAGCCTCTATCTTTGAAACCAGATAGACTTGAAGAGGTCAGAAACCAGATAGACTTGAAGAGGTCAGAGAAGTCCTAAATCGTGCTTGTGCTGGTGAAACATCTAGTGTAGATTTGGGAGGAGAATATGCTGCTTTGCAGCTTTCTGGATGTAGGCCAGGTTGTTGGAGGAAGAAATGGGAACTGCTGAGTCCTGGGGGCCAGACTGTGTCGTTCAGCCACTTAGTAGCTTTGTGATATTGCGTGAGTTACTTAGCCTCTCTGAGCTTGTTAATTTGTAAAACAGTGATAAAGGTATCTGTTTCATGGTAAGTGCTTACAGCAGTGCCTGGCAAATGAGTGCTGGCATGTTAACCGTTAATATGTTTGAGCTTGACCTTGTGTAAAACAAAGGTAGGTCTTGGGGAATGCAGGGAGTTGGTTTCCCATTAACGCCCCCAATTGTCTCTCTGTCTCTCTCAGCACTTAGTTGGTCGGCTAATTGGCAAGCAGGGGCGGTATGTGAGTTTTTTGAAGCAAACGTCTGGTGCCAAGATCTACATCTCAACCCTGCCTTATACCCAGAACATCCAGATCTGCCACATAGAAGGTCAGTGGCACCTGCCACCCTTTGTTTAGGTTTCTTGCCTGAAAGCATTTGAGTCCCAGTTCTTCCCCTTTTGGGATCTCAGTCTCCAAATAGAGAACGCTGATCATCCCAGGTGATCTTCAGCCCTCCTCTCCAGTTCAGGTACTTGAAGGGGCCTCTGCTCCCTCCCCCAGATCTTCTGGCCAGGAGAGGCATGCGCACTCAGGCAGGCTGGGGGTCCTGGCCTTATAGTGCCCGCTGCCTCACACGCCTCCCTCGCAGAGCAGAACGGGATTCCCCTCCGGTCGGTGAGGGCTGGGCCTTTCCCATCTGCTAGCCTCCTATTGCATTCAAAGCATGGACACAGCGGCAGAGGTACCATTTGAAAGGTCAGTGGGTTTCAAGCCTCTGTAGATGCTTTTCTTCTTAAGGCAGAACTTAGCTGTTTGGCACTCTAAAGATTTACTTGAGCTCTGGGAAAAGTCTGGTGGAGTGGGGGTTGTGTGTGAGTTTGGTTTTGCGGTTTGTCCTACCCACTGGCTCTCCTGCTTTTACCCCCATCTAGGCTCTCAGCATCATGTGGACAAGGCGCTGAACCTGATTGGAAAGAAGTTCAAGGAACTGAACCTCACCAATATCTACGCTCCCCCACTGCCGTCACTGGCACTGCCTTCTCTTCCGATGACTTCCTGGGTGAGCATGCGCCTGGGGGACCAGATCCTCTTGCCTTCCTTTCACCCCAGCCTGCCCCAAATAAGAAACTCCCAAGACTGTGGGCCCACAAGGCCAAGAGCTCGTTGACATCTCTGACCTGTCACCTCTGGCCTCCTCTGGTCAGTTCAGTTATGCTTCTATTTTTTTATTTTTGAGAGAGACAGTGCAAGTGGGGAAGGAGCAGAGAGAGAGGGGAAGGAGCGGAGAGAGAGGGGGACACAGAATCCGAAGCAGGCTCCAGGCTCCGAGCTGTCAGCACAGAGCCCATCGTGCGGCTCGAACCCACTAACTGTGAGATCACGACCTGAGCGGAAGTTGGACGCTTAACCGACTGAGCCACCCATGTGCCCCTCAGTTATGCTTCTAGTCTGTGTTTTCTGGGGCTGGGCTTCAGGGCTGAAGTGCTGGTACAAAGCCAGACGTGCCTCTGTCCCCACTTGGAGGGATGGTTCTCCTCAGGCCGGCACCTGTTGTGTTTTTAAGGCATTTGCCTAGGAAGGATTATGGTCTATCCAGGAGACCGGGTGCACTTGGTTGGCTTGGGTCTCCTTAAAGCTGGTGCTGTGTGCAGAGTCACAGCCTAACCCCTCTGAGGCCTGGGTGGGACCCACCATTGTGGGCTTGGATGGGCTCATAATGGGTCCTTGTGTTCCTTACTCCTAGTTGAGCCGGGCCTAGTGGTGGCCCTGGTGAAGGATTCCCTTTCCCTTTCCCTTCTCATGGGAAATACCTAGATTATTAAAGGAGAAGAAATTCTCCCCACCAGGCTGTGGAAACCCGGAGGCTCTTTGGAGGGAAAGCTGACCTCTTGGGGCCTCTGTGTGCTGGGGGCCATGGCGTTTCTGGGGCCTGTCACTCAGATCCTGCAACATGCCTCCAGCTCTATTTGAGCTTTATCTCACTGGTAGAAGAATTGTAGGGTTTTGTAGGCCAAAGACGACTGTTGCATTTCACACGTGGGCTGAACGTGCTTCTTCAAGAAAATTACCTCCCTAGCTTTTGTTTGGGATGGTTGACTTCTCGGTTCTGTATCTTGCCCCTCCAAAGATCTCTGTGCCGTGGGTGAAGGCAGGGGATGGAGGTCCTGTTGTCTTCTGTGGATGTTTGGGAGTGGGCTGAACCCCACTCTGTCCTTTACTTCTGAATCATAGCATTTTTCCCAGCAGGCTTGGACCAGACCCGCTCTTAAATTATACACAATTGAGCAGTTGTTAGGGCTTCCTCCCATTGTTCTCTGTGTGGAGAGGAGATCCCAGATACCTTGCAACCAGCAGCACTCGGGGGAGGTGGGGAAGTCAGAACTCTCAGCCAGAGGTGTGGCCACCTGACTGGATGGTGGACTAGACATCTTTCTGTGTCCAGGCCCACCTAGATGTTGCCTGTAAGGGAAATTAGTGTCTAGGGACAAGTCTTTTTGAGACCAGGCTTAGCCTCTGCTAGGGCCTCTAATGTGGGGCCTGGCCACTGAGCAAATCTACATTCCGAATCGCAGAGTGGGAAGGACTTGGGAGGGTGTCTGTGGAGTGTAGAGAGGAAGAGACAGTAGGACTCAAACAGTTGGGTCCTTGTTGGCAGGAAAGCGGAGGAGAGAGAGCCTGTCCAACTTGAAGCTCCTGGGATCAGCTGCAGGGCCACAGATGCTGGCTGGGGGGCCTGAGGGCCTGCCCACCTCTTATCCCCTGGTAGCTTGTTCTCAGTGGCCCCTCATTCCCTTGCCTTCCCTGGTGCTACAGTCTCAAGTAGTGGTGGGGGGAGCGGAAGCTCTGGTGCCTGGACCCTGCCCGGGGCCCCTCACTGTTTCCACAGCTGCCTCCTCCCTGCCCAGCCCTGAGGCGAGGCCGCCTCTGGAGGTTACTGTTGGCATTGCGGGACAGGGCCTCTGAGGTGTCACACTTTCCATGGCTGAAGTAGTTTTCCTTGAACTTCTGCCATTTGGGTGCCATGTTGTGTTGGGTTGTCATGCCCTTTTCAAAGAGGTGCCAGTTCAGAGACTTGCCCTGCGGCCTCAGGGCTTACCTCAAACCCGAGAAGGATTGTTGCAGCGCCTGCTGCCCCTTCTCGTCCTCTGCAGCTCATGCTCCCCGATGGCATCACTGTGGAGGTGATTGTGGTCAACCAGGTCAACGCTGGGCACTTGTTCGTGCAGCAGCACACGCACCCCACCTTCCATGCACTGCGGAGCCTGGACCAGCAGATGTACCTGTGCTATTCCCAGCCCGGGATCCCCACCTTGCCCACCCCGGTGGAAAGTAAGTGCTGCCCTGGGGTCAGCGGGGAGCCCTGGCCAGGCCATGGGGAGAGGTTTTGGGGGTGGCCTGTTCTGCCCTTGGTCTTGACCCAGGAGGAGGCTGTTCTGGGATCCTTCATGGGAACAGCATCCCTGAGTGCTTGCCAGCAGGATGGAGTTATTGTGGGCTGGGTTACCCAGCGAGCCCAATGGAAATGGCCTTCCCACTGGCTGACAGAGTCCCGTGCGGTTGGAGTAGAGTTTTAACACACGAATTCTAGCTCTGCCATGTATCTGTGGAATGGGGCTGATGCCAGCTTGCTCCAGGAATTAGGGTTGGATTATTCTATATAAAGAGCCTGATCCAGATGGTGATTCTCGTAGAAGCTCCTGACGGGCAAGAGGCCTTTATGGTGGGTTGGTTCATCTCCGTTTGACAGATGAGAAAACTGAGCCTCTGAAGTCGAGGGAGTTGCCTAGGTGACACTTGAGCAGGAACCAGGGTCCTGGGGTCTAAACTCACTTGTGGTCTTGAGTCTGTCCTTTGTCACTATTTTCTTTGTTGCCCGTGTTGGCGAGAATCCAAGGTCAGAACATCTCTTCACCCATTGCTATCAGGGACTCCTAACCTGGAGCACCCTAGGGGGGCTTCAAGGCATTTGAGAGATCTGTGAAGTTACTGAGATCACAGAAATAAGGATTTAATTTTCATCAGAGTCTCTGTTGTTGCCTCAATCCAGCAGTGAAGACCAAACTGGGGTCTGAGTGACTATGCCAGGGGTTCCCCTTAAGGGTCAAGGTCAGGACACAGTGTGGTCAATTGAGTGTGCAGGCCCTCAGCCTGTAGTTCCGTTTGTTCTGGCCCTGCTGCTACAGGCAGGGGTTGGTGACCACTGGCTGCCAGGGACACGTGTGCTCTGAGCAACTTCCTGAAGCAAAGGCTAGAAGAAGCGGGCTTAAGCCTGCAAGTCCCCTTCTGATCAACTTCTGAGTTGTCACGGGCCGGAACAGGCCCTAGACGCCAGGCCAGTGAGATCTGCCACATTTGGAGGTTTTTGATTCTTTCTGGGACTCTCCCTTAAGAATATAAATCCCCCTTCCCTGAGTTTTAGATTTTACTTGGTTTCTTCTGGCCAATCCTTATCTATCTCAGGCTCTAGTAGGTTTCAGAGTAGATGGATCTGGAAGAATGCTTTTTGGTCTGCAGAGCTTTTTGGGTGGCATGTGGGAGGCCAAATTTCCCACATCTAGGTCCTTCCCTTGGCCAGTCTCGGGCTGCAGGGAGGCTGTGGGGGCTCCTTGCTAGTCCCCTGCCCGGTGGAGGCACAGGACTCTGAGAAGTAAGGTGGGGAGGTGGGTAGCACTGACTGGGGACCCTTGGTGCCCTGTCCTATGCCAGGACTGTCCACACGCTCTCTTCCTGCCCTGCAGTCACGGTCATCTGTGCTGCCCCCGGTGTGGACGGTGCCTGGTGGAGAGCCCAAGTGGTGGCCTCCTACGAGGAAAGCAATGAAGTGGAGATCCGCTACGTGGACTACGGTGGATATAAGAGAGTGAAAGTGGACGCGCTCCGGCAGATCCGGTGGGTCCACACTCCTCCGACGAGCGCATGCCATGCGTGTTGGGGCTGTGTGATCTCTGCAGAGCTGGCACAGTTCTACCAAGCCTGGGACGTAGGTTGACCCTTTCTCCTGCTGCCTACTCTGGTTTGGCAGGGTCTGATAGGAACCTGCTGCACTGCTCGCCTCAGTCAAACTGAGCTAGAAAGGCCTGTCTTGGGGAGGAGGTCCCCGGGTATTGTAGGACACAAGTGAAGCAGCTCCTCTGGGAGTTGGATGTGAGCAGTCCCTCTGAGGTCAGGCTGCAGCAGGGAGGTGGCCTGCATCCAGGGAGCCGCGGCCTCCTTGCCCATCGTAGAGGCCTCTGCTTTGCTTCATCCTGGGTCGTGGGGGGGCTCACAGCTCAAAGCAGAAGATTGGTATTGGAGTAGAGTCAGACTTCAGGTTCATAAACAGGGTTCCTTCCTTACCTTTCTAGGTCCGACTTTGTGACCCTGCCGTTCCAGGGAGCAGAGGTCCTTCTGGACAGCGTGATGCCCTTGTCAGGTAACGGTCGAGGCCTCTGGCTTTGTGGGAACAGTTGTTGAGAGTGGGTCTTTCTCTTTGAGCGCCTTCCTTTGCACCCAGAGGGCTTATGCTAAATGCAGATTGCTGTGTCTGACGGAGTTCTTGATTGAATAGGTCTGGGCCAAGGCCCAAGGATGTGCATCTCTCTAACAAGTACTCCGGTGATGCCAGTACTGCTGGCCCTGGACCCACCTTTCAGGACCACCGTTGTGGACTTTACCTAGACCTCCGACCTTGAGAGGTTGCAAACACAGAACATAGTTGAGACCCAGAGTCCTAGCATGTGTGGTTGAGGGCAGGCATTGAGGCCACAGCACTGCTCAGCTAGGCCCTGTGGGGACCATGCCAGCACCGAGCAGTGTGGTATCTTAGACTAACTGCATTCCCTGAGGGTAGGGGACTAACAGTGGTCCTGGGCAAGTTGGTTAGCCTTGCCATTGTTTTTTGTTTTTTGTTTTTTGTTTTTTTTAACCATCTGGAAAATGGGATAGTACCTGTCCTTCAGGGCAGCTGAGGAAATTACATAAACCTAGGAACTGATATGTGGATGCTGGTCAAGTTGCAGCTGTCGATGACCAGGATGTTTTCTATTTGTAGGTAATAAATAGTCCGATCATCCCACACTCTTCTAATCTTGTTCTTGTCTAAAGCAGTGAAGTGCATTAGAGGCACTACAGTCTAGCCAGAGTCCTGTCAGCTAGAGCGCTGGGCAAGGCCTGTCTCCTTTCCTTATTGCTCTGTCCAGCATCCCTCTCCATTTCCGTCCCACCTCCACAGTCCCGCCCAGCTGACATGCTCCCTGTCATGGCATTCCCAGACCTTCCCAAACACAAAGGCATTCCCAGACCTTCACGAACTTGCCTCTCCCATCCTTACCACCTCTTGCCTTGGCTGTGTCCTTGTGCATAACTTTATAATCCGACAACGAGGGCTGCCTCCATGGCTTGCTGCTTAGATTCGAAACCCACCTTCACCACTCTGGGGGCTGGTCGACTTCAGCCACCACCTTAGTCTCTCTGTTCCCACCTGGAAAGTGGGGATAACATCGCATTTGTAGGGTGTTGCTGCTTCAGTGGAAGAAGATCTACAACGTGTTCAGCCCAGTCAGCACGCCAGTAGGTGGTGGTCGTGGTGGCAGCGGTGTTCCCATTGAAGGCAGGGTTTCTGTCCCTTTGGGCCCCACCTGCGGTGGGTGGGTGACCTATAGCGGAGACCCTGTGAGTGTGTCCACTTGGAGCCCCGTGGAGGCCTGGCCTGTGTCCCTGTCACAGGCGGCTCTTCCAAAGGAAGTTGTCACGTGCCCGGCAGCACCTGAGGCATCTTCTTGGAAAAGCCCTGGAAGCTGTGTAAGTCATGACAATGCTTTGCCTTGGTGAAAGCCTACCTGCTGCTTTTCTTTTTCCTTCTAAAGACGATGACCACTTCTCACCTGAGGCCGATGCAGCTATGAGCGAGATGACGGGAAACACAGCACTGCTGGCTCAGGTGTGTGGGTGGGGGCGGCCAGGCCGCACGGGGGCTGTGTGAGGAGCTTCCTGCCTGGCGTGGGTACAGCCTCCTGGCCTCTCTTATCCAGGATCTTGGATTCCTGGGAACTGACCTTTGAATTCCTTTCTCCTTTGTGGCTTGGGCCCTGGGCTGAGGAGGGGTGCATGGGGTAGCTTTTAAACATGCTTGCTTTTTTTCTGTTGTTTTTCTAGGTGACAAGTTACAGTCCGACTGGCCTTCCTCTGATTCAGCTATGGAGTGTGGTTGGAAATGAAGTAAGTTCTGTTCTTTCCTTTAAGTTGCTGGCCGGCAGTCATGGGTTGATTTGGAGCTGGTTCTGCTCTTGTCTCCGCTTGAGACCATCAGAAAACTATAGGCCTGTAGCCTGCACCTGTAGCGATGGCGGGAGACGTCTTTGGTCGCCACAGCTGGGGGTGGTGATGCCAGTGTCGTCTAGCGGGTGGAGGCCAGCAAGCGGGTGCTGCTTGGCTTCCTGCCGTGCGCAGACAGGCCCCACGACAAAATGTCAGCGGTCCTTCCTGGATCTTATCCAGACCTCTTCCATTGGGTTTTCCATTGCGTTTCTTGGTATTAAAGCTCAGATTTCTTCAGTGTATTGAAAAGCCTGTCGTCCTGCCAACAGAACATTAAGTAAATGCCCCTTGTTGGCCTAGAGGGGTCCTGCCTCCCCCCCCGTCTCTCTCGGACCTGTCGCGTGCAGTGGTTGTCTGGGACTGTGAGAGGGAGAACCCCGGGGCTGGCTTGAGAAATGGCCCCGGGGTGGAGTGGGCAGAGCTCTCAAGGGAACTTTGTTTTCTAGGCGGTGTTGATAAACCGGTCGCTGGTGGAGCGAGGACTTGCTCAGTGGGTAGACAGCTACTACGCAAGCCTCTGACCCCCGCCCCCCACGGCCTCGTCGGAGTCTCTTGCACTGGTGACGCTGGGCTTGGCGCTAAGGCAAAGACTTTACATCAGAATAACAAACGTTATCTTCCCCGGAAAGTTCTCTTTTTTTGTACTGTAGTCACGTTGACAAGGAGGGAACCGTGGGTTCTTTCAAAGCCATAGGATGGTGTTGAACGAGCCAGTCGGCTTAACCTGGTTCCAAGCCTTTAAAAACAAAACAAGACAAAAAGCCGAATTAGGGTGGCAGCCGGGCTGTCCTCCACCACCTGCACTCCGCCGTCCCCCCCCCCCCCCCCCAACCGCAAGACCGAACCACCGCAGCCACCGGCCGAGGGCTGTGCTGCTTGCTTCAGAGGGTTTCTTTTACTTCATTCAGAATCTTTCTTCAGGGAGCAAGACATGAAATCACTAATCGGCATTGATTACTTGTACAGCTGTCGTAAATGAATTTATGATGTTTAACCAGTTTTTATAAACTTCATCTAGGTCTCTCAGAAGGCAGACTTTTTAATGCATATGTAAATACGAAGCAGTCATACCTCTGGCCTTGGTCCCTGGGGGAGGGAAGCTGTTATCTCGCCAAGCCTGGTTGTAATTTGTATCCATTTTCTATTTGTGCAAACTCTGTAAATATATGTTTAAAAAAATGTAATATTTTGTATAAGATACACTGGAGAACAAAGGGAACTCAAGATTTTTCCACACCCACATCATCTGTGAGCAGAAGTTCCTTCTGTGGACTACAGCCGCCTGCCTGGGCCAGCTCCTCAGGTGGCTTCCTGGGTGCTGGCTGGACAGGGTGACTGTGTGCTATAGATTGTGATTGGGGCTTTTTTTTTTTTCTTTTTTTTTTTCTTCCCTGTACAAATTTGTTAAAAAAAAAAAAAACAGAAAAAAACATTGAATTACCTTACAGTGGTGTGTTTTGATTCTTTTTTAGACTGGCTTTAGCATTGTGGGATTTAAGAAAGTAACTTAAACTTCTATAAACCTTGTATACACTGTAGCTTTGAGTCCATTTCTTCCATGCTGAGAAGGGTTGGCGTGGGGAGTGAGGAGGTGATTGTGTGCGGTGGCCTGGAGGGGCCCGTCTAAAGGACACCCAGGGCTTTTAGGACACCGGTTAGCCAGAGATTTCCATCCAGCTTTTTCCTCTCCTTGCCCCACAAGGTAGCAGCCAAGCTTCCTCTGGCTTCCCCTCAGGAGTGTCTCAGATAGCCAGGCCTGAGTTTAAAGCACCGGTTTCCAGACGTCTTTGGGTGTTCTCAGTAGATCTTTGCAGTTATTTAATGCGTTGCAGTGGTAGGAGCCATATCCCCCTACGTGGGGAGAGCTTTGATCTACCGGCCCCTCCTCTTAGGGCAAAGGCAGGCCCAGGCCAGGCCCGTGGCTTGGGGCTTTCCCGCCCTTCAGGAGTCTCTGGAGAGCTGAGGCTGCCCAGAGCTCTTTCACACTGAAGCGATCCTCCCAGGGAGAGGCTGTGGCCCCTCTCCCCGGCCGGGGGTAGTGAGTGGTTGGCGGCCTGCGCCCCTCCTCTGTAGGATCAGCTCCTGGGACCCCACCTCAAGGCAGGGAAGTAAATGAAGTAAAATCATGGCAGTGTCCCCCGCTGGTACCGAGCTTGGCCCAAGGCCAGCTGTCATGCGGTCTCTGCTGCCGCTAGTCCAAAGTCCCAGCGGTAGTTCGCTATGACGTGGGCCAACTTGGGTCACACCCAGTCTCCCTTTTTCTGTGCAGTTCTTCATCCCTGGAACAGAAACTGGTGTGGGGGAGCCTTCAAGCTAGTTTGGGGACAGTCACAAAGCCTGGTGTGCAGATGTGGCTTTCAGCTTTGACTGGAGGGAACCACACGGTTGTGGTGCCTGGAGGTGGGCAGAGGGTGGTGGATGAACAGAGACCAAAGCCAGGGTGGTCCAGACAAGATGGGGGCTCCTGGGGGGATGGGTTGGGGTGACGAGTGATGTGGCAGGATCCCCTGAGCAAGGCCTCCAGGACGGGGGTGAGGGGAGGTGGGGCAACGGGGATGAGGGGGTGGGCTGCTCAGGTCTTATAGCCTTAACCTTCAGGAATGGGTCCGTTTAAGGAAGTTTTGGTTTATTGGGAGGAAAAGTGCGTTTGGAAGGTGGGGAAGGGTATGTACTCTTCGAATAGACCCTTCTCAGATTAGAGTTCTGAGAAAGGTGACTTTGGCCATTTTGCTGGTAATCTTGTTGCTCTTACAGAGGAGAGGATTTAAGGAGGCCCTCGCTCCCTCATTCTGGGCATCGGCCCTCCGGACCAGTGTATTTTAGACCCATTCTTGGTCTTTAGACCCGTTTTTGTGTAAAGATTCATTTTTGAGAGAGTGAGTGCAAGCAGGGAAGGGGCAGAGAGAGAGAGGGAGACAGATAATCCAAAGCAGGCTCTGCACTGACAGCGAGCCTGATGCGGGACTCGAACTCACAAACCGTGAGATCGTGACCTGAGCCGAAGTCAGACGCTCAGCTGACTGAGCCACCCAGGGGCCCCTAGACATGTTCTTTGAGTTAACTGAGCCATCCAGGGGAGAGCTTAAGTAGGAGTTTGAAAGCTCATGGTGCTGGAGGGAGACTGGATAGCCCGCCATGGGGTGTGGGGGAGGGAGGCTAGTTGTCACGAGGGGTGTTTATTCCAGCTGCTGGCCCTCTGGCCCTCGGGGCCCTGCTAGGTGTGGCTGGTCCCAGTGGGGGTCAGTATGGGTTCTGGGGTTACCGCTACACCTTGTGCGCCCTCACGCATCCTGCTTAGCTGCCACAGGAGTGATGGAGAGCTTACTGGCTCAGATGTCGTGCTGTTCAGCAGGGAATACTTGGTCCTCGTGACACCCCAGTGAGGCAGGGACGGAGCCCGGACATAGATGGTGACTTGAGAAAGTGGTTTGCAGTGGGAGACTCAAAGCCAGGCTGTTGCCCAAGCCACAGCTCCTCCGAAGCAACGCGAGGGTGGCTCGCGCTTTGTTCCACATCCCCACCTAAAGGCTGCACTTGCTACATCTTTGGCCCGCAGAAGAGTTTTGCAAGTTAGCATGGGAAAACACCATGACAGGAGGTGCTCAATCATTTGGCTTATATGAGAAATTAAAGTTTAAGAAACATAAAGTCAGGAATTACATGCCGTATCTAGGCCAGAGTGAACATTTTGAATCTTTGATGACCCAAGAAGGAAAGAACTCTGGAAAAGGTCATATATGGACCGAGAATAGGAAATTTGGATTGTTTGTAGACCAGCAGTGTCCAAAAGAAATACGGGAGCCACACGTGTAATTTAAAGTTTTCCAGGAGCTCGATAAAAGGGGGGGGGGGGGGGGGATAACCAGGTGAAATTAATTTTAAGTTTGTTTAACCCCACATTTCAACATGTAATGCACATTAGAAATATCATTGCAATTTTACAGTATTTTCATACTAAGTGTTTGGAATCCCGTGTGTATATTTTACACTTCTGGCCTGTCTTTCCGGACTAACCACAACTCAGGTGCTCCATAGCCACAGGAGGCTGCCGCGTCAGGTCCTGGACCATCCCATCGATCACCATCACGCCACTATTAACAGCCTTATGTTCGTCCTTTGCAAAATGTTCTAGGTTCTTTTGCACATTTATTGTTCCAGATGAACTTCAGAATGATTTTTTGGGGGAGGCAATCATGGCGAACGTTTTACTGACATTTGGGAAAAAATGCATGTTGCCGGTTTGTTACAAAGTTTTATGTGATAATATATTAAATCAAGCTTGTAAATTATTCGTATCTGTTGTTTTTCTTACCCTTTCCTTCCAACGTTTTTTTTTTGTTTGTTTGTTTTTTCGTCTGTACTTTCCATTTCCAAGAAAAAAGCACATTAAAGGCTTCTGGTGTTGTCACGTTTTCCTGTTTTTCTTAACTGAAAACTTGTAAAAGGAGCTATTACGTTACTTAGTTTGAAAAAGCTCATGGGTGGTATTTTCTCATCAGTGTAAAATATCTTTGGTATTCTGTTTGGTGCTTTCTGTTTTAAATTTTGTATATTTTTCTGTCATTTAAGCAGGTGGGTGGATGGCTTGTAAACAGCACACTGCTGGAATTTTTTTTTTTTTTTTAGCAAAATCTACGAAGTCACTAGGTGAATCTGACTTCTTCATTGTGGTCACTGTTGCATTATGACTTGCCATTTCATTCATTTTTCTGTTATGTTTTCTAACTTTTATTTATATATTTTTTTGCTTTCTTCCCTTGCTTGACTCGAATTTTTCCGTGTTGTAAAATTAGCATTTAACATCTTGTTCCTATGTTATCAGCAGATAGGAGTAATTCACCAGTAACATTGAACTTATATTTCTCTGACTCTAACACGGTTAAGGCCTCCTTTCTCCTCAGACAAGAAGAAACTCAGCAGAGAGATTTCTGCCCTTCTTCCTACAAGTGTGCGTGTACACCCTCTCCCTGCCTCCTGGGTTTTGTTAGAATCCTCTAGAACCCAGGTCAGAATTTAACATAGGCCTCTGTCTCAAGAGTTTTAAATGGTGACCTTAAAGTTCAGTCACGTTATCAGGAAACATGTTGGCCCAACTTTGTTTCACTAGCTTTACTACTCATTCTTATGCACCTGTTCCTGAGTTCTTGATTTCGATTCACTTTTGTCTGGAGTAGTACTTTGACTTTTTTTGTTTTGCTTTGTTTTCAGAACACCTTGTATATCTGAACATTTCTATCTTTTTGTCCTGACAACACCGGCTGTTGTTAGACTGAGCATCCCTGTTGGAGTGAATGTCTTGCCAAAAATTCCACCCTCCATCCCTGGAGTAGGATTGTATGTCTTAGTGCTCCTGAGCTTGGGCGTGGTCAGGGAGAGGTGGGTAGAGGCAGTGTGTGTCCCAAGGCAGACTCACATTTTCTCTCCCTCTGGCCTAGTCCATGTCCCTGGGTCCCGGCGTGAAGATGTGTAGAACAGACTTGCAGCCGACCTCCCAGTGCATGTTGGTGTGTGAAGCAAGTCTGGCATAAGTCACTGAGGTCAAGGTTGTATGTTATCTTCAGTCTGTTCCAGCCTGTCCTGATTGATGGTCCCTCGTTCTGGGTCCCTGACCTATCCTCTAAGGACTCAGAGCTCTGGCCCTGGGACTGGGGGCAAGCTCCTTGCCCTCTCTGCCCCCAAACCCCCCATCTGTGAAAAGAGGGGGTAAATTAGATGAACACAGAGGCACTTGCCAGCTTTGCCTTTAGACTGATCTCTGTAAATAAGAGCCTTCCTGAAGATTCCTATTAATGAGGCTGGCTTACTTTGTATTTTTACAAAGCAAATCACCTAGGCGAGATCTTGGCTGTTGGTTGCTAGAAATAGGCCCAGGTGACATCTGGTGGGACAGACGCCATTTGAGAAGCCCTGGAAGGCACCGGAAGGCACCGGAAGGCAGACACCCCCTACCTCGGCCCAGGATGGATTTCTTGCCTTTCTCCAGCTTCCTTGGCTTCGTGACAGGCAGGAGCTCTGTCTGCTCTCACTGATCCCTCTGTCTCCACGGAGTGTCTGCTGTATATCCTGCATCCTATTAGGGGCCTCCATTGAGTGCCTGCTGTATGCTGAGCATCCTGCTAGGGGTCTCCATGGAGTGTCTGCTGTATACCCAGTATCCTGCTAGGGGCCTCCATTGAGTGCCTGCTGTATGCTGAGCTTCCCGCTAGGGGCCACAAGGGTGAGTCCCACACTGACCCGTTAGGAAGCGTCTCTGTGGGAAGGTAGGCTCAGTGACCTCTACACAGACGGTGCTTTCTTGTGGAGGTGCCTTCCCTCACCTCCTTATGGGACCCTGGCAGCCTCCAGGGAGGTGGGAAATGGGCTTAAAATCAGCAGAGCCAGGACTGGGACCCGGACCTTCCAGACTCTGCTCGGACCTGCATGCGATGCCTCTGCTTGTCTTCCTGGTGAAAGGAATGATGAGTGAGGCTGACATTCCCGTGTTTCTGGGAGGGCTCCTTGCAGGAGGTGGCATAGCGAGGCCATCCTCCCGCTGAGACAGGGGCTGTCCTGTAGGTCTGGCTCATGGACGCTTGGAGAAAGACGTGGTAAAAGAGAAAGTGTGTCTTCACAGGAGGCTGTCTGCAAATATGTCATGCGTAGAAGTCCTATCTTCTTGTGTTTTCATTTTTTTCTAAATAGGTGAGACACACAATACACGATTCCAGAGATTTCTAAGGATAACCAGTGAAAGGGTATCTTCTTGCCGTGTTCCCCAGGCACCCATGTTTCCTCTCCAGGGGAGATGATTCTTAATTTCTCCTGTTTTCTACCAGCGGGTCTATCCCTCACACACACGAATGGTAGCATAGTGTCAGCTTCAGGTCACAGACCAGACCTGTGTTTATAAGTGTAGCTGTATTGGCACCTGCCACAGGCATTTGCTTACATATTGTCTATTGTGTTACAGCCACGAACTTGAGTACCTGCGTGGAGACTGTGTGCCCTATGAGGTCCAAAATGCCTAGTCCTTCGCAGAAAGAGTTTGCCAACCTCCCCACTGCAAACACTCCTCCCCCATTTACTCAAACTTAAATGCAGCCTTAGTATTTCCTGCCTCTTTTCCAACCATGAATTCTTTAGACTTGGAGAATTACAGAATCTTCAGATCCCTGAGGTCCTGTTTGGCAGCTCTGTGTCTTGTAGACTCTCTCCTGGTAGAAAGAAGCCCTGTTCCCCTAGGGTTCCCCGTAGGGTGATCCAGCACAGGATCACAGGATCCTGATCTATCCAGGATAGATCAGGAAGACCCTGCCTGGGTAACGACGTGCGGTCCACAGTCCCAGAGTGTGGCAGCCCCTGGGAGGTCCTGGGAGCAGAGCCTCAAGCCCCACCCTACTGAACCCACGTCTTCCTTGTAGTAAGACTCCCGGGTGGCTTCTGTGCCCACACGGGTTTGAGAAGCACTGCTCCAGGGCATACCCAGGGCACTACCCAGCCCTAGCTCTGTATTGGAATCGCTTCTAAAACTGCCAGTGCCCGGGACCCCATTCTCAGAGGTGCAGATTTAATTGGTTTGGACCGCAGCCTGGGCCCTGAGATACAGTTTGTTTTTTTAAATTACTACTTTGGGAGTATGACACGTACATTAAAGTACATAAAGTGCACAGTTCTCGAGCGCAGAACATGATGTGTTCTTATGTAGACACACCTGGGTAACTGTCGTCAGGTGAAGATAGGGGAACATTTCCAGGATTCTAGGAGGTTCCCTCATGCCCTTTTCTGGCCAGTGACCTCTCCCCAGGTAACCATTATTCTTTGACCACTGTAAGATTGGTTTTGTCTGTTCTGGAACTTAGTATGAATCATGCATCATGCATCCACTCGCTGAGTCCTGAGAGGGTGTCTCTTCTCCTGCATGAATATACCGCGACTTTGTTTACCTAGTCTTTGATTAGTGTTCATGTAGGTTTCCCTTTGGGACTGTAATGAACAAAGCTGCTGTGATTCATTCTTAGGTTTTTGGTGGACGTATATATTCATTTCTCTTGGGCCTGACCAGCAGCGGGGTGAGGGTCGGAATATGTTTAGCTTCAGTCAGTAGTTATTTGCACATTGAGATTTTCAAAAGCTCACCGGGGGCACCTGACCGGCTCATCAGTAGAGATGTGACTCTTCATCTCAGGGTCGTGAATTCGAGCCCCGTGTTGGGTGTAGAGATTACTTAAATAAGCAATTAAAGGGGCGCCTGGGTGGCTTGGTAGGTTAAGCGTCCGACTTCGGCTCAGGTCATGATCTCACGGCCCCTGAGTTTGAGCCCCGCATCGGGCTCTGTGCTGACCGCTCAGAGCCTGCAGCTTGTTTCAGATTCTGTGTCTCCCTCTCTCTCTGCCCCTCCCCTGTTCATGCTCTGTCTCTCTCTGTCTCAAAAATAAATAAACGTTGAAAAAAAAATTAAAAAAAAAAAATAAGCAAGCAATTAAAAAATATAAAATCTTTAAAAAACAAAACAAAACAAAAACCTCACCAGGTGACTCCAGTATGCTGCTGGGGCTGAGAATCCTGCTCCAGAGGGATAGCTCTGAGCTCTTACTGTGGAGCTGCCCTTCCAAGTGCTTCCTGTTGCTTTTCCCAGTGGCCTTCCTGGAAATCCCTAATCTGTTTCTGTTGCTTGAGCCCTATGTAACCAGATGTGTGGTTCCAGACCAATCTCACCCCAGCCCAGAATCTGCTTCATTCCTGTCGATCGGATTCCAGCCTCGCCCTAGGGTCTCTCCCCAGACCCCTCATCTCACTCCTCCTTCTGCACCCTCTGGGACCGTGGCCGTGGTGGCGGTAGTGGACGATCCCCAGCATCCCCTCTGATCTCAAGAGCACTAACAGAGGGTTGGCATGGGACAACTGGCATAGAGCATGGGAAGCACTTAGCAAGGGCCTGGTGGAAAGTGTTCAAGTCGCTGATGCCTGAATGCAGAGAATAGAACGTCTCTGCTCAGTTTCCTTGCGTCCAGAGCTGTGCTGTCCAACATGGTAGCCACGGCCACATGTGGCTCTTGAGCACTTGAAGCACGGAGATATGTTGTAAACGTTAGCTATACGCTCTGTGAGAAAAAGCATGATTAGAGGAAAAGAATGAAATATTGTGGTTACAGTGGGTTAAATAAGACATGATCGGTCACACATGTTTCTGCTTAAAAAATTTTTTTTAATGTTTATTTTTGAGAGAGAGAGAGGCAGAGCGTGAGCAGGGGAGGGGCAGAGAGAGAGGGAGACACAGAATCCGAAGCAGGCTCCAGGCTCCGAGCTGTCAGCACAGAGCCCGACGGGGGGCTCGAACCCACCAGCCGCGATATCATGACCTGAGCTGAAGTCAGCCGCTTAACCCACTGAGCCACCCAGGTGCCCCAGTGTTTCCGCTTTATAAAGGGTGGCTGGTGGGCATGTGCACATCACTTGTGGCTCCTGTCGTTTGTGGGGACAGCACTAGGTGGAGGAATGCTGTTATTATGAGATAATGTTTCTCAAGTTGGGGCTCAGGCTATTTGCTTCAGAGTTTACCTGGAGTGCTTGTTAAAAACGCATATTGCAGGGCGCCTGGGTGGCTCAGTGGGTTAAGCGTCTGACTTCAGCTCAGGTCATGATCTCACAGTTCATGGGTTCAAACCCTGCACTGGGCTCTGTCGGGTCAGAGCCTGGAGCCTGCTTTAGATTGTGTCTCCCTCTCTCTCTGCCCCTCCCCCACTCTCACTTGCTCTGTCTCTCAAAAATAAACATTAAAAATTTTTCTAAAATTTTTTTTTTAAGTTTATTTATTTTAAGAGAGAGCAGGGGGAGGGGCAGAGAGAGGGAGAGAGAAAAAAATCCCAAGTAGGCTCTGTGCTGTCAGCACGAAGTCCAACGCAGGGCCTGCCTGAACTCAGGAAGCATGATCATGACCTGAGCCAAAATCGAGAGTCCGATGCTTAACCGACTGAGCCGCGGACGTCCCTGAATTTCCTCTTGAAAGTTATGCTGTTTTGTTTCAAATTGGGAAGAGCTGAAACTCTAATTTCCTACCTTCTTGACTTGGCTGCCAGGAGTGTTCAGGACCAAGTTTTGGGTTAAATTAGAGTTGAAGTGTTGTGTGACGTCAGTAGCTGTTGTGTCGCCTGCCACTGTGTTTAGAACTGTCATGCTTTGGTTAGCAGTATTTGGAGGACACCCACCAAGGTCTGTTTGCACCATGATGTTTCTGGTCTCAAAAGACTCCAGCCTCAGTGCTGCTCTGTGTTTGTTCAGAGGATGAAAAGAGATAATTTCATTTCAATAAAAAAAAAGCTTACCAAAAATGCAGAGATAACACTCTACTCGAGCCGTGAAGCTGGGGGTGTGTGGGGAGGGGCGAATTTCGAGGTCTCCCAAATGTGTCCTGCGCAGATTGCTGCCGCTGTGGCCTTGGACCACTAGATGGCGCCACAGCACAAGTTTCCGGAAGGGTGCCTTCCACCGGTTGCCTTAGAACAGCGGTTATCTCACTCTGAGAACTTACCAGAAATGCAAATTTTCGGGCCCTACCTCAGACCCACTGAGTCAGAAACTGTTTGTTTTTTTTTTTAAATGTTTGTTTTTGAGAGAGAGACAGACTGCAAGTGTGGGAGGAGAAGAAAGAGAGAGGGAGATGCAGAATCCCAAGCAGGCTCCAGGTTCCGAGCTGTGCACACAGAGCCCAACGCGGGGCTCAAACTTACAAACTGCGAGATCGTGACCTGAGCCAAAGTCAGACGCTCAGCTGACTGAGCCACCCACGTGCCCCCAGAAACTGTGTTAAAACATGCCATCCAGGTGGTTCTGATTGCAAACTTAGGTTTGAAATCACTGTCCTAGAATCGACCTTGGGGTAGCTTGGGTAGAAGCAAGTAGGAGGTGGGATTGGGGGCTTACGGAGAGGGGCTAGGAGTGAAATTGGGGAGGGGGGTTGCAGCAGGAGGGGGAGAGTGAAGGCGACCAACACAGAAACAACTCCAAATGGTCCAAATTCCGACAGGGCTTGTGCAAATTAGGGAGCAGTTAGGGGACAAGAGACTGGGTGGCAAATTTGTATTTCTTCTTAGGACGACACGTCAAATGGTGTCACGTGGATGGAGGATATGGAAGTCATTGGGTAGCCCCCACTCTAGATGGAAGGCGGGGACCAAGAGCAGAAACCCAAAGCCCAGCCTATGTTGCCACTATGGCTCTTTACCTCTCCCATTCTGAAATTTCACCAAAGCACCACTGTGCTAATGGACTAAAGCCTTGCAACCCTCCCAAGACAATCCAGGAAACTGGACGCTCAGAAATCAAAAAGAAGCTTGATACTTTGTGGAAAAAAATCACTAGTGAATTAAAATCTTATTTCTATCTTTTCAATCCTGTCTGTATCCTAAGGGGAGTTAAGTGCCAGAATGAATTTATATCTTTTCTTTTTCTTTTCTTTCTTTTCTTTTTTTTTTTTTGGACACAGACAAAAATTTCTTTTGCAGGTGGCTACTGAGCCTTCAAAGGGGCGATGCATCATGCAAATAATTTTTTTCAGCTATGACGTGTACAGTTTAGTTTGATTTATTTTTGATGTCAGAAACAAAATGGAAAGTTAGCACTTTAAAAATGAGCGTGGCTGGCTGAATAAATAAATAATATGCTCTTGGCCAGAACCTGCCAGTGCCTCCTTAATTGTCCATTGATTCTTTAATTCTCTGCACTTTAACATCTACGGAAATTAAGAGGCCACAGAGCATGGAGATGTCTTTTGTTAAACAAATTAAGGAAGCTGGGTTTCAGAAGGTGTAGTCCTTCCTCGGCTTTGACCCGCCTTTAAAGGCAGGAGGACGAAAGCCAGGTGCCCTCCGGTGGTTTCTTCCGGAGCATGGAGCGACCGTCACCTTGGTGTTCCAGCCATGAATATTTATGGCATGCACACGGACCTGAGGACATACAGAACACGGTGCAACTTGGCAACAGGGACATTGTGTGTCCCTCCTGTGGTTTTTGGGGGCGTCCGGAGGTGGCCTGGCACGGTCACCCACTGGAAGGTGCTGGGTTCCATGTTCAGATCCTGGTGGATGAACCTGGGTAGACCCAGTCAGAGGGCCTGGGGGGAGTGGGGGGGGGGGCGGGTCTCTTCCATTTCTCTCAGGGAAAGAAACACTCCTGGGAGGTTTCTTTAGCCCCATTTCTGGGCTGGATGGGGGCACCTGCCAGTCTCAGCATCCTCAGGGCAAACTCCTGATGCCATCTAGAAAGGCTTCCGGAGCCCTGTGGGTCTGCAGAGACTGTGTCTCACTGCCCCCCTTGGCCTTCAGCTCCTGTCGTTCCAAGCTGTGGAAGGTTCTACCCGTCTCCCCTCTGAGCCTCTGCAAGGGCTGTGTCCCCTGTTGGGTCTCTCCTTCTCCTCCGAACACACTGAGGGTTCCTCCTCCAGGAAGCCTCTCCCAGCTCTCGCCCCCAGCCTCCCATTTGTGGGATGCAGGCCCCCTCGTCCCCAGAGCACCCCCCTCTCCTGCTGCGAGTCCCTTGAGAGCAGGGCATGCATCTTTTATTTCTGTAACTGTGGCGTGTGAAACAGGAACCAGAACATCAGAGGCCCTCAAAGATGTTTGGTTGAATGAGTAAGTGATTGAGTGCGTTTACCCTCAGGCAGATACCGGGGGAACTCGGTTAACAGGATGAAATGCCCAGAAAGGAATTCCGTGATTCTTGCCTTGTCTTGGGTTCTAGCCGCTCACGCCTCTGTCAGGAGCCCTTCCTTACGTCCCCTCTCTGCCAGGTGGAGTTGCGTGCAGGTGGAGGAGGAGGAGGCTGAAGGAGAAAACGCGTGCTGGTCCCTCTTGCCAGTGGCGGGGAGGTCCGGGACAGGTGGAGCCGGTCCTGCCTCTGTGGATCCAGGCCAGGCCCGGCGGTTCCCACGTGAGGTCACATGGCAAAAAAGACACATCCTGCTGGGTTTTAGGCCCTGGACCTGTGACCACAGGTCTGTGCCACTAAGACCGAAACCTCCCAGTTTCAAACGCAATCTACATGTATGGACACCTGTGGGTTGGCAGACCCACTAAGAGCTGTGTGATCTCAGGGAAGTTACTTAACCTCTCCGGGCCTCAGTTTGTTCACCTGCAAACCAGGGTCACCTCAAACAGTGTGGATTTCCTGGCATCTAGGATGCACTTGATAAATATTTTATTATTTGTGCCCTTCGGCTTGCCGTGTGGGGTAGGCATGAGGGTAAGATCTAGAGAAGTCTCTCGGGGGGGGGGGTCATCTTTGCTTCTGCAGGTTCTTGCAAGATGGGGGTCTACCTCCTCTTTCTGGGTCCAGGAGGCTCCACACTTCCTCCACACTGAAGATGCCACTACCCACCTCCTCTCTGCTCATCGCTTGGAACCACCATGGGATGCCTCCTTAGCTGTAATTATGGCTACAGGGGGACACCTGCCACCCAGGCCCCTGTCCCCAAATGCCCTTTGCTTCGAGCTGGGCTGTGGGGAGAGGCACGTGTCCCCAGCTGGCCGCCTCTGGGACCCCTCTCCCACCTCTCCTCTCCAGTCCAAATTCCCCTTTCCATCGGTGTCGCCTTCATGCCCGTAGGATTCGTGCCCTCCTGCTCACCGAACCAGCAGCGTGCCTGCTGTCTCTGCCATTGTCAACATCCCACGGCTTGTGTCTCCTGCAGCCAGGCGCCTGGCTGTTCCGCTCCTCTCTCGCTGGCAGTTAGGAATCTCTCCCCGGCTCACGTCGAAAGTCTTTGTTCTTCTCCCTGAACGTTCAAGCTGATTTCTACCGACTGTTCATTCAGCCTCCAGACTGGCTGGCTTGCTACTTAGGAAACGCGGCCCCCAGAGGGAGAGATTGGGGATGCCACACCCCAGGTTAGGACAGGAAGGGAAGACACTTCAGAGCGTGAGGGGGCGAGGCAGGGATGCTGAGCCCCTGCCTCCCGGGAACAGGGACATGTGCGAGCTGGAGAGAGAGCGCCCTGGGAGCCTAGCTTCCAGTCTCAGGTGCTGCTTTTGGGACTGGCACGTGGATACATTTGCACGGGGACTTACAAACCTGTCTACATAGGCGGGACAGATGGTTGTCAGCGGCCACAACTACCTGTCTGTGGTCTTTTGTTCTGCCCTCCATTTGAGAGTCTGGGAGAGGTGCGGGGCAGGCAGGACCGGCCTGCTCTGAAGGGAAGGATCTGGGGAAACAGAAGAAGATGGTCCAACAGGGAGAGTGCAGAGTAGAGAGGGGACAGGCAGGAGGAGGGCTGGGTTGGTGTGGCCAAGGAGAAACCCCCCCCCCCTCCCCCGGCCAGGACAGCCAGAAGAATACCCTGTCATTTTAAGCTATTTGCCATGAAGTGGGGGTGTCATTCCCTAGTCTTCAGGGAAGATTTGGTTTTGAGGCATCAGCCTTGTATACGAGCTGCTTAGAGCGTGGGGAGAGAGAAGAGACGTTGTGTCTCGTTTGTGATCTAATGCCAGGGTGCAGATAAAGCCACATCCAGGAGATAGGGCCAAGAGCAAGACCGGGGGCGGCTGGCAGTCCAGAACTTCAAGCTGCTGGGAATTTGGAGAAATCTTAGGGGATCTGTGGAATGGGGCAGTCAGATCAATGTTACCCCTTATGGAGCCAAGAGACCACAACTGACATCTGGGATTCTCTATGTAAATACACACACACACACACACACACACACACACACACTCATAATATATAAAATGTATACATGCAAGATTATACTTCACATGCAATGTGAATACATTATATATCGTAGGTATAAATATATTTATAAATATATAGAATCACATAAAAGAGATAAAATATAAAAGACATAAAAGCTAAATATTTTCACATGATACAAATACGGCACATAGAGAAGTACACATTATAGTATTCTAATCATGTAATAATGATAATACACATAAAATATAGAACACGTAAGAATGTTTTAAATATGTATAATTTAAGTATATCCACGAAATATTGTAGAAATAAAATCTTGGGACACAAAACAAAGTCTTTTATTTTTCCCCTGTGACAATCTCTAGCTCTTTTTTGGAGTGTTTTGAGTCCATTTACATCTTTCAACTTTATTGCCATAGAGTCGGCATAGGGTAAGTTGCACGTATATACAACTTGGTAAGATTTGACGTGGACGCACCGAGGGATGCTTTGCCGCAGACAGGACAGTGAACATCTCCGTCAGCCCCCACTCGTTTACTCGAGTCCCTCTGTCCTACCCCACCCCATCCCCAGGCAGCCCATAATCGGCTGTGTGTCGCTGGAGATTAGTTTGTGTTTCCTGGGGTTTATGTAACTGGAATTATGCAGGACGTACTCCTCCGCCTGCCTTTAGTGAGGCTCATCCAGGTTGGTGCGTGCATCAGTGCCTCTTTCTTTTTTTGCTGCGTTCCACTGAATGGATGCACCACCCTTTGTCTATCCAGCCACCTGTGCAAGGACGTTTGGCTTTAATCTTCAAATGAACATATGTCCAACCCTCCCCATGCCATGAATTGCAGGGAGTTTCTCTTCCCAGGGTTTTCCTCATTCCTTAAGGGCACCAAGGGCTGTGGGGGTCATTTCTCTGGGGGTTGGTAAGTTCAGGACCTGCCTCTGCCAGCACTAGGGGACATCCCCCTGCCCCCGGCCTCACTCTGCCCTCATCGCCTCATCCTCAGGGCAGCCTGGGCCCTGGGTGCGGGCGGCAGGCTAACACTTGGTCCCTGTATCTGTGGCTTCTCAGGGAGCTGGTTCGGGAGCGGTCCCGGAGGCCGCCGAGCAGTGTCCAGGCAAGCCCTGCTCTACCCGTTTGCTCCACGCCAGACGTAGTTGTGCCTCTCAGCGCTTTCAGGACATAGTTCGGGCCTCTCCAGAGGTGCACAATGGTCAGACTCCTGTGAAAACTCACGCTACGAATGCCGAGCCCCTGCTGCTGAGCCAGAGCCTCACTGCTGCCCCACACAGTCTCCAGCTATTTCTGGAAGGCTCTGGGCTTTCTCGGCTCTGGGCAGGTCTTCATGTTCCACCCGAGCCTCCTGACTGGTCTCTCCCTCTTACTCAGTCCCCTGCACTGTTCCTCAAACACACAGGTGTGTTTCTGCCTCAGGGCCTTTGCACTTGCTTTTCCCGTGGCCCTTCATTTCCCCCCTTCCCTGTCTTGTTTTTTCTCTAGGCGCCACCATCTAACACACCGTATAGTTTAAATTAAAAAAAGTTTTTTTTTAGTCTTTATTGTTGAGAGAGAGACAGAGTGTGAGCAGGGGAGGAGCAGAGAGAGAGAGGGAGACACAGAATCCGAAGCAGGTCTCAGGCCCTGAGCTGTCAGCACAGAGCCCGACACGGGGCTCGAACCCACGAACCATGAGATCATGACCTGAGCCGAAGTCAGAAGCTCAACCGACTGAGCCACCCAGGCGCCCCTAAATTTTTTTTTTTTTTTTAGGAGCACCTGGGTGGCTCAGTTAAGCGTCTGACTTTGGTTCTGGCCATGGTCTCGCGGTTCGTGAGTTCGAGTCTGCCACTCTCTCTCTCTCAAAAATAGGTAAACGTTAAAAAAATAAATTAAAAAAAGTTAATTTTAATTTATTTTTGAGAGAGAGAGAGAGAGAGAGAGAGAGAGACAGAGACAGAATACAAGCAGGAGAGGGGCAGAGAGAGAGGGGAGATACAGAATCTGAAGCAGGCTCCAGGCTCCGAGCTGTCAGCACAGAGCCTGATGCGGGGCTCGAACCCATGAACTGTGAGATGGTGACCTGAGCCGAAGTCGGATGCTTAACCGACTGAGCCACTCAGGCGCCCCTAACACACCATATAGTTTACTTCTCTCTCTTGTTTGTCATCGTCTTCTCTGCAAGAATGTAAGCTCCCCAAAGGAAGGAATTTGTCCGCTTTATTCACTGGTATTCCCAGCTCCTAGCATATTGCTGGCACGTAGCAGGTGGAAAGAAAGAATGAAGAAATGAACACTTGGCTCACGTTCATTTTCCTGAAGAAGAGCATCCCACCCCCACCCCCACCCCCATCCCCATCCCCACCCCACCCCCAGGATGAGTAGTCAGAGGCAATTTCAACCCAAGACGATGTGAAACATCCACCCTGAGCGCTGAGGGCACCTGGCTGTCCTCAGCAAGTCCTAACAGACCTACTTCTGCGCAACAGACTCGACTCTCAGTCCTCGCAGAGTCTCTACGAGCCTTTTTTCCTTCCTTTCCCACCCCCCAAAGAAACCTTCCTAGAATTTCATTCAGCAAAATAGCTCCAATTGGCATTTTATCAGTTTAAAACCGCAGGTTTACATTTATAACATTTATTTGTAAAATGAGGACATCGGGACTGATGAAAATAGAAGTTTGACTAACTGCAGTGTGGTATCCTGGGTCGATTGGATCCTGGAACAGCAAAAGGACATTAGTAGAAAAACCAGTGACATCTTTTTGCTCAGTATGTGGGCGTCTCCGTTTCGACACACGTACGTCATGGATGATGGCAAATATTAGGAGAAACCGAAACTGGGGAAGGGGGCTCAGGAACCCGTGGGACTATCTTTACAACATTAGTGTGACTCTAAAATTGCCAGAAGAAAGAAGTTTATTTAAAAATACTTATTGCATCAGTAAATGACATTTAACAAACAAAAACGACACATTCGACATCATGGGCAACAACGATCGTCTTGCACAACATACAAATTACTGCTACGTTCTGCTTTGGTTGCACAATATTGAAAGAAATCTTGACTCTCTCAGCTAAGCGGTTGAAAATGGCAACAGATTTTGACAGCTGCTCGCCTTGCGGTCTCAGGATGTGCTCCAATTAAACTGAGAGGGCGGAGAGCTCGTTTTGAGTTCTGTAGAATACGGGGCGTTGGTGCGGTGCCAGTCTGCAACGGGTTAACACTTTGTACGAAGCACACTGGCGTGTGTGTGTCTTGCTCCTTACCGGTTTCTAAAAGTTAAAACTGTTTTTGAGAGATGACTTCGGAATCGAACATTTGGAGAACCCGTGAAGCATCTCTGTGGCTTTGCCAGGCAGTCTGAAAACAAACCACTGGTCGAATTACAAGTTCCCATTCTGCAGATGAAGAAACTGAGGTCTGGCCAGGAGAAGGGACTAAGGGTCCACAAGTCCAGGACCAGCCCGGGCTGTCATACTTCCAGCCATAAGGTTTACTTCTGTGAATGGATGTAACTGGATTATTCTTTCTAAAAACTGCTGCGTGGGAAGTCATCGAATGCTTCAGCCTGTCCATTCTCCTTGCCATGATCATTTATGCTATTTCCATTTCTTTAAAGCTCCGGTGAGGTATCTTGAACGTATCTCCTTGTTCACGCATCTAGAGCTTCCCTAGGGCATCATCCTGAAGGTGCTGGGTCACAGGGTGTCCATACCTCGACTTCACCAGGACATGCCAAATGGCTCTCCAAGTGCTTCTAAGAATGACACCGTTCTCTGTGGTCCCTCACCCTCACCAGTCCTTGGGATTGTCAGAACAGAAGGAGGCAGTGTCCCCTTCCATCCCTCGGGTGGGTGATAGCCTTGCCTGCTGGAAACCTTGATGGTCCTGGGACTGTATCCTAGTGCTGAACCCCTCCTAACTCACTGTGTGACCCTGGGTGAGTCACTTTCCTGCCACTCCCCCCCCCCCCCACCCCACCCCATCCCAGTCTGACTCTCCCATCTGCGACATGAGGAGGCAGGCTGAACTCGGAGGTTCCTAATCGGAGTGTTTGCCCTCCAAATTAAAATTTCAAAACCTTCCCCATAAAAACAGGTACCTGTAGTAGTCAGTGACTGAGAAAACACGACATAGATCCTAAGCTGCTATGAGTTCATCAACGATTTACAATGACTTTGTATTTCATTAGTCAACATGTAATACATTTTGAAGTGGCCATAAATGTATCTGCGATCAATGTAATGTATTCGTTTTTCCCACACTCCATATGCCAGATTATTCACACTTCCTTCAACTCTTGACCCGTGGCTGGACACTACCGGACCAGAGCACATCAGGGAAGGGGAAGGGAGCATAGCGGCTTCAGAATGCCATTTCCCAGCTGTGTGGCCTCTGGAAGGTAGTTTTTTCTTACGTGTGCATGCGTGCACCAGGCACTATCCCAAGCTCACTTCGTATATGCAGTTATGTGCTTAGACCAGTTCCTGGCACATAAGTGCTCTCTAAATGTTAGCTCTTATTATTATCTCAATTAATCCTTCCAACAATCCTGCCAGGGAGTTATCATTCATTTATTTATTCGGTAAGTATTTACTGAACATGACCATGTTCCAGGCACAGATTAGGCACTGGAGATGCATCAGGGAACAAAACAGTCCCAGATCTCTGCCTTTATGGGGCACACCATTGTCCTGATTTTACACGTAAGGGTGCTGGGGCACAGGGAGGTCAAGTGCCTTTCTGCGCCCACTCAGTGAATGGACTAAATATGGTTGCTTTGTGTGCTGGTTTTCCCTCACAAAGTTCCCTGCTTTCATCTGAGAACTGCTCCTTGCCGCACCCAGTCCGTCCATATGATGCCTGGAGCAGCTGCTCTGGGCTCTCAACACCCCGCTTATGACCCTGGGACCAAGCAGGGGACATGAGTTCCATTCCATGGGATTTTGTACTTGGGACCAGAGAAAGTCCATCAGTGGAGGCCACAAGAGGGAAACGTGGGAGCTGTTGGTCGCCATGTTTTCTTCCATATGGAGGATGTCACTCTGGAGGGAGAGAGGAGAGGCAGAGATGGAGAGGGGAGAGGGAGAGAGGCACGCTGGTGTGCATCTCCCCAGCTCAGCCTGTCCTGACACCCAGCCATATTCCTCTCCGAGTTCCCAGAGACGCCTGGTCTCCTTATAACAAACTCCCCTTTTTTTGCTTAAACTCACCACCAAAGTAATCCTAGTCAACAGCCTGGTGCCTGGCGAGTGTCTGTGAGCAACTGCTCGAAGGTGCTTTGAGCTCCAGACACACCCTGGATTGCCTTTCAGCATGTGGAGCCGAGTGTCCTGTTCTCAGATAACTTTGCAATAGATTCTCTACCTTCAGAGCATGTGGCCGCAACCTAACTCTTAATAAATCAGACGGGAGCTTTCTGCATGGAAAGGAGCCTCAGCCATACATCATTTTTGTTTTCCTCTTGGGGAGAACAACTATGCCACAGCAATAACCTGCCACGTATATGTCTCAAAGCCCTATTTATATAGCCATATGGATAAATATATATAAATAGGACTGTGGAATAATAGATTAAGGGATCTGCTCATCCATAGAAGACTTATGGGGCTTTCAGGACCTAATGGCGGCCTGATTCAGTAAGAAAAATGGGTCTTCGGCAGGATGTGGCCAAGAATGAGATGAGCCCATAGCCTGATAGAAAGCCCACCCGAGAGACAGAGGGGTGGGGAGGACTGTGTGAGGATAGCCAGAAGCGCTGGCTTAGTGAGCTGGAGGCGGGAACGAGCAGGGCAGGGCTGTGGCAAGTCA
Source organism: Neofelis nebulosa (assembly GCF_028018385.1). Classification (NCBI taxonomy): domain Eukaryota; kingdom Metazoa; phylum Chordata; class Mammalia; order Carnivora; family Felidae; genus Neofelis; species Neofelis nebulosa. The sequence goes on from NC_080797.1 coordinate 46,174,318, forward strand.
TAAACCCTGAGCTGTCCTCCCAGCTCAGCCCCGATTCTGCTGTGTGACCTTGGGCAGGTCACTTGCCTTCTCTGGGCCTCATATATAGACGAGGGATGTGGACTTGCTGACTTCTAAGGTCTGCTTTTTCTGCTCTGGCATTAAAGTATCTGTGAGCTCTATGGCCACTGCCCTCGAAAGGTTGAGAAGATCTCAGGTAGGTTGAGGTTTTCCCCAGGTCTTGAACAATCACTTGGGCTCCTCATGGGTCTCCTAACTGCTGGAGGCTTCCTCAGAAGGAACCTGCAGCCATTTGACCCAAGACTCTGGGGTAGTCCAAACCACAATAGCAACTGGCATTACTGCTACTTCTCCCGGTCTTCTGCCTGACCGTGGCCGGGACTTCACGCCCAAGACCGGCAGCTAACGTTTACGGAGCTCTACTATGTGCCAGGCACCACTGTATATAATTTACATGTATTATCTTGCTTCATCGTCACAAGAACCCCACAGATGAGGTTCACGGATGAGGAGGCAGAAGCACCCAGAGGCTGGCGACTGGTCGCAGGCCACACAGCTGATGAGTGATGGTGTTTAGGGCGCCCCCTGGAGTCTGACTCCAACATCTGCGTTCCTAATCTGCGCTGTGTACTTCTGCAGAGCAGGGCAGAGAGGAGGATACAAGAGGTTAATTAACGCGTGAACAGCCGGGATCCTCGAGTTCTCAGACCTGTCAATTTTGTGGGGGAAGGATATAGAGAAAAAGTATTCTCGCGGCTCCTTGTGTTTCTTTCGGTTTTTCCAAGTCAGTCAATTTTTTTTTTAACAAAAGTCTATTTACAGAAGCGACACATAGGACCCAAGATAACCACATGTCAGCCATGCTTCAGTGAACCCCCAAATCAAAGATGGACTGGATAGCGTGTACCTGATGCTATTGGCTTTTTCAGGATTTCAGACTATTTTTTGTTCTCTCTGCGGGTTGAAACCAGGCTTTTGTGACTTGATGAGGACACATTTCTCCTGGGGTGTAATAATGCAGCTGGTGTTAGACCTAATACCGAAGAGAGAACATTTGCTATTTTGGAAGAGTTAATCCCAAAGCTTCTTTCTTTGGCTCCTGCCTTTAGAAAAAGCATTTCTGAGGCAGGTCCAGGCAAGACCGCGGCCTCAATAATCGGCCCTCAATCATCTTAACGCCAATCACATCTCTTTACTGAGCACTTGTAATGTGCCAGCCTGCTGCTGCAGGCTGATTTAATTCCCCTAACACCTCCTGAATGAATCTTGCTGTTACCCCCACATGACAGACCAGGGACCGAGGTACAGATGTTAGACAGCGTGGCCTGGGTACCCCAGCCAGCAAGGGGCAGGGTGGGGACTGGACCCTAAGGCTGGACGCTGGGTTGTTGGTACCAGACTCTGCTACTTCTAGGACTGGCCATTGAATCCGTGGGGAAAACAAAAATGTGGGGCCCCTTATGTGTCAATTACTAACAATTTCAAGGGGCGCTCCGGTGGCTCAGTCGGTCGAGCATCCAACTCTCGATCTTGGCTCAGGTCATGATCTCATGGTCATGGGATCGAACTCTGTTGGGTTCCACACTGGGTATAGAGCCTGTTTGAGATTCTCTCCCTCTCTCTGCCCCTTCCCCTTTCCCTGGCTCATGCCCTCTCTCTCTCTCTCTCTCTCTCTCTCTCTCTCTCTCTCTCTTCTCTCAAATTAAAAACACACACACAAAATTTCAGGACAGTGACAGCAGAGTGTTAACCAACTGTGGGCTCCTGAGTGACGGCACACAAGACGCACCCAGGAAGTCAGCCTGGACTACCGGCTCTGGGCAGTTTTCTGGCATCTTCTGGCTTCCGGGCCTCTTTTCCAGGCTGTGTTCTCACAGAGGTGTGGCTTAGGATGCCCTGAAAGCTGTAGAAAGGACCAGCCCAGACTGGGCTTTAGAAAGCATCCCAGAAAGTGCTCAGCGCCTAGATTGGACCCCTTGAGGCCTCCCTCCCACCTCATCAGCGCCTCCAAGTGGGCACTTTGCCAAACCCCACTGCACCTCCAGGCTGTGCACTGGGGGTTCTGAAGCACTTTATTCATCTTGTGGTTGTGTCCATGATGGGGCCTCCCAGAAGCTCAGAGAGGGTCAGACCATTGCTTCTTTCCTTTAAGCTTTGGTTTATTAAACAATGAAGCAATGTCAAAACAGGTTGCAAAAATTGTAGTGTATTTCAAATGTGTACATGTTTAAAATTAAGGCCATTCGCACAAAAAGTAATACAATGCAATATAAATGTGCTGGATTCATTCATTTGTAGCTCACACACACAGCATAATCTGGTAAAAGAATATAACCACTTTTTTTTTTCATTTTTATTGGGTTCTGACACACATACAGTGAAGTATGTGTCAAGTGCACGAATCACAGGAACACAGCGTGATGGTTTTTTACACGTGTCCACAATCCTCTAACACCATCCAGCTCAGGATAGGTACAGCACCTGGAAGGTTCTCACACGCCCCTCTGAAAGTCAGTACCCAAGAGGTAACCCCCATTATGAATTCTACCACCAGGGGTTAGTTTTGTCCATTTTTTTTTTTTAATGTTTATTTATTTTTGAGGGAGAGAGAGAGAGAGCAGGGGAGGGGCAAAGAGAGAGGGAGACACAGAATCCGGAGCAGGTTCCAGGTTCTGAGCTGTCAGCACAGAACCCAGTGCGGGGCTAGAACTCCATGAACTGTGAGATCATGACCTGAGCCGAAGTCGGACACTTAACTGACTGAGCCACCCAGGCGCCCCAGTGATTCTTAAATTTCATATAAGTGGGACAATACAGTGTATATTTTTTTGAGTCTGTCTTCTTTCACCAAATGTAATGTCCAAAATCATCCGTAGTTTTCCATGTAACAGTGGCTTACTCTTTTTTTTGTTGCGTAGAATTCCATTGTATGAATATGTACCGTTCCTTTACCCATTCTCTCTGATGAGCATCTGGGTTATTTCCAGTTTGGGGCCATTATGAACAAACTGTTATGAACATTGACGACAGACTGAATGTTTGTGTCCCTCCAGAATTCTATGTTCAAACCTAATCCCCTGTGTGATGATATTGGCGGGAGGGCTTTTGGGAGGTGGTTAGGTCATGACAGTGGAGCCCTCAGGAATGGGATTAGTACCCCGGTAAAAGAGACCCCAGAGAGCTCCCTTCTCCCCTCCATCACGTGAGGACACAGTGAGAAGATGGCCATCTATGAACCAGGAAACAGGTTCTCACCAGACACAGAATCTGCTGGCACCTTCATGTGGGGCTTCCCGGCCTCCAGAATGGTCAGAAATAAATTTCTATTGTTTATAAGCCACCCAATCTCTGGTGCTTCCGTTACAGCAGCTCGAACAGACCAAGACGAAATCCTCGTACACGCTTTTTTGTTGGCCGTGTATACACACTTCCCTCGGATCGGGTGTGCGTACGTTCAGCTGTAGAAGACTCTGCCCTACAGTTTTCTAAAGTGACTGGACCGGTTCTCACCCTCACTGCAGCGCACAAGCGTATGGAATATACATTTGAAGATGTAGGATGCCTGTCGTCTCCCTTTGGTCCCTTTAGTGTTACCCTGTGAATGCGGTATTTGGAGAATCTGGAGGCCCAAGGACCACCGCCAATGTCTGGGGGCAGTGGACGGTGTCCTAGCTCAGGCGAAGAGAGCAAATCCACTCTTCCTCTGACTTGTTTTATTCAGGCCAGCGGCGGTTTGGGTGATCCTTACTCAGCCTGCTGATTCAAATGCTACATCCCTTCCAGAAACACCCTCACGGGCACACCCAGAAATAGTGGGCTATCTGGGCATCCCTCAGCCCCATCGGGTTGACACATAACCTTAACCGTTACAGTGCCATACCTCAGCCTTCGGTCACCATCCTTCTGCCACAGAGCAATGGTGTGTGTGTGTGTGGGGGGGGGGGTGGGTGGGTGGGAAATGCCCCATTCCACCATTCTGTCAAAGAGGTAATGAAAAAGCCAAACAGACAAAGAGAGAGCCGGGTCGGAGAAAAGAGGGGGCAGGGGAGGGGAGAGACCCTGAGTTACAACTTATCACCATGGGGTCTCAGTGTCTGGCTCGGGGTCCTCGACTCCTTTCAGGGGACATTTCTGGGGCAGCTTCCGCACACTAGGTACGTTCGCTCTGGCCGTTCTAACAACCTTGCAAATTTGCTATTATTGACTGTTACCCTGTGTCAGGCACCTCGTTAATATTCATTATTGCTCATCTCCGCAACTCCGCGTACAAAAGAGTAAAAAGGCAGAGCAGAGAGACAAGGAACTCGTGCAGGGTCACCTAGCTTGTGAGTGCCATCACAGGACTTGAACCAGACTGCCCAGCATGGCGGGAAAAGCGAAAAGCGGAGCCTCTGTTACTGTAAGTTTGACACATGCACGTGTAGGCTGGTGTGCGTGCACACACGTGCACACGTGTGCACAGGAGCGCTACTCCCCAGGACAGGCGTTGCTCTTTCTAAAAGGCTAAGCACAGGCGGATGCCTTGTAAATGGAAGTACGTTATTTACCAGGAGACCCGACCTAAAAAAAAAAAAAGACCTAAAAGGAGATGTTTGGGGGAGGCTTTTGGAAAATGTGACCCTATCTTTTCTTGTGTGTAAATCTGTAAGGTTTTTTTTAAATTTTTTTAAACATTTTTATTTATTTTTGGGAGACAGAGCGTGAGCAGGGGAGGGGCAGAGAGAGAGGGAGACACAGAATCCGAGGTAGGCTCCAGGCTCAGAGCCGTCAGCACAGAGCCTGATGAGGGGCTCGAACCGGTGAACTGTATTATCGTGACCTGAGCCGATGTTGGATGTGCAACCAACTGAGCCGCCCGGGTGCCCCTGTAAGTTTTCATAGTTGGAATGTGCTTAAAACAGGAGATGTCTGGCCCCACTCCCGGCCCCTGCCCCCTCCCGCCGGCCCCAGATCCCGTGTGATCACATGCGCACTGTGAGAAGCTCAGTGTCTTGCTTTGGTTTGCAGGGACCTGATGTGGGCAAGGCCCTTGACTCTGGCTTTCAGCTAGTTGGGTAGCAGGGGTCTAGAGTCTTCAGGGTGGTGCGGGAGGGGTGGTGAGGGGTGGGCTCTTGTTCTCCCCCACCTCCCACTCTCACCCCCACCCCACCCCACACTCACAGAGCGGCCGGTCATTCCTGCCAGGTCTGATTATTTTAGAGTCAGTGAAAGGAGCTAACACGGTAAAGTGATAGAAACTGATGTTTTCCAGCTTCAAAGATAATTGCCCCTCTATTTGTCCCCTCAGGTGGGTGGGAGGAGCAAGCCAGCAGCCCTGTATGGAGGTCACTCATGTGGGAGGTCAACAGCCCAGTGAAGGCCACCACCCCCCTGCAACATGCCTATGATCCCTCATCCATCTAAGGGGAACAGCTTCAGTGTCAGCACACAGCCATGGGCCCAGCGCTTTGCTCCCTCCCGCTGCCTAGCCTGCTCCTCCCAGAACTTTCCCCTTGGACTGCCCAGGCCACGAAGGCTCCTAGACAGGGGGCCGTGGCCCCCACTTCCCAGGAACAGCCGAGCCAGCAGCCACAGCAGCCCAAGGCCAAGTAGCAGGTGGGGTTGGGCTTGGCTGTTATTTCCCAGCAGGACCAAGCTCAAGGGTGAGGACTGCAGCCGTGGGAGCCAACAAAGCTTATCCCGAGAGGCAACAGACGGGTGGGAGAGGAAGGTAAGGTGAGAGGGGGAGAAATTCAGAATTTTTTTCTTAGTGCCTATTACTTGCCAGGAACTGTATAACGTATTTCCACATACCTTATCCTATTCGGTATTCACAACAATCTAATGAAATAGATACTGGGCATTATTGCACCCAGGCCCAGCATCCCCCCGGGGGTTGCCATGAGTGTTGTCACACGGGGCCCTGTGCTCAGAAGGAGCCCTGCCCTCAGTTCACTGCTCTGCTGTCGACAGCTTGAAATTCCTAATAATTTTGTAACAAGTGCCATCGGACAGCGGACCCTGCAAATTTGGTAGCCAGTCCTAATTATACTCACTTCACAAACGAGGAAACTGAGGCTCTGAAAGCTTACACGGCCTGCCTAAGATCACCGCCGGGAAACCGGGGGCTCAGTCCCGGGGCTCCAGGCTGTCCGCCTCCCAAGACCGTACTCTCCAGGTGAGTCCCCTGCCCTCACGGGTTACATTCTAGCAGGGTGTGCGGTTTGTTAGCACAGTGGTCCTCAAAGTGAGGTCCCTGGACAGACGGCAGCAGGAGCACTTGAGAACTTGCTAGGAGGGGGCCCCGCAGGTCTATGTTTTATTTAACAAGCTGTCCAGATGATTCTTTTTAAAAAAAAATTTTTTTTAACGTTTATTTATTTTTGGGACAGAGAGAGACAGAGCACGAACGGGGGAGGGGCAGAGAGAGAGGGAGACACAGAATCGGAAGCAGGCTCCAGGCTCCGAGCCATCAGCCCAGAGCCCGACGCGGGGCTCGAACTCATGGACCGCGAGATCGTGACCTGAGCTGAAGTCAGATGCTTAACTGACTGAGCCACCCAGGCGCCCCTGTCCAGATGATTCTAACGCCACTCAGGTTGGAGGGGCCCTGAGCCAGAAGATGGTAGAAGGAGCACGGGGAGGGAGGGAGACAGACAGCATGTGTGGTGGGGGCTGGTCTGCAGTTCTAAGTGGGATGGGCAAGCTGGGACTCAGTGAAAAGGTGACATTTGAGCAAGAACGTGAAGATGAGGAGGCACTCTCTGGGTTCCCGGGGGGAAGCGTGAGCCAGGCAGCGACAGGGGCCAGCAGGGATGCCCGAGGGCAGGAGTGTGCCTGGTGAGCCTGAGGAGCAGTAATGAGCCCGCTGGGGTTGGGGACAAGCCACCTTCACCAAGCCTCTGGGTCCCAATCCCCTTCCCCTTCTCTTCCTTATTCCATCCCTGTGACCGTTGCCTGGGGAGACAATTTGGGAACAGTCACCCAAGCGGGACAAATGAGGCGCTGCTTCTCTCTACAGGCAATCACACCCTTCAAGAAGGAGAAGTGAGGACCGGGCTGAAGGTGCTGCTTCAGGGCACACTGATGGGGCCTCGTTAAGACACTGACGCTCCATGGCCAAGTTCTTTGACGTGGTATTCTTGCTTCCTAGAGGGCAGCCCCCGAGGACAGATCAGGAGATATTTTTAAGAGGTCTCAAGGGTGCCTCCAGCGGCCGACAAATGACACAGGAAGCCCCGGGACTCATTCTGTCGCAGGGACAGCAAGTCTGTAGTCTCAAGGGCTTACTCAAAATTTCAAGGCCAAACTTGTCACCCAGCATGACATCCTAGGAGGAAAAAAGACTGGCGTGGTTGACCAGCAGTGGTCCGCCGTGTTCCTCAGAGGCAGACTCACATCCGGGGTGGGGGGCTCTCCTTCGTCGTCTTCTCATTCCTCTTCTCAGCCCTTGTGCAGAATCTGTACCTCGCTCCACTGGGGGTGAAGAGAAGGTGGGCTCAGAGGCGGTGGTGGGCAGAAGGGAGGAGAAGGGGAGAGATGTGGAGGGTGCAGGATGGATAGACTTGGTCAAGGGTGGTACAAGGTGGCGTAGTGGGAAGGGAAGTGTGAGAGACATCCCAGGCTGGGCACCCGGATAACATTAGCCAACATTTAATTGAGTGCGCATTCTGTGTTGCGTAGTATGTTAAGTGCGTTTGGTGCCTTGTCCAACGTAATTCCTTGTTACACGCATTTTGTGGATGTGAAAACTGAGCCTCATCTAGGCAAGCGCTTGCCTCAGATCACAGAGTTAGGAAGCGGCGGACTTGGGAGGGAAACCCAAGCCTGAGCGAATTCAGGACGCCAGGGGTCCTTAAACCTTAGCGTGTTAAAATCAGCTGGGAAGCTTGTTCAGCTACAGATTACTGGGCTCTACCTTCAGGGTTCCTGAGTGAGCAGGTTTGGGGTAGGACCCAAGAATCTGCATTTCTAACAAGTTCCTGAGTGATGCTCACACTGTTGACCGAGTCGCCCCACTTTGGGAACCGCTGCGTCCCCATAAACCAGTGGCTTTCAACCCTGGCTGTGCCCTGGAATCACCTGAGCACTTAAACATTCTGATGCCAGCTCGCTCCCCTCGCTGAAAGTCTGACTGAATTGGTCTGTAGTGGTGTCCGGACTTTGGCATTTTTTTTAAAAGAGCCCCCAGGGTGTTTCTAACTCTCGGCCAGGGACGAGAACCGTTGCTCTAAACTCCGTCGATAGGGACTATGGGAGGAATAGCAGGTTTCTGCGGGAAATAATGGCCCCTTTTCACTAAGATACCGAAACATAATGCCTTCTGCTTTCAAGCTCAAAATCCCCAGCATCACGAGCCAGTCTGCTCAGGCCCAGCTAGATGCTAATTGAGTTTCCTCTTTGGGCTGGGTGTTGTTCACCTTCCTGAGGACTGATTGAGGCCAGCAGGTTGGTGGGGAGTCACCAAATGGAAGGCCATTGAGAAGCTGATGACAGGTCCACCTTGCAACCGGGCGTTTTTCTTACAAATAAAAATCTGTGGTGATTTCACCTAAGTTGGCAGGAGCATGTTTTATGACCGGAGTCCTCGCATAATTAGAAAACGGAAATGTATATGAAATTGCTTAAATGGTTATATATAGGCAGGATTTGCTCAAGCATTTGATGTACTTTTAAGAAGTCTGCATTTGGTTGGATTACCTTTGAAATGTGCTTTTGAAATTGGACTTGGCTATTCCCAGTTCAGTGCTGAGAAAGAGGACAGTGCTCTGTCTAACCTAAAAGCGATGGGGCTTTTCAGAAGGCTGGTGTTGTTTCTGAGGACGGCTAAATCGTATCTGGTGATTAACTGTTGAGCAGTTAACAGGGGAGGCTCATGGCCACTGTCTCAAAGTGCAAGAAAAGTAACAAAACAAAACAGGGAAAGTTAAAGCTGTCAATTCATTGACTCGCACCAAGATTTAAAAAAAAAAAAAAAAAAGGTGACAGTGATGACAGGTTGGAAGAGGAAGGGGAATTGGAATGATGAAATGGTGGAGCCTTGGCCTTGGAGCAGGAGAAGGCATTGAGACCAGGAGACTCAAGTCCAATGCCTACTGAAGTGTGTGTGCCACCTAGACAGGGCAGCTGAGTGTTCCATCCACAGAGATGGGCCCCATGCTGCCAGACCGCCTGGCTTTCTTAGACAAGACAGAAATCAAGATTTTAACATAAACGTTTCCAATTTTAAAATGCTTGCTTAAATACAGTCAATAGAGGGTGGGCCAAATAGGCGTGAGGGCTGGCTTCAGACAACATCAATGATTTTGTCCAACCCCATTCTTTTACAGAAGAGGAAACATGTTCCACAGGATTTACTCAGTTATCCGTTTATTAATTTAAAAAATTTAATGTTTATTTATGAGAGAGAGAAAGAGAGAGAGCGAGTTGGGGCAGGGGGGCAGAGAGAGAGGGAGACACAGAATCCAAAGCAGGCTCCAGGCTCTGAGCGGTCAGCACAGAGACCGACCTGGGGCTTGAACTCATGAACCCCGAGATCACGACCTGAGCCGAAGTCAGATGCTTAACTGACTGAGCCACCCAGGAGCCCCAACTTATTTATTTATTTTTTAACGTTTATTTATTTTTGAAAGAGAAAGACAGACATGAGCAGAGGAGGGGCAGAGAGAGAGGGAGACACAGCATCCAAAGCAGGCTCCAGGATCCGTGCTGTCGGCAGAGAGCCCGACCTGGAGCTCGAACTCATGAAGTGCGAGATCATGACCTGAGCCAAAGTCGGATGCTTAACCTACTGAGCCACCTGGGCGCCCCACAGTTATCCATCCAAATAAAGGCAGTCAACTCTGAGCTCCTTTACCTTCAAGGTGCTCACAGTCTGGTGAGGAAAAGGCAGGGAGCAGGGGCAGGTTTTGATGGAGTTGGCCCCAGGAGGCTGTGAAGATGGAGGGGGTCTCACCCAGCCTGGGATCTGGAAGGACTTCCCCCTGAAGAGCAACTCTCAGCTGAGTCTTGACAGAAGAATAGGGGTCAGTCACTTGGGACCACTTGGAAGAGGGCACAGCTTCGCCGAAGACCCAGGGACACCTGTGTTTGGTTAACGGCAAGAGGCGGTAAGACTGACTCCAGGCACAGAACAGAAAGGGTCACAGGCTGACAAGCAACTGGGAGATTTTGATATGGCTGAAACGCTCATCCATACCCCAAGATGTGTCTTCACTGTGGTGCAGGGAAAAAGATGAGCTAAGTGTCTGAGAATCCGCGAGCGGGGCTTGGCCAAGCCTGGAGGAAAGGGTGACAACGTCAGGTGATGAAATATAGTTTTGGCTTTTATTTTTTTCCTACTTGCTCTGAAATGAGCATTCCAAACTCTGTCATCATAACCCCTGAAAGGCTGCCTGATTCCTCCGTGGAAATGGCTCATTCTGCTTTTAACAGCTCCCAGTGCTTTGAGTGGATGGATCTTTGTATTTCAATAATCAACGTGATTTCCCTCTGGTAACCTTGGCATTCATTGCACCTGCCTGGGGATGCTTTCTTTTTCAGCCCCGAGGCCTTAGAATTTGGAGGAGGGGAGAAAGGAGAAGAAATTCAGATTGTTTTTCTGTGCTTTCCTGTGTTTTGGGGAAGTTCCTTTTTTCTGTTCACGTTGTTACTCTAAGAGGCACCACTAGATTTGGGTAAGAGTCAAGGTGGTCCCATTTTTTTCCCCGGGTCAGTTGTTGATAGGCTCTCTCTGTCACTTCTCTAAGTTTTAAGGTCCTACTGTTTCCAGAGTCTGTTTGTTTTTTTGGCACTTTGGCACTTTGTGTACTTTTTGGCACTGTGAGAGATTGATGGGATTCCCAGTCTGTCTCTGCCCTCATAAAACTTACAAACCTGGTGCAAAGAGCTGTGTGTGATCAAAGTCATGATGGTGAAAAAGAGGGGCCTTAAGATGTTCATAGCCGGGAGTGAAGAGTTTGATTCCTTTTATTGTTGGCAAAACTGATGCTACCAGGAAACATCGGGACCTGCCTTTTTTTTTTTTATTAAAAAGAGAAGAAATCACCCCCACATTTATTGCAGCATTACTTACAATAGCCAAGATATGGGAGCAACCTTAGTGTTCATCGATAGCGGAATGGATAAAGAAGATGTCGTGTATATACAACAATGGGATAACACTCAACCATAAAGAAGAACGAGATTCTGCCATTTACAACATGCTCGGATCCAGAAGGTATTATGCTAAGTGAAGTACGTCAGAGAAAGACAAAGGCCGTATGGTTTCACTTATACGCAGAATCTAAAAAACAGAACAAATGAACAAAGAAACAAACAAAAGTAGAAACTGACCCATAAATACAGAAAACAAACTGGTGGTTGCTGGAGGGGAGGAGGGTGCAAGGGTGGGTAAAGGGGTGAAGAGAAGTGGGAGGTATAGGCTTCCAGTTGTGGGCTGAGTAAGTCGTGAGGATAAAAGGTACAGAATACGGAAAACAGTCACTGGTACCGAATAGTGTTACGTGGTGACAAATGGTAGCTGTGCTTGTGGTGAGCACAGCGTAAGCATCTAGAGTTGTTGCATTATGTTGTGCACCTGAAACTAATGTAACGATGTGTGCTAACTACACTTCAATTTAAAACAAAGAGTCAAAAAACAAAAAGAGAAGGAACTAGATAAAATTCACATTACAGAAACTCACCATTTAAACTTACTTTTAAGTGTACATTTCCGTGATTTTATTTTATCTTTTAAATTTTTTTAACG